>NW_026294595.1:146232598-146787598 GCF_007827085.1 Peromyscus californicus insignis
TTCTCAACAGTTCCTACCAGTCCCAGGCAACCAGACTTTGTGACTCACCACTCTGTGCAGAGAGTCCACACATCACCATCACCAATATTATTAACTCATCAACACGTTCATAGTGTCCAATATCCCAGAGTTGTCTGATATTTCTTAACATTTCCTCCATCCCTTACTGCTTCTTCCTGGTTTTTCTCCTCACATAAGACCATGGAGACATTAGAAGCTCCCAAGGCCAGCCTGACACTTTCATATCTGTGATAGTGACTGTGTCATCTGTATCTGTATCCATCTTCCTTCAAATTATATCACTCCCTAAAGAAAAAGTAACTATCTGTTGTTTAACTTTCCTCTGAGATCTAGGTTTCTACATTAAAAAACATCCCTTTGGGTACAGAGTGTTTACATACATAGTTCTCAGATATGACATGTTCATACAAACCAAAGATTCCACCTAACTTCATCTCCTTTTAGCTGTAGTCTTCATTTTCAAAAGAATTGTGTGTGTGTGTGTGTGTGTGTGTGCGTGTGCGTGTGCCTGTGTGTGTGCATGTGCACAACATGAGTAGTTGTGCACACACATGAGTATGGGTGTCTGAGGAGGTCAGAGGTGTCAGATACCCCTGGAACTGGAGTTAACAGTAGTTTTGAACTGCCTGAATTGGATGCTAGGAAGTGGACTGTGATCCTCTGAAAAAGGAGTGTGAGCTCTTAATTGATGGACCATCTCTCCAGCCCTGGTTCCAGTCTTCCTAATGTCAGGAAAAGCTGTTCTCATCATTCAGCATTCAGGACGATGGCCATCAACCTTGACATTACTCTTTTGTTCATTTCTTACATCTAATCTGCTAGTGCTGCTTTCAGAATCTGCTCTGGGTACCAGCAACTATAGTAATCATTTATTAAATATGAGTCCTCACGTGAAGAACTAATGTGATGGACTGGGGAAATGGTTCAGTATGCAAAGTGACAACTGTGCTGGACCTGAGTTTGGATCCCGAGAGCATGTGTGCAGAAAGCCAGGGATGGTGGTGTCCTCCCATCACTTGGGCACTTGGGGGCTGGACAGGTGGATCCCTGAGGCTCATGGCCAATCATCCTAGCCAAAGCAGTGAGTCTAGGGTTTGGTGAGAGACCCTCTCTTATAAACTAAATGTGAAGCCAGCAAGGAAAGGCTTCATACACCAACCTTGATATCAGGCCTCCACACACATGCACATAAGTATGTATCCATAATAACAGGTAGACAGACAGACAGACGAGTCAGACAGAGAGAAACAGACACAGGAGCGGGGACAGAAGTTATAAGGAACTTTAGTACCAGTGGTTGGCAAGGCCGTGGAGTCCTGAGTCCTCGTACACAGAGCAAACTGTGATTGGAAAACCACACAGATAGGTTAGAGCTGGAAGGATATACTTTTTCCATTTTGGGTATTATACCAACAAGAACATGCGCAGCTATGCCCAGACACGCACAGAAGCACATCTGTGCCAGCAATGCTCACAGTAAACCCAAAGGGAACAACTCAACGCACAGCGCAAAACAAACACTAAACCAAGAGAAAGACTCACAACAGAATAAAAACACAAACAATTAAAAACCTACAGATTTGAGATACATAAAACAAAGTGGATGAAGCAAGATGGCCAGAGTCCTACAATGGTCCTGAACTTGTATGATTCTGGTCTTAAAAGGAAGCCAGGCATAAAACAACACCGAGGATGATTTCATTTATATGAAGTTTCAAGAGCTGGAAAATGGAACTGTGCCACGTAGCTGTTATGGTAGGGTAGAAAAAAAAATACAAGGAACAAGACAATCACTGTGATATAAGTAAAATTAGCATTTATTCATGAGAATGGGTGGGACATTAAGGAGCAGACTCGAAGTTTCTGGGCTGTGAACATGATTGTGTTTCCTGTCCTGCATTTGTTTTTACAACTATGCACTTGTAATGATTAATCTCTAGATTTTGTTCTATATGCTTTTGTATATAACTATTTTATTAATTTATATGTGTTTATAAATATGCATTGTATTTTATAGCAAAATTTACTAATATGAAATATATAAATAACTTCTCCAAAATAAACTTCCATGTACACAGCTAAATCCACATGTACACAGCTAAATCCACACGCCTGGAAGCTGAACTACTCTAGCCTCAGCAGGACTGAAGAGACTCCTTGGGGCATCTTTAGAGCCCTTTTCTGTTTGCCCACCATCCTGACTCTGCCTTTGTTTCTGTCTCTTCTGTGAACACGCCATGGTCTCTGCTCCCTCATCACCTCTTTACTCTCAGAACCCACTGGGTGCCTGTAGATGTGCTGAGCCAGGCCACAATGTCTTGACTTTGGAAATGAGATCCCACCTCAAGGTTCTTTCTTCTCCTCTGGCACTCCACATTGCTTGTTTTCATCTTTGGAATTAGTTTGTGAGGTGTTTGCCACTTCTTACTAAATGACTAACTGTATTCCTAGGAATTCCCTAGCTACTAAGAAGTCAATGACCTTGTCTGTGACTTGAGAGTTTGGTATACCCTGGTTCTTGGCTAAATAACATGTCAGGAATAAATGAACATAATAGATTTAGAGTCAAGATATCCCATTAGCTGACATATTGGAGCAATATTGGCACTGGGGGAGGAATAGGAAGAAAATGGAGGAGAGATGAGAATAGTAGAGTTGGCCGGGATCAAAAATTGAATGACATAAAGAGGGTGAGCAGTAGACTGGTTTTCTCTCTCTAAGCCCGTGTTTCTTATTAAATACACATAATTACATGTGAGATGAGCTCAGCCATTCATTTCCAGATTATCTTTGTAAGAAAGTATGAGACCTTGATTCCCTTCACTTTCAAGTTTTTCTTATTGTCTTTACGAAACAACATCATCTCTCAGATAAAGAGCCTGACCTGGATGTGAGCCTCTCAGGAACCAGGAGCTGCAGGCCTTTGGGACTCTGAGGATTCGGGGCCCCCCGCCAAATCCCTGGTATCTTTGCCAGATGGCCATGTAACCTCCACTTCCTCTTGCCACGATGCATTCACAAGGCCATCGTCAGTGTGCATAAGACAAGTGAAAGCTGAAGAAATGAGCTGCATGCTAATTAGACTGTCCATCGAGCAGTCAGTCTGGAAAGCTCAATGTCTCTCTTCATTTATTTTCAATCTAAAGGGAAGCTGCACATTAGGAGTGAAATCAGAATACTAATTAATTCAATTCAGCAATTTTCCAAACACGTTCTTCATAGCCATAAACTGGCAATATTTGAAAATTAATTTCATAATATTAAGTTTTACTCCTTTATCTATTACTCACAAAGAGGGAAAGACACATTGATGCCACTAATATACACACATGCTCTGAATCAATTTCAATAGCAATATATTAATAACAATAACTCAGGCAGTAAAATATGGATCTCTATGAGAACAAAATCATTTCCCCATGTTAATCAGTCATCAGAATTGATATCCTGTACCAAGTCCATAAGTCTAAGTGGCCAAGATGTCTCAAGGAGCAAAGAAATCATTTTCCTTGTCAATCAGTCATCAGGACTGATACCTGGTATCAAGTCTATAAATTTAAATTGGAGATGGGATGTCAATTTTCTTTAAAGTAACATTATATAATTCAAAATGTCAAGTCTTAGAAGACTTATCTGAGGCTGAGTTGTGTAAATCAATGTTTATTACAAAACATCTTTTTTAAAGACAGCCTGGCTTGATGTGGTGGCACATGCCTATAATCCTAGTCCATAGTAGGCTGAGGCAGGAGGACTGTGAGTTTGAGGCCAGCTTGGTCTGAAGTACATGTCTCAAAAAAAATTGATACATCAGAGTCTTGAGTTACAGATTTATTCACCATAAAATCAATTGGTGAATTCATTGGAGTTTTCCTATTTAAATCAACATATTATTAATTATGATTAGCAAAGACTAGGAAGGATTAGAAAAAGCTAAATAAAACCAATGTGTAGATTAGGATTTGGGGGCAGTTTTGTGATCATTGCTCTAAATTTTGTCTTTGCTGCTGTTAGTATCCAGTCATTATTTCTAGTGAGTAGTGTCTTGAATGAGAAATGTCCCCCAGGGGTTTATATTCCAACACTTATCATTCATTAACACCAGAATGAGAAATGTCCCCCAGGGGTTTATATTCCAACACTTGTTATCATTCATTAACAACAGTTGGTGGCACAGTTTCAAGAGGTTGCCAAACCTTTAGGAGATATACCCTTGCTAGAGGAAATATGTCCCAGGGGGTGGGCTTTGAAGGATTATAGCCTTCCCTCACTTCCTGTCTTCTCTCTCTGCTTCCTGCGTATTGGTGAAATTATTAAGGCCACTCCATGTAGTTAAAAGGGAGGTTTATTTTGTGGGGTAACTTACAAGTGAAGGGATAGGTAACAGGGTCTGGGAAAGGTGTGGTGCAGTCCAGCAGTGTTCTCTGGAGAACTCTGCTCAGTCTACCTCCAGTGCCCAGGGTCCAGGAACCGAAAGAGATGGCGCATCCGGATCTCGGGTGTTCAGGGTCCTCTCTCAGGCCCGCCTTGTAGGCAGGACAGTTACCGAAGCCTCAATGGGGGTTGGAACTTCCAGATCAAAGCTGGAATGGCTACCCACTGTACCTGTGTAGATAAAAAATGTGATGGGTCAGCTTCCAGCTCCTGCTGTCTTGCCATACACTCACTGTCATGCCATATATACATGTATCACCCTGCCACGACGGGCTGTAGCCCTCCGGAAGCAAGCAAACATAAAGCCTTTCTTCCTAGGTTTCCTTCAGTCATGGTGTTTTATAATAAGCACAGAAAAAGTCACTAATATACCAGGCATCAGACTTTTGAAATGATTGTCTTTCTTGATATGTAACTTACTTGTAAGAAGTAAAATTTACTCATTTCTAGTACTAAACAATTCTGGCTCCCAGAGAGTCATGGCTTATCTTCTAAAACAGTGATCCTCAACCCGTGGGTCTCAACCCTCTTGGAGGTCACATATCCTACATACCATATATTTACATTATAATTCATAACAGTAGCAAAATTACAGTTATGAAGTAGCAACAAAATAATTTTATGGTTGGGGATCACCACAACATGAAGAACTGTATTAAAGGGTTGCAGCATTAGGAAGGTTGAGAACCACTGTGTATATACAGCTAAATATAATTGACCAAAGTTTTATGAAGTTTTTAAATTTATATTTATGATGACTGATTCAATCTGTTGTTTTATTATATTACTTTTGTCACATCTTACATCAGGGATATATTTAAATATTACTGAAATAAGATGCACTAATTGCCCTTTTTTAAGATGTGTTTTTCTTAATTATATGACAATATATGCATCTAAGTATGGGTGTATACCTTTGAGTTTAGGTGTTCTTGGAGGCCAGAAGGAGGTGTTAGGTCCCCTGAAGTTGGAATTACAAATGATTATGAGCCACCAGATGCAGTTCTGGGAGGCAGACTCAGCTCCTCTGCACAAACAGGGTACTCCCTCGGCTTCTGAATCATCTCTTCAGTCTGTTGATGTCCGATTACTAAATGAGCACAAATAATGAAGCCAATGTTCTTGAGAATAAGAAATCACAACAAAGAGTTAGCTCATGTTGGTCCAGAGAGACAATGCACAGGTAGTAATGTGAAGATATTCATAAATATGAATGCATAGTAGCCATGAGCAGTTTTTAAATTCAAAGAATTGAGCTTTAGTATATCTCTGTGAATTTTGATAATTTATATTGTCTTATGAATGAATGAAGTTCATTCATACAGAGGTGTGTAGTTTCTAGTCCTTTAATACATTTAGAAATATCTAATTTAACATTTAATAAGTTCTTTCTATTTTTCAGTTCCTACTTTTAGCAAGAGAATGCTTGCTTCTAGTTTTAAAATCATCTCTCAAATGTGTATATCACACATCCCTTTTTATTATACACTGTTACTTTGATTCTTTTTTTTCCTTAGTTAATGTGTTTTTTTTAACATTCATTTTCCACTTTTAATAAGAACCATTTAATTCTATAAAGTGCCTTAGAGTAGCTTGTTTCTCAAACTAGGTTTACATCAACTTGGGAAAAGCTGGAGTCATTTGGGAGGAGTGGCTCTCCGTTGAGACAATACCTCCATAAGGTCTGCCTGTACACAGACTGTCGTGTATTGTCTTGATTAGTAATGGATGTGGAAGAGCCCAGCTCACTGCAACCCTCTCTGGGGTGGTGTTATAATAAACCCAGCTGAGCAAGCCATGGAGAGTGAGCAAGCCAGCAAGCAGCACTCCTCCATGAATTGGCCTTCCTGCCTCCAGGTTCCTGCCTTGAGCACTTCCCCGGCCAGCTTCCTTGGATGATGGACTACAAGGTGCAAGATAAACAAACCCTTTCCTCCCCGAATTCATTTTGCTTATGCTGTTTTGTCACTGCAATATAAACCTGAACTGCAACTATTAGTATTATTTTAAACGTAAGAAGTTTAATGAATAATATATATTCTACCTCCAATTATATTCCCTCTCTTTCTCTCCCACCCACTGTCCCCTTAGAGACATCTGGGAGTCATTTTCAGACACCCAGTTCCACCAGACCATGTGGTTAATTTGTTTCTGTAAGTAAGACTCTTACGTAGATCACAGTGCACATATCCATGTCATGAACTCAGACGGTATTTGAATTGTATTTTCTAACCTCTGTTTCATAGACATCTTTCAAGCTCATGTTCTTCATAGGAGTGTTTCTCCAGTTGTGATAGCCAATCCAAGTCATATATTACTGTTAGCTGTGGCATATCTTTATTTCTTTCATTGGCTTCTTCTTTTTAAATGTTTGCCTTATTATTATATTTTGAGAATTTCATGTATGAGTACAGTATTTTTATCATTTTTTCCTCATAGAGATACTTCCACCTCCTCCCATTTCACCTCCAACATGTCCCTCTCAATTTCATGACCTCTTCTTTAATTATTATTGGTACACACATGTACGTATATAAATAAATATAACCTGCTGAGTCTATGTAATATTGCTCACGTGTAGATGTGTTCAGGGCTGACCTCCTTGGTTGGATTGGATAATCTATCAGAGGGCTCATCCCTGGAGAAACCTGGCTCTCCCTCCCTCATCAGACGTTAATTACCTGTACCTCTTATTTAGGGCAGGGTTTAATATTGACCTATAGGCTGGTTGCTTCTGAAATCCCATTGATTTTTGTTTTAGTGTTCTTTTCTGGCTTGGCAGAGACTGGATGCTATTAACTGTATAAGTACTATAGTGTCTTCTTCCTCTAGGTACCACATCAGAGGCCCATGATGTCAATTGAGCTATTATTCATGGTCCTCTATTTGCTCCCCCTTTCTGTGTAGTCTGCCTTATTATCCATTGGGAAGTTACCACTCTGTCTCCCATTTGCACTAAATACATCGTGGGATGATCCTTTGCATTGTCTAAACATTCTACCCCAAACAAAGATTTCCATTGCTAATTTTGTGTCTGAATCAATTATTACTGTGGTCTTTGAGAAACAGATAATTCTCAGCTTTTTATGATTTTAAGATTTATTGCTAGAATGAGTCTTCTCTTGAAAAATAAGCGGACAGTGATTTGTTACAATCTCTTCTACTTTCCAAATGCGTCTGTGAACAGATTTGTACCACAGTAGATGTGTGAGCTCGTTTTCATTTGATAAAACTACAACCAGTTTCTGCAACCTCCCTAGAGATGCTTAATATACCAGGACTTGATTCAAGCTAGCTTTCATTTGCTGGAATATTATCCTCTTTTTATTTTATTTTCCTTTTTCCTGGTCTAGAAATGTGATCAGTTATCACTTTGTATTCCCTTCCCTATAGCCACATTATCAATAACCCTTCTGTGTCTACTGCCAGATGGTAAATGTGACCTGATCACTAGGTGTCTATGGTGGTGGGTTTTAATTGTCAACTTGACACAATCTAGAATCACTCAGGAAAGGGATCTCAGTGAGGCATTGTCTTGGTCAGGATTGCCTGTGATCATGCCTACAAGGGATCTTTCTTAAACTGGATTAATTGTGGTTGGGAGACCCACTGTGAAAGTGGGCAGCATCATTCCCTGAGTTTGGATCTTGGATTATATAATAGTAGGGAAGCAAGCTAAGGAGTAAGCATGCATGAGTACATGCATGAATTTTATTTTCTGCTTTTAACTGTAATGTGCTGTGACCAGCTCCTTCAAGTTTCTCAGGCCTAGAATTCTCTGTAGTGATGAACAGTAACCTGGAACTGTGAGCTAAATTAACCCATTCTCGTCTAAGCTGCCTTTGTTAGGATATTTTATCACTACCAAAGAAATGAAACAAGAATGGTGTCTGTATGTGTTCGCAATTCTTATTAATGCTTGTGTATCCAGGGCTTCAAGAACTTTCCACAGTCTGGGAAGCAAAAGGAGACAGAGTCTGTCCTTGTCTTTGGGAAGGGACACCATTTATAGGAGTTTCTGTGAATGTACCTCAGACACAGCTAGGAAAAATCAGGGAATCAAATACTTTTTGTAAAAGAGTTTTTTGTTTTCCTATACAAAACTGGATTGTTTCAAAAAAAAAAAAAAGCAAGGATAGACATGTGCATGAGAATACATGAGCTAGGACTTTTGTCACAATGTGACATCTGAACTCAAGTGAGGACGCTATACAGACCTTTCTACTGTCTGGGTTCTGGCATAATTGCAATGCTTGACCCATCTTGTTTGAAGAAAAGGACGTGAGTCTTTGTCAGTTCCATTTGAAGGATCCAAAACATTCCTTCTGCTCTCAATCAGCATAAGCACAGCAAGAGCCCTGCAAAGTTCAAACAGCTTTAGGATTTGAAGGGAGCTGAGAAGACAGGTCTTCACTTCTTATGTTCACTGTTGCCTATGTGAAAAATGAAGTGTAAACTCTACACATTTTACATTCAGTAACACACTCTCAAAGTGTCCCTGTGACATCTGGTTCATAGATTGGTCCTCCTAACCCTGTGCTTGTCCATACTCAGTTCTCAGCTTTTTCGTTCTTCCAGAGGCTGTGTCCTGACCCTCACCCACCTTCTCGGGTCTCAACTCAGTGCCCTCAGGATTAGACAAGCTTCTGAAAAATACAGCCACCTTCAGAAAGGACAGTGTCATCCTCAGCAGGCCCCACAAAGTTGCAAACCATTTCCTGCAAGTAAGGGGAGCATTTTCTGCTTTTCATTGAGAAAGGGCTCCTGGCAACCACTGTTGATTATCTCATGGTTTGGAGAATAAGAAATTTTTAACGGGACAATGAAGGGACACTAGCCATTCTCCAGTCTTTGTGCACACATTCACTTACTAACTTACCCTTATTGGAGCCCTATTTTCTGTGAGAGGAGAGAGATTCCCATTTTCTGAGTCTTGGGGAGGAAAGAGCCTGAGGGATGTTGCTGTATTATTCAAAGCAGGTCATGATAGGGGCTAGGTTTTCAGGCCACAGATTATTCAGTTCCTGAAGCACACATGTATTCTAAGGAAGGAGGGAGTGCAGAATGATCTACATAGACAGGAATGTGTTGCTCACTCTGTTTTCCGTAAATCTGAAATGTATTTTTTTTAATGATTTTGGTTAAAAATCATTGTGTGTTCATAAAATGCCACTGCTCCTTTGTCCATTCTTTATTACTGTAGATTCAAGTGTTGTGGAGCCTGAGACAGTGCCCCAAGGACTAAGAACTCTTTTGGGGACTCGACCTAGCTTGTTTGACTGCCTTATAGTCACGGTCACTGTGAAATTATCACTACCTAGTTCAAGCCCTGATGCTCTCGTTTCCTAGAATTCTGGCATTTAATTGTCTGAGGGATGACTTTATTTTAAAACACACTCAGACACACACACAGAGTCACAAACACTCTCATGCATACACACTCACACTCACATATATTCTTTCACAATACACTCTCGCATAGACACACACTCACAGACACACAACTACATACTTTCACATACAAACACACTGACACATACTCTCTAATACACAGACACCACTTACACACTTGCACACACACTCACACATATTATCTTTTTCTCACACTAACACATACACAGACACAGAAACACAGACACACTGATGCACACTGATACACACACAGACACACACTCTCACAATACTCTCTCTTTCTTTCACACACACACATACACACACACACACACACACACACACACACACACACACACACACAGGCAAGCACACACACCCATAGTGCTCATAAGATGACTTAGTAAAGGTATTCACTGACAAGCCTGATGCCTAAAATGACAGAACCCAGATAGTGAAAGGAAAGAATAGATTCCCACAAGTTGTCCTCTGATACCCATATGTGTGCTATGGCACATTAGTGCACACTTGCACATACACAAATAAATGAGGGAATGAATAAATAGAGATAATAACCCTTGTTAAGAAGACATTGTTTCAATGTTACAACAGCAAATTAGTGCACTCTTAGACTGTAGTATTTTATCTTGGTTTTACTTTCACAAAGACTATGTGTTTGTGTCCCTGTGTGTGTGTGTGTGTGTGTGTGTGTGTGTGTGTGTGTGTGTACATATGTAGAGATGAGCTTCCCTGTGCCTATCCACATAGAGATCATATGTTCATGTCACTCCTCTACTCCCACCTTATGTTTTGAGGCAATCTCTTACTGAACTTGGGGCTTTCTGTTTCAGGCTGACTAACAGGCCAGTGATCCTCCAGGACCTACCTGACTCCAACAGCATAGAGTTGCTGGAGATCCGAACTCATGCCCTCCTGGTTGCACACACAGCAAGCACATTAGAACTGAGCTGTCCTTCTAGCCTCACATCCAAAGATTCTGATGAAATATTTTCTAGATCACCCCCATAGACCAACCTAATAAAGAGAATTCCTTATTGAGATCCCCATTCTCAGATAATTACAGGTTGTCTCATGTTGACAACTAGAATTAACCATCATACTGTCTGCTTTTGACTTCGACCTCAAGTGACCAGGTATCTGTCATGTGACTTGGCCATTCAGAATGTTCTGCTTGGTTCCAGCAAAGTCCTGCCCAGAGTTCACTCCCTTCCTTCTGATCCCATCATGTCTTTTCCTCTAACATTTCCTTCATTTTTACCTTTGTCCATCATTTTCAGGAAAAGCAATCAATCTTCAGTTCTAGGACTGATCAACTGACCTCACTTGGAATCAGAGTAATAGGAAGTCACAACAATTGGCTTGAGTGAACATGCACTGCCTTGTGTTCAATTACAATGACCTCCAGACTTGTGCTGGAATTATATAGAGAGACAAGTTTCCCATAATCCCCCATACCTTCAGATAACTCACTGAACCCACAGCCTGTGAACGTTACATCTGCCAGAAAACATTCAACAGTTCATGAAGAGAATCTCCTAAGAATGAGGCCATCTTAGAGAAGAAGCAGGCAGAAAATGAAATTAAAAACCAGTTTCTGGCATTCTGCATATGAACAAGACTGATGGAACCCCATGGAGTTAGCAGGGCCTTGACCTGTGTCCCATCGGATTAACGCCATCTGCCCAAGGAACACAAATTAACCTCCTCGGATAAAGCCATGTAACAAATCCCACAGTTGGGGACTCACCCAATGTTGTATCATTTAGGCAGAGACCACAATCCTCTGTGTAGGAATGGTCATGTATATCCAGATACTGAATGCTTCAAGCTCACTATCCTTTTTTTCTCCCTGCATCTAGCCTTTCCACTGTTCTTGCAAGTGTATTTGTTACCTTAATTTTGACGTCAGTTTTCCAGTTTTTTAAAAAAATAGATATAAATGCACTTATCAGAAATCTGAGCCAGCATAGATGTGGAAAGGGTTAAAACACATTGTGCCAGGCTCACTGCCCGGTGTGGAAGTGTTTTTACTTTTGGACTTTCTAATACAGCTTTCTGTTAACACACACACACACACACACCAGAACCTGATAATACTATGATATGTACCTTGATATAGCCATGGCCCACGACTAGCCAAGTCAGAATGCAGCAGGAGCATCACAAGCGGAAAAACTGCCATGCCAACCATTTTGGTCAACTCTAGCCCAGTGGAGGGAGCTGTTCTAACACCACAGGTCCAGAGCCTCAGATCTCACTTCTGCTCCTCCACCCCTTAAGCAAACCAAGGAGACTGGGATTATTCTCAGTTGTTGTTAACAAGGGGCTAATCTTATTTCAAATTGGATTGTCAGCCCCATTTCTAAGTGAACCATGCTCAGAGTGTGACTTTTCTGTGTGGTGTTTTAGTCAAGTGCGTTTTTGTTTGTTTGTTTGTTTGTTTGTTTTTGTTTTTTTTTGTTTTTCGAGACAGGGTTTCTCTGTGTAGCTTTGGAGCCTGTCCTGGATCTCACTCTGTAGCCCAGGCTGGCCTTGAACTCACAGAGATCCACCTGCCTCTGCCTCCTGAGTGCTGGGATTAAAGGTGTGTGCCACCACTGCCCGGCTGTCAAGTGCGTTTTGTGCTTTGACACTTTCTGTCTCTGCCTGGACAGATGGGAGTTCTCAGAAGACCTGAACAATCTCGGATGTGTGACATCCATGCTTGTTCTAGCTCATGAGCAGGTGTGCTTTCAGAGAGAGCCAATGCTCAGGGCTTGGGCAATCCTGTCTCCTCTAGGCAGAGAAAGCCGCTACATGTGGTGAGAGAAATGATTTCTTAAAAGAAGTAGAAACAAGCACAATAATAAAGAAAATACTTCGCTTTTTCTCTCCCTCCCAGAAGGGAGGAAGAGTGTCTGATGAACATCCACCAGCTTAGATCCCGGAAAATGGAGCAGAAGAGGACTAAAGAGACTGCCTCCTTTGAAGTCATTTCACATTTTATAATACAAGGAAATGATTTGTCCGGGTTATTTTAAGTGAAATGGGGAGGGGGAAAGATCTTTGATGCAATATATATATATATATAAAATAAGATTTTCTTAATTTCTGAAGCCTTTGGATATTTTTTTTTCTGTATCATATGAAGGGCTTGATCTGAGATAAAAAGGCCCAAATTGCTTTCCTTTCAGGCTCACCTTTAATGTGTGTCAACTTTTATTAGATTTGATCTCTCAGGAACAACGAATTCCCTGCTCCCTCATCATCCCCATATCTTGGCTACAATAATTACTGAGGATGCTATCCTACAAAGCTGGGTTCATAGAAGTGATTACTGGATTACTGTCATCTTAAAAATGTAATTCTAAGCAGGACGGCTTATTTTTAGAGAAGGGAAAATCACTTCTCTATGAAGCCATAATGGGGGCAGAGGTGTGGATGGAAAAATAATCCTAAATGCATTATGGATAGGTTGGACTCTAATAAACCCAGGGAGTCTTCTTATTCTGAGAAACAGTGGGAAGTCCATCAGAGATCAAAGCTTAGTAATAGCAAACCACATTAATCAAGTCACGGGGATCATAGGGAAATGTAGGCTCATACAGGGATGCCACTCAGCTGGCCAGTTCTGGCTCCCTGCCATCTCCATGAGGGAAAATCCACAATATGCTTTTGTCTTTACCAGTCCTAGCATCTGGGCTGGACTGGGGATCTTTCCAGAGCTGTAGATGTGACATGCACTTTTGTGCTGCATTACCCTCTGGAGGTCTCAGTGATTAGATTCTAAAGGGCGGATCTCAAACCATTTGGAAACCATAAGCATGACTGACGCCTGCAGTCCATGATGGCTGCTCGCTGACTACCAGTGCAGATGACACCTGCTGGTTTAATTTTCCTGGGAAGAGTTTGGGGACCTTGTTTTCTGTCATTTTAAGGCATTGTGATCGAGGAATGAGCAATGTTACCTTCCCTGGACCTTTGTTTAATTGTATCCCATTCCTTCTGGTCCATTTGCAAAGCAGCTTCCTCGTTTCTCTCTCCATTATTTATTTTCAACCAATAGAAATCTGAATACACACTATATGCTCATTGTTGCTAAGGTCTGAAAATACAGTGGTCAACCAATAGCAGGAAGACTCCTGGACTCCAAAGAGTCCAAAGAAGGTTTCTTTTCTCCCCGACTTCCTTCTCTCCCTCCTGTGCCCCTACTCCCTTGCTCCATGCCTCCACCCTTCCCTCCTTCTCACCTTTTTTTTCTTTTGTCATATATAAACAATGAACAGAGTGATGTTTTAAATACACATATTGTGGAACAGCTAAATCAAACCAATTAAACCTCAGTTTGCTTTTGTGTTCAGAACATTTCAAATATAAGAGTTTATATTTTGTTGCAAAAAATACAATTATTTACAAACTACTGAATGAGCTTACCATGTGCCAAGAAAGGAATAAAAAATGGATTATATATATATATAATTTTATTTATATATAATATATATATATAAAAAGATTTCTTTAAAAATGAGCCTTCTTCTATGTTGTGGTGGGTGGATTTGTCCCATTATGCATGTATGAAATTCTCAAGAACAAAGATGTTTCTTCAGAGTTCAATATAGAAAGTGTGATTATTTCCTTCAAATGCCTCCATTACTTGGATTTTGGTCCATTGTCTCCTTAAAATAAGCCATTTCTTAAATTTCTGGCTTACCAGATTCTTCCATTCTTGTCACTCCACCATAATTAGCTTCAGCTGTCAACTTGGCACAAACCTGGGTAGAGGACCCCTTGACTGAAGAATTGCCTACATCAGACTCATCTGTGGGCATGTCTCTGGGGCATTTGATAACTAGTGTAGGAGGTCCAGCCCACTGTTGGTGGTGCTATCCCAAGGCCAGTGGGCTTGGACTATGTAAGAAAGGGAGCAGAGCAAGCTGGAGCAAGCCAGTAAACAGCATTTCCCCATGGTCCTGACTTCAGTTCCTGTCTCCAGGTTCCTGCCTTGAGTTCTTGCTCTGACTTCCCTCCATGATGGACAGTAAGCTATAAGACAAATAAACACTCCCCTTCCCAAGTTGCTTTTGAGCCTATGCCTATCACAGCAATAAGAAAGCAAACTAGGACACCCACAGAGAAGCTGCCTCAATTTACTAATTCTGAGGTAGGCAATCTAGTCCCCTCCTATCATTTCATGTCCATACCTTCACACACACAGCACACACACACACACACACACACACACACACACACACACACACATCCCTTTATTTGTAATATATTTTATTTATTCATTGACAACTTCATGCACATATACAATGCACTTTGATCCCACTCACCCCCGACTCCTGTCCCATTCCCCTGACATTCTAGAACAGTCTCTCTTTCCACCTCCATGTCTATTTAGTTTTATAACCTGATGAATTCAATTCATACTGTCTACTGGAACATCAGCTTATCTTCTTGACTCAACCCTGTGTGAGCATCCCCAGCTTCAGTCATAGCACATCCAGAAGGCAGTTTTCATAGCACCCCTCCCACCCTCCAGCTCTTACATTCTTTCTGGCCCCACTTCTACACACATCTTCCCTCAGCCCTGGGGAGGGAGAATCCTCTTTTCTTTAGGGGAGTCATTCTTGCTATGAGAGTTACTGGATTTATTTGCTCATTGTTTTCATCCAATGTCTTCCATATATCCATAAACTCCATGTAGCAAATGTCTATTTTACTTGTTTAAACTTGAGTGGCTGTGGCAGAGTGGGTCCTCTGTAAGTGAGACATACATGACGGCATTCATTCCAAACTGGAAGATTCCAGATGACAAAACACACCTCCTCCACACGAATGCCATTTTCCTGTCTGCGCTGCTCTCCTCTGTCTGTGGACAGGGCCATCTGTCACTTTGCAGTTGTGACTGTTTCTGCAGATGGGTATTAAATTACAGACATGACCATGAGGTCAGAGCAGCACTCGTCACCAGCCTTTGCCAATGTCCTTTTAAGTGCTCATTTTTGACACTGGACCAGTTTTTCAGTGGAGGCACCCCATATATATCACATTAATTGTCAAGGTAGTTTTGTCACTGTATGGGGTTATTTCCAGCATTGGAGAACCCTGAATTGTCTGTGAGGCCCAGCTATCCTACTGAGAAACAGTCAGGAAGACAAGAAGAGGATTTTTAAAAGGGACCCTGTGCACATCACATATGTGACATGTGTTCTGGCCACACAGATGTAGTTTCAGAAAACTGGTTTCACTCTTCCCCTGGCATTGGAGTGTTTCTTCAGACACAGCACAGATTGGTGTGCAAATGTGCCTCGTCACTAATCAGTTAACTAAAGGAACGATCTGTTTAAATGATGTTTCCAGTTTTAGGCAGTCTGTATCCTGGTGATGAAAATCACACCAGGCTACACAGAGAATAGCATTTTCCATCTGTGGCAGGGGTTTACTGATTATTTTTCTTAATTTTGAGTTTGCTATTGTGTTAATTGAAGGAGGGTGTCATAGAACTTTTAGAGCTAATGAGTATTCTCTTAATGCAGCCTTGTATTTCACACACTACATACACTGGCTGATGTGTTTGTGGTTGAAGGGCTGTGTGGTGCATATGTGTTGCTTTTGAAATTCCATTGTAGACCCACCTGTCTCCACAGTATTGACTTGACCATTCCCTTCTCTATGTCAGAGTAGGCACATGGCCAAAGCAGACCAATCAGGAATCTTGAGCATATGTGACATCATTTGTCTGGGGAACATGCAATGAATCCCAGTAAATAAACTTCATGACTTCTTGGGATTGACTGGTGGAAACATCTAGAAAGAAGACAGAATCCCTGGATACACTGAGGACATCCTATGTAAGAGTGTAACTGGAGTGCCCATAGACAGGTGGGGGGTGGCATGGAGATAAATATTCCCCAGTGGAAGGCAGAGCTGAAGGTGGAGGAAGAGAGGGGATCCAAGAACAGGACTTTGGAGGGACACTGACTGGAGTCTTGCATCTTAGACCCAGCTGTGCCAAAGAGCAGGCATGTTCTCAGCCTTCTCAATCACTTCCCTAGAGATGGACTCACAAAGCCCAAGATGGTTATCTAATGTTTCAAAGTCTTGTAGAGTTTAGTCTTGACATTCATCTAGTCTTTGGGTCTTCATCCAAAACCTCAAAGACTTAAGCTTAATTACAAATTTTGTGTGGACAATTTATGACCGCTCATTCTTATAGGCCAATCCTAGAGATGACTGTGTCACATTGATCAGCATGATTGTGACCATCTTCTTCAAAGACTGGGTGAAATCACTCCTAGGAAAGGTCAAACCCCAAAGAGCCAAAAATCAAACAAACAAACAAAACAAAACAAAACAAAACAAACAATCCCCTCTCATATTTGCAGTTTCTTCCAGGCCTAGCTGAGGAGAGAAGAGGTGGATCACCACATAATCTATTCCATTTCAATTTCAAAAGACAGTGCCACTGATCAAAGGACACTGCGAGCAGTACATTTCCATAAAATGAATTCTGACAATGTTCCTTCAAATATGTGTCTTGCTTTAGCTTTCCATTTGGAGGGGAAAATGGAGGTTCCCAGAAGAGATAAATAAAAGTGATATAGGGGATGCTGGAGGCTGCCACTTGCTCTGGTTTATAGAATTACTTTAGTTTTCCAAACCTAGGGGTTTTAATCCAGAGACCACAGCTTCTGAGCCCAGGGTGTCTCTGAATACCCTCACCATTTCCCCAGGGTAATGGATGTCATAAAGAAATGCCCTCTTTGACCACCACCAGTTCAATTTCAGGAAGGTCAATCTTGGGGACTTCATTGTTTGAGAAAAATTTACCTATGAAACTGGACAAAGTGCTCTTAGATAAAATTCTCAGACTTCCATGTGTCCTATGCTTCAGATCATCAGGGAAGCAGGGTCAGCAATTCACCCATTGCTCACATTGTTGTACAAGCATCATGGTTTGCTGACCTTAAAAAAGGAGAAATTAGTGGCATATCCTTATCTAAGTGTTTAAAATAGTTCTTACCACAATTGGTATAGCTCAGTTGGCATGAAGCACTGGGCTTAATCCTCAGTACCTCATACAAGTGGGTGTGATGGTGCACACCTGTAATCCAAGCAGGTGAGAGGGAAAGGCAGAAAGACCAAGTTCAGTTATAGCTACATAGAGATTTTGAGGTCATCCTGGGCTACTTGAGACCCCCCAATTCAACAACAGCAATAGCATATTTTATCATTTTCTTTCATGTGTATGTGCATCTATACATACACATGCACTCACACAAGCATGCTCACACACATCCTTTCACACACACTAAGCATTCTTGACTGCTTATGTGCAGCCACTTGAGAGACACTGTTGGTAAGTCATAAGCCCCTTTCAGAAGCCTACACACACAAACTGTCTTGGTAATATGAAAAAATCTGACTAATTTGAGATCTGGCTCACAGGGTAACCACTCTCACTACAGACAGAACTATGATCATAAATGTAATAGAAATGTGCAGTGAACCGGATGTAATTTTAATTTTTCAACAGTTTACTCCTGACCCTGTATCAATGACAGAGATTATTCCTGACCATGTTAATAAATGCTAAGTATTAGTTATATAGCATGGAATCTATATTGTTTAAATCAATTTATTGACTTTAAATATCCATCTCTTTGACACGTGCTTTCTAAAAATACCATAGTTCTGATGTCGGAGGTGAAATTCAGAAAATGTGGAGAACTTATTACAATGACCCAAAACCTTAACTTACCCAGAAGTGTCAAAATCTAACAGACCATAATGGAATTCGACTGAACACCCAGGATTCAACCGTTTACTGGATTATTTGATACTTTATTTAAAGCTCCAGTTCATCCAGGAGGAATTTTATTATGTGTTTTTAATAAAAAAAAAAAAGTCGACCCTTTCTGGAATGCACTGCCTGTGTAGTTTTCTTTTCCTATAACCACACATGTATCAGTTGTTTAATGCTCTGTAAGGAATGAGTCTACCAAAGTGAATAATTGAGATCACTTCTTTGAAGCAAGAATTGTGGGAAAACTCAATTGGCTGTCTCAGTTCCATGGTGTCCCATGAGACAGCATTCAAAGTGTTGGCTGTAGCTGCAGTGTTCTGGAGATTCAACTAGAGGAGGACCTGCTTCTGAGTTCATACCACATGTGGCTCTCAGAAGGTGTCAGGTTCTCTTGTCCATTACCCAGAGTCATCTGTCCTCAGCCATGTGACACTCTGGAAGGCTACATGCATCACTGAAACTGGGTTCTACCAGGGTGAGGACTCAGAGAGAAATAATAAACTGGAAGTCACATTCTACCTGTGACCTCATCCCTAACATGACATCCCACATTCACAAGGAGTAATGCCTAAGAGTGTGTTTGCATGTGAGGATCACTGAGCCCTTACAGAGGCTGTGTACTCCATGTGTGTGCCTACTGGATAAAGTAAGATGTTTGGATATGAGCATCAGACAGGAGTTTCAGATGTGTTTCTAGTATGTATTAGCCGTGTGCTGTAGTTATTTCTTATTTCCCACCTTCACTTTGCTCACTTATTATGGATGCACTAATTTATCTCTCCTACTCAGTGCAGTGCCGGCAACTCACCAGGGAACCCTTGTACAAAGCCTGGCACAAGAGCTTCCCCAACCTACTCAACACCACGAATCTTCCCTCTGCCTCCCATCGGTAGGACCATATGGTGGAGTTTTCATCCACCCTCTGCTACCACTCACTTGCAGGAGCAAGGACAAAGTCACATCTCTAAGATGCAGCATGCCTAGTTATTAAATGGGGGAAAGCAGAGATGAGAGGACGTGTGCCCAGATTAAATAAGTATAAAACAGGCCAGTCGTCTGCTGAGCAAATGATGTGATAACTTGTAGCAACCCTTTTTATACTAAAATAATTATTAAGTGGAACTAAATTAATGAGTCACTTCTGTTATGATCAATGTGGAGGCTAGAAAACACTGAAAACCTGCTTTTAAATTCAGTCTCATTTTGCTCTACCCCCCTGCAAAGTGCTTGTTCAATAAATATTCTATATACAAAGAAAAACTAAAAAACAAAAAACAAAAACCATTAAAACATCCCAACAAAATGAACCAACAAACAACAACAACAACAACAAAAACGAAGCCAGCACTACAAACAAAAAGATAGTTGGTAAGTTTGGGGTAAAACTTGACCAGGAACTGCAGACCTGAAGCAGAGGCTGGAAGTGCATTGGATAAGCCAAGAAATACAAAATAGAGAAAATTTCTCGTTCATCCTGGAAAGTGCAGAGAGAACAGAGCAAAGGGGATGCTATGCACAAAAGGGAACCTTGTGTCTCCCCAGAAGAATGTTCCCAGTGGGATGGAGAGAGAACACATGGAAGAGAGACCACCATGACCCTGGAATTCATCTCAACTTGAAATGTATCTATGAAGGGAAACACGAGACAACAGAATGCACCATCGCTGCTGTGTGGGCATTATAATTCAGACCATCAAAGAAAAGCCTGTGAAGTGGTGATTTAAAACAATTGTAAATTATGGTCCTGGTTTCTTATTTATTATTTTTCTCTCCACTTCTTGAACTCTCCGCCTTCTGCCTCTCCCGGTTTGAACTTCTACCTCCAAAAACACACTTGTCCTAGAGAAAACACTGATAAATTCACATTCATCTTTGAAAACAATTTTCCTCCTTGTATTAGCCTGTCAGGGTTGTCTGAGATCAGAACAAGACCTTGTGGTGCTCTGAAAATGAACTTGGTTAAGCTGTGTTGTTTCAACCCTGCTCCCATAATGATTCCCAGGAAGCCAGGGAGACGGGGCATGGGCCAGAATTTTAAAGACCCTCAGTCCTTGACCATGTCTGTGTTGGCCCTGACTTGAGGAAGGGGCTGAGAGTCACCTTTTGATTACCTAAATATTGATGTCTCCTTTTCCTCAGCAGGGGCTGAGCTGTTGAAAACAAGTCTCAGGAGGAAAGAGAGATAGGCAATGTGTGTTTCTGTAAGCCACACTAGGGAACTGCTTTAAAGTGCAGAAAAATACTCTTCCTTGTTGCCACTCCAGAGAGTTTGTAAGCATGACCCATGTCTGTGGTGTTTCAAAGAATTCTGGGAACAGTGGTAGCTACCACGCCAGGAGCATCCATAGTTTATTGTATTGCTATTTCTTAGGAAGCTTTCATTAATATTATTAAGTCTCTTTTTTCTTTTAAAAGACAGTTTAATTAAATCATTATTACATTTATTTTGTATGTCAGGGGTATGGCACACCACACAGTGAACATGTAGAAGTCAGAGAACAATTTATAGGAGTCACTTGTCTACTTCCAACATGTGGGTCCCAGGAATTGAACTTATGCCATCAGGCTTGCTGGCAAGCGCCTTTACCTGCTGAGCAATCTCACTGTCCCAGGTCTCTCTGTATGGGTCTTCTGAATTGAATCAAGAATTTAACTGCCAATTCAGTCCCAGCATCCTTGGGTATAGATCCAACTTGACTCCCTGGATGCGAAGCCTTGAGTAAGTTTCCCAGTGCCTCTGGGCCTCAGTTGTCTCCCCTGTAACATAAAAGGTTACGAGCTTATAAATTTAATGAAGCAGAAAGTGCTGTGTCCATTCCCTAGCAAGGACCCAATCAATGAAAGTTTCTGTTCTTTCCTATTGAAAACCACAACTTGTGTTGTGTGCCCTCAATAAACACATCCATAGACTTTCTTTTCAAGACCAGGATCCAATGACAGGATTTAAATTTCCTAATGAAGAATTAACTATTATTCTAGAGGCCAGTGAGATGGCTCAGTGGGTAATGGAGCTCATCCCCAAGCCTGACCATCCAGAGTTCACATGGTACAAAGAACAGTGATTCCTACAAGTTGTCCTCTGACCTACACTATACGTACATATACATAGATATGTATATATGTGTATATGTATATATGTATGTATATGTATACATATGCTACTTTTATTTAGTACTTGTAACTGTATATTTGGTATGCATTTGAGTTCAGATTATATACATTTCCACCATGTTCTGTAATAGTGATTTTTTTATATACTGCCATCTCAACTTTTATAAACTTCCTTTTTCCTCTTACTTTTTAAAATATTTTCCCCCAAATGTGATGATATTCTTTACGTTCCTAAATCATTTTCCTCTCTTCTGCCCTGTATTCTACTCTTCTTTCAGAAACATATTCTCTTCAGAATAATTGAGGGCATTGGCAGTGTTTGAACTCTGGCCACACCTCTGCAAAGCAGAGATCATGCTCAGGGTGTAACTTCACTACCATCTGTTATTGCTTTAGACTGAGCATCTTTGGGGTAATTAATCTCTGGTCAATTTAGCGACCCCTTTAATAATAGCTTGTCTGTAGGAAAATTCCAGTTTTTGTTTTTAGAAACCCAGTGATGTTTCATTTTCCTCCACACCTGAAGGGTCCCTGGTGACAGCGTCTGTCTTGGGTCTTTGGAGACTGGCCCTGCAGGGAGACCTTGCAAACCTTTCTTTCCTTGTCTCAGATGTGCCTTTCTGCAGCGGATGTCCCGCCCCCATCTTCCCTTCACCTCCAGTCTTCTCCCTGTCCCCTGCCATTTAGCTTAGTTTCTCTGTCTTTCATTAATTCTACCAGAGAATCACTGGGTCTCTTAAGAGTCCTCCACAGTAACTTCCCTCCCTCTGTTCTCACAGGACTCTCAGTGGCCCAGCATGACTCTCCTCTCTCCTCATCTCTTCACCCCACCCTCCTAGTTTCCTAACTTGCCCCTCTGGCTAGCAATTGGGGTAATGCAGATGTTCCTACTCACTAATCATTATTTTTCATTGAATGTCTTATTTGGTGTATAACTATCCATTTATCCAACTTTAACTTACAACTATTTTAAAAATGACTGTTTTCTCTCCCTTTGTGTTCTTTGTAGCTAGTTCTTCTCTTTCTGAAGTCTTTTGTCTCTGTTATTCTGTGCCTTAAGACCTTTTTCTGAAAATAGTTATTTTTATTACATATTAAATAATTCTTTTATGACAAGTTCTTGGAACCCAATTCATCTGTTTACTATGCATAGTGACATTTGCTCTTGGGCTTTGAGTCCTTCTCTATTTCATGCTCTTTGATTCTAAACTTATACATATTTGATCTTAAACTGGAAACTTTGAGCTTAAATCAAGGACAAGTTTTTTTATTTGAATTCTTTTCAACATAAGGACTTGCATTTGTTCTTAATTCCAAACTGCAGACTTGAACCAGTGAGACTGCGCAGCAGGTAAAGTTGAGATGCTTGCAGCCCAGCCTAATGGCCCGAGTTCGGTCCCCAGGATCCACACAATGGAAAGAGAAGCAACCCGTGAGTCATTCTCTGATCTTCACACCCATGCCATGGCAAGTGGACCAGTATGCCAGTATGCACAAACACAATAAAAATAAATAAATCTTAAAAAAAAAAACGAAACAAACCCTGAACAACTGGAGATTTTACTCAGGTAGAACATTCAAAAGCAAAACTAACCCAACAGAACCAAACAAACAAACTCAGGAATCTTGGCTTGATTTAGGGTTTTTGTGTAGATTTTAGTATTTCACTATGAGTAAACACCTTAGAATCCCAGTCATGGTAGGTATATTCAGTTATTTTCCCACTGTCCTTTGTTCTTTGTGACTTTTCCAGTTTTCATCTATGGGTTTTGTTCTGTGGCAGTGTTCACCCCAGCAAGGCCAAAGGACTTCCAGGATCTTGTCAGTCAGCACGTTACTAGATGCCTCTCTGTTTGTTTCACTTTCAATTTCAGGACCAGGAAATGGAAGGAGATCCCAGCAACAGAACAGAAATGCACGTGGCCCAGTGTACAGACAAAGGATGGTAACAAGTCACATGTCAAAGGAATGTCCCTTTTGGAAATGGGAGGTTTAAGTCACAGTCCTGGTATACAAGGAACTGCTGTTATGCTTGTAGCTAATGATCTCATCCATTGTGTAGATACGGGAGGTGCAGAGTCAGGTCCCGATTGCCAAGAGCTGTTTGCATGTATAAGAAGTCTACAGATAAACAGTCGGGGCTAATTCATCTCCAACAATTAAGGCAAATCAGGGCAAGGCTCCCATATACTCTCAGTGTCAAGGACTTAGAAATCCTGTGTTCTTACTTGTAGAACAATCTGATCCACCTGAGATTGCAAAGCAAGTAGCAACATAAGGAAGCTCTTGAAAACATGGGTGGCTAAAGCTGTGGAAAACCCATACCCAAGGCCTAATCACTGAAATTGGAGTTTTAGCATGTCCAGTCTTCATTCACAAAGTCCACCCACCCACCCACCCAGTGTAACCCATACCCAAAGCATAATCACTGAAACTAGAATTTTAGCATGTCCAGTCTTCATTCACAACGTCTACCCACCCACCCAGTGTTCATGACACAGGGAAAGGAGGAATTCAACAGAGAAAACACAAGGCTGAGAAGCAGAATGGAAGAAGAAAAATATATATAAAGAAGGCCTGGGGGCTTGTTTGTTTTAACCTCTAACCACTTGCTTATGGGCTGGCTTACTGGAATCACACAACATATGCTTGTTGGGCAAGTATAAAGCAGTAGTGGCATATTCCACCAGGCAGCATTGATCTTACTTTACCATCGTTATTTTAAGAAACCAATACAATATACAACTTTGCTAGGAGTCTGGGCTCTGGCCTCCAAACATACTTTGACAAAACATTGCCTGCATGATTAGTGCAAGAGAATTTGCCTGTGCTTTGTCTCCAACCCTCTCTAACAGATGTCACAAAGACATGCACCCTTTCTGTGTCTGTGATGTTTAAGGGGGATGGTTCTCTGGGATCTGTGGTTGCTGATATATACCATTCTCTGGAGGTCTAGCTTTTCTCTCCTCACCCATGCAAAGTCAGGGATGTGATGGCGAATATATTTTTTGTTTCATGGTCAAGTGTTTAAAGAAGTGAAAAGAATCCAGAATGAACCTTCCTGTGAAGAAGTAACAAGACACAAACCCAGCACCTGGGTAGCAGGGAAGTCAGCAGCGTCTGATGTCTGACTTCATGACTCTGATTGGAGCCACAGGACATTACACAGGACATGATTTTAGCCAAATACTGGACCTTGTTTTGTTCATGAAGATATAAAGAGCTGGGATTACTAAATGAATTTCCTTCTCTAACCATAGTATATGGAAAGGAGAGATCTGAGTGTCCTAATAAGAAAAAATAATCATGTTATTGAGGCTTTGTTTATTTTGTGTATATGTGTATCTGTGTGTATATGTGTATGTATATGCACATGTGTGTGTGTGTGTGTGTACCACATGTATGTGGGTGCCTTTGGACTTTGCAGTAGGTTGTCAGATCCTCTGGAGCTAGAGTTAGAGGTGATCATGAGCCTCTTGCTGTGGGTTCTGAGAAAATGTGTGGGTCCTCTCTTGAAGAGCAGGAAGCAGCAGAATTAACCACTGAGCAATATCTCCGTTTCCAGAATCTACTTTTAAAAGACAATTACTAGTTTTAAATAATTTACATTAGATTGGATTTTTGTATAGTGTATACAAATTATATATATTGAGATTGATATTGTTAGAAAATGCTATACATATATTTATAATCTTGTTCAAGATATTTTACTTATACATTTTATTTAACAGTGTAATGCAATTTGCTAATCCTTGAATGTTATTATTACCAACTATTAGGATATAAGGAAATGAAAGTTAGTAGTTAGACATTATAGTTGAACTGGTAGTCATTTTAGGTATATTTTCAATGTTGAGCAGATGTATTTAGGATAGACGGGTCATCTTCAAACCTTTCAGAGATCTACAGAATATGGCATTTAAAATGTTTTAATAACTTAGAATTTTTTTCTTTTTTTATGACTATGAGACATGTTGGCTCCTGGCAGCACTAATCTACTTCAGAGAAGATATGGGCATTGAAGAAACTGCATATGGAGTTAGCTTTCATTGTGACAAAAGTTAGCCACTGGACAACAAAGTATCCTCGAATCGACTGCTGACAAACAGGACATGAAACAGGACTACCAATTCTTGCCAAGACAAGTGTGGGTGTGGCTTTAACAACAGGCATCTTCTGAGGCCAGGACAATATGGCACCATCCATGAAGTGGCATTTGCAATCTGAAAAAGGTACAGTGCCTCTTTCTTCGAAAGTAGCTGAACTGGCAGTGGTCTGATGGCTTCTGATGTGCAGTGGAACAGCAGCTGAAACAGTTATTCTTGAAAGAGTAACTAAGCTGACAGAGTCTAACCTCTCAATGGTAGACTGGCATTTAATAAAAGAGATGAAGCCACCCACAAGCCTAGAAGAATGGGATGCAGAAAAGAATGGGATGCTGAGATGAAGCCACCCACAAGCCAAGAAGAATGGACAACTGAATTCCAAAAACACCAACAATTTCCAGTATTTAAAATCCTGAATCATGACAGGACACTAGTGGAATTCAGGTGTTTCTGATACAAGGAGTACTCTCACCGAATGTGAGGTCGAACTGTAGGCCTTGTGTACATCCTCTTCACAAATAAATCTGTCAGATATGCTAAGCCTATGGCTGAAGATGATGCCCCAACATTGTGGAGAAGCCTCGGATGACTGTCCAGGCAGCTGGCTGTTTCTGTTAACTCACAATTTTTTTGGGAAGCTGCTTGCATGCACTTTCTGTTTTTTTAGGTAATATTATTTCCTTCTTGGATTTCTGAGGGAGTTGAAGATTAGACAGTTATAGTTATAGTTAAAAATTAGATATTTATAGTTATAGTTTTCCTTGTTAAGAATTTCAGAAAAGAAGCTCACTAAAGAGGTGTAATGTATAAATTTGAAAGACATTATAAGATAGTTCTCTGTTAGTAATATAAGTTAGGATAGAAAGTCAATCAGGTAAATTTTGGACTTACCAAAATAGGATAGATAATGAAATATTTTCTCTGAGTTTGTCAAATGCAAATGGACTAGGCATTGTTTAGGTATTTATTGCTTGTGTATATTGTATATAGTTATTGTTCTTATTGTATATAGTTTTTCTTATATTAGTTATAACTTTTTTCCTTTTTTCTTTTTATTAGAATAGAAGGGGGAAATATGGTGATATTTTATTTGTGCTGAAGTGTGATTTTATTTATATGTTAATAAATAAAGTTGCCTGGGGATCAGAGCTAAAAGCAAGCCATTTAGCAGAAGTCCAGTGGTGGTGGCACATGCCCTTAATCCGATCACATGGCAGGCAAAGTCTCTGTGTGTTCAAGGACACAGCCAAGCGTGGTGACACATGCCTTTAATCCAAGTACCAACCATAGACACCTGGAGGTCTGTATAGACTGGCAGTGACAAGGAAGTCCTGTGGTTGGGTTTAGAACCAACGAGAAGGCAGAACAGAAAGAGAATAAAAAGACAGGACACAGGAAGAAGGTCTCTCTCTCAGAGGAAGGACGGAGGTGAGTGGTAAGCTAAAGGCTATTCGCTAGTGTGCTGATCTCTTGATCTTTTAACTCTGCATTTGGCTCTCTGTTTCTTATTTAATAAGACTGTTTAGAATTTCATCTACAAGGATTTAATAGTCTTTTTGTAGTATTATTTTACTCATTTTCCTGTCCCCAAACAAATCTTTAGTAAAACATTTATTTCTCATAGATTCTGTACACTTTGATCCATTAAAGTCCTTTCTTTCCTGTGATACATCCATCAGGAGCAGAATCTGACAATGTTTTCCAGTCACAGTAGTTTAGGATGATGTTAACATTGAGACTATAATGAACTTGAAGGGAAGTCACACCCTTTAGTGTACAGAAAAATAATACCCTGGAGAGAAGTTAAATTTTGACACCAAAACCTTAGTAATGTAGTAAAATTTCTGCTTTCTCAGCCTGAGATATTAGTATTAAAAGGTGTATTGTATCATAATATCTCTAAAACTCCAAAAGGGAAAAACCATTTCAAGACATTAAGTAAAATTTTGTTAAAAATCATTGAGTTTTATCAAACCTACCCCTTAACACAGTGGTTCTCACCCTTCCTAATTCTGAGACTCTTTAATGCAGTTCCTCATGTTGTGGTCACGCCCAAATCATAAAATTATTTTGTTGCTACTTTATAACTGTGAATTTGCTACTGTTATGAATCCTAATGTATATATCTGTGTTGTCTAGTGATCTTAGATGATCCCCATGAAAGGGTTGTTTGACCCTCAAGTTAAGAACCACTGCCTTAATGTCATTTCACACAGAACACCCCAGTTCTATGTTCAAGGCAGTTACTAGACTTAAGCTAATAGTAGAGAACAGGAGCCGAGTCTCCAGGAAGGGAAGCAATTCTAAGCATGGAGCTGGGATTCAAGCCAGCTCCCTCTACTCAGAATTCTGTGTTTAGTGTATCTTTGTCTTGCCATTCAAAAACAAGAGCAAAGGATGACTTTTTAAAAAGCAAATGCAAGAGATGGATTTTTAAATGAGCGTGGTGAAGAGGTCATCATAAATGTTTGACAGGTTTATACTATGGCTTTGTGGAAGTAGATGTAATTTGAAATGCAATTAAAGGAATCTGAGTAAAATGACAAAGAGAAATGGGAGCATAGTGCTCTCCAGAACCCCCAGTTGTGCAGAAGCACGTCATGGGTAAATGCCCATCTGATAAAGAGGTTTTAATTAAACTCCATAATTTATTATCCATTATACTTCAATGAATTGAAAAGGATATAATCTAAGGGCTTGCTTTCTGCAAAACAGGACTGTGTACCATAAATTCCATGCACTGTGTGCTTTCAAGCAAGAAACTGTCCCCACTAATAAAGTGTAGGGGTGACAATAATTAATTTTCATAATCTTTTAACACTTAGTACATTTGTCCAGATACTTCCTTCTTTGCAGTTTGGCCTTGTTTTGAGTTGAAAGAGAAACCTCACAACAACAAATGATTCAAATGGAAAAGATTGAATTAAATATGAACTGGGGCAGGTTCAGTGATGATTGTCACTGTGTTACTTCAGACAGGCACCCATCCTCCAGGGATAGAGGTATGATTGTAAATGTTTTTCATACATATATGTATGTGTACCTATATATGTACACGTGTATTGTTCCCATACTTATAGAGAAAAAGCATGTATTTATGTGACTGGCAAGATGAGTCAGCAGGCAAGAGCACATATTGATACTTCCACAAGTTCATACTTGTGGACGACCTCAGTTCTGTTCCTAGCACCCAAATCTGGTGGCTTACAATCACCTGTAACTCCAGCTCTTGGATACAATACTCTCTTCTGGTCTTCTCATGCACAAATCTCCACACATACATATATGTATCTATGTAATTAAAAATGCAGACAACCACAAAGATACCTCCATTATAGACTACTGTCAATGGTCAAGAGGGTGCCTGAGCTGACCTACTCTGGTGATCAGATGGCCGAACACCCTAACTGTCGTGATAGAACCCTCATCCATTGACTTGTGGAAGCAGATGCAGAGATCCATGGCCAAACCCCAGGTGGAGCTCCAGGAGTCCAACCGGTGAGAGAGAGGAGGGATTATATGAGTAAGAGATATTGAGACCATGATTGGAAAAAGCACAGGGACAAATAGCCAAACTAGTGGAAACACATAAACTGTGAACCAATATCTGAGGAGCCCCCACAGAACTGGATCAGGCCCTCTGGATAAGTGAGACAGTTGACTAGCTTAAACTGTTTAGGAGGCTCCCAGGCAGTGGAACCAGGACCTGTGCTTGGTGCATGAGCTGGCTTTTTGGAACCTAGGGCCTATGCTGAGATAGTTTGCTCAGCCTTGGTGCAGGGAGGAGGGAACTGGACCTGCCTCAACTGAATCCACCAGACTGGGCTGACTCCCCAGGGGAGACCTTGCCTTGGAGGAGGTGGGATTGGGGGATGGATTGGGAGGGAAGGCTGGGGGTGGGAGGAGGGAGGAAAGGAAAATCCATAGCTGATATGTAAAATTAAATTAATTATAAAATAAAAATATTAAAAAAAGAAAAGAAAAAATAAAAAATGTAGACAACCATTAGAAAATATATATTCATATACACTCATTAAAGTCTTATAAATTGCCTCAGCTTGCTTTCTTTCTTTTTTATTTAAGAAAATTTTTTATTCATTTAACTTACCAACCACACAGATCACCCTCTCATCTCTCCTCCCATTGCCCTCCATCCTTCACCCACTCTCCAACCTACCTCTTATCCCCTCCTCCAAAAGGTCAGCAAAGCCTGGTACATTCAGTTGAGGCAGAACCAAGCCCCTCCCTCCTGCATCAAGGCAGAGCAAGGCATCCCACCACAGGGAATGGGCTCCAGAAAGCCACTTCATGCACCAGGGATAAATCCAGATCCCACTGCCTGGGAACCCCTCAAGCAAAGCAAGCTACACAACTGTCTCCCATATGCTGAGGGCCTACTCCAGTCCCATGTACATTCCACAGCTGTCAGCCTAAAGTTTATGAGTTCATAGGAGCTTGGTTCAGTTGTCTCTGTAGATTTCTCCATCATGGTCTTGACCTCTCCTGCTCCCACAATCCTTCCTCCCTCTTTTCAACTGGACTCCCAGAGCTCAGCCTGGTGCTTGGCTGTGGATCTCTGCATCTGCTTCCATGAGTTACTGGATGAAGGTTCTCTGATGACAATTAGGGTAGTCACCAATCTGATTACAGAAGAAGGTCAGGCACATTCTCCACTATTGCTAGTAGTCTAAGCTGGGGTCATCCTTGTGGATTCCTGGTAATTTCCCTAGGGAAGTTGCCTCACCTTTATCCATGGTTATCTTGTTTTTAAGTTTTCAACTGTCTTTATTTATTAGATTAAACACAAAACAACTAAAAGGACAGAAATAAAATATATAAAGGGTCCCTGAAATAAAAAGCAAATAGTTAAATCAGTTCTGATTATTTCTTCTTCTAATCATCTCCATAAAGGAAAACTCTGGCAGTAGTTTATTGCGGTTAATTTCAGGATAAAAGTCTCAGAACTATGTCAGGTGTGTTTTTGTAATTCCATATTTCATTACTCTTTAATATGCATTATTAATCTCAGATCATGTTATTTCAAACTTTGCTTTTTTTCACTTAAGCTATTCCCATATAAATATACTTGCTTTTCAAAATTCTGATAAGCTATTAGGAATATAAACACCATTTCACATATCTTTTGATGATGAGTATTCTATTTCAAATAATCATATTTGCTATCAAAACAATACTGTAATTAATAATTTTAAGTAGTGTATTGTTGAATGATAAGTGGGCATTTGAAATTTTAATCACTGGTACCGATATCTTACCCTTCTGAAGGGGTGGACCAAATGCATTCACCTTACTACGAATATTTTCCAAACCACAATATATTTGGATGAGAGAGAGAGCATCACTGTTTTAATTAGTCAATTATTGAATCAAATCAAGAGCTTGTGTTACAAATTCTTTAAACATTCATCAGTTTTTCTCAAATAATGAAGTATTTTTCTTTCCCCCGTTTGTTTATTGTGTGTTTGTGTGTGAGCACGCACTCATACAGGCTTGCATGTCTTTGTGCTCCACACTGATTTTCTCCTTCTACCATGTGGGGCTCAGGGATTGAACTCAGGTCCTCAGTTCAATGACAAGCACCTTTACCCTCTAAGCCACTTTGTCTTCCCCAAAATATAGTTTTTAGTATATTAATGAAATAAAATTGTAAGATAATGTTTTTGATGCAGTTTCTTTTCCCTTTCAGGGCTCATGAATACTGAACATGGGTAATAAGTATAATTAACTAGTATCCTGTTTTTTAAATAGCTAATTAAAGAAAGGTGATTTAAAAATATTTTTAAAAATATTTTTAAGGTAATGAAAACCACTTTAGTCATTAAATGGGGAACATCCCAAAATGTATGTGTAGACAGAAGTTTCTTGCTCAGGTAGCAGCTGTTTTTATAAAATAATCACTCAGAGGCTTAATATTAATTACAAACTGTTTGGTCTTTGGCTTGGGCTTATTGCTAGCTAGCTATTACATCTTAAATTAATCCATTTCTATTAATCTATGTATTGCCACATGTCTCGTGGTTTTACCTGTGTTCTATTCCATCTTGTTCCCCTGGCTGCTTACAGTGTCTCCCGACTCCGCCTTTCTTCCCTCTACCTCTCTTGGATTTCCTGCATGACTAACTATATCCTGTGTTTCCATAGGCCAAAACAACTTCTTTACTAGCCAATAGTAGTAACACATATTCACAATGTACAAAAGACCATCCCACAGCATGTATGGGAAAAGTAAACCATTCATAATCCTGTTTTTCAGCTTACATTCTTCAAAAAGGAATTGCTATTTTATAATTTTGTACATGTTTTCTCTCCTTTCATGGGTCAGACTTAACATCTGATTTCTCTGTGCAGCCAACCTGACACAGGTAAAAACATGTAACATAGATATTTGAGTGCCCATATAAACATTTACACACAAACACACACTATAAACTTTCCATTTACACAAATTAAAGGCTCCTTGAAAAGCAAAATTGGATTTCTGTTTTGCATCGTGACTGAAGCATATTTATTTGTTCTTTTTCCTTTGGTTGATGCAAACACCCAGACACCTCAAGTGTATCTTAGAGCTGTAAATCCAGTTCACGTGCACAGTGGAGGAAAATGGACGGCTTATGCGGGGTTCTCTGTGGACCGTGAATCTTCTTTGCAGCCCTATTCTAGGAAAACCTTTTTTTCCTCTGTTGCTGCTGAAGTTGATCAGAAGTCTTAGGGAGCTTTTAAAGGAAAAGGATTTTTGTCACATCAAATTCCAGAAGGTGGGATTCTTGTCAGTTAATAGGGCTATTTGCTGTCTTCTAAGCAAACAGTGGTCCCCTAAAAGGCATCCCCTGCCTCTCGATTCCAATACCCTTCTTTTTGCTCACGTGGTGGTATAGACACATCATAAAAAGGGATCCCAAACCTTTTATGTTTATTTCCGCGCTGTTCTGTACAGCTGGGAGTTTTCTGTATGTGTTTCGCAACAGTGTGCCTCTCACTGTAATGAAACCATTGAGTTTCCATGAAAGCCTTTTGTTCTCTTTCCTACCAAAGAGCCTATTCTTCAGAAACAGACTCTAGAAACTTCTCTACACTTTCCAAGGTAAACTCCTGGGTGACCAACTGCATTTATTAAAGTTTGTGGCTGGTGTTCCGTCCTCCAATGGGAGGAGGGAATGAATGGTGATTCTATTATTTTTACTGAAAAATTGCCATTTAAAATTTGTGATTTGAGACCACGGTTAGATGGAGTTCAGGGCCTCACAGTTAATAGTAAAATGTTGTATGTGGATAAGAAACTGATATATATGAAGAGTGAAAATGGAGTTTATATATTTGGGGAGATGATATGGGGACTGTGGAATTGGGGACAGAAGATGTGGGTCACATGATTTCCATGTTTAGCTGCTATGCTACCCTTTGTAACATCCAGAAGTCATCAAAGAAAGAGACAGAGAGAGAAGAAAATGAGTAACCACTTCTCATGAAGAATAAATTGGGTCCCAATTATATAATTATATCCTGACCTGAGAGATAACAGAAGTGAGTAGAAGATGCTTAAGTAGTTTCAAAGCTTTTATAGATGGCTTATGCTATTTGCTTTGTACTATTTCCCATCTTGAGTGGTAATAGGAACTGATATTGTATCCTATTATGTTGCTGTGTTGGGTGTGTCCTGGTCCTCTGGCTCTTACAGTCTTTCTAGCTTCTCTTCCACAATGTTCCCTGAGTCTTAGGTGCAGATTGTGCTGAAGCTGGGTACCACATGATCATTGGTTCTCTGCATTTCGATTAACTGTGGCTGTCTGTAATAGTGTCTGTTTTGAAAGGGGAAGTTTCTTTGTTGAGTGAGAGTTACACTTATCTGTGATATAGAGATATGTGTTTAGAATGCAGTGAGGGTTATGGTGTTTTATCATAGCAACAGAAAACTAGTCCATGAACTGAGACTGAGCCTGCTTCTGCAATAAAGATGCTCAATGGCCATCATTTCCTCCTGTTTCACCCATCTGTTTCTAGCATGGCATGGTGTTCTTCCCTCTAAAACCTTTCTCTATCCATCATCTTCAACTTGAAGTTATACTCATGTGATATAATTTGGCCAATGCCATAGCAGTGAGCTTGACACAGACACTGGGTTTTTTGCCTTAGAGTGTGTCCTCTTACAAGCCATCTTGTTGGTAAACACATGTAGGCAAGTGTCCCTGGGGGATGAAGAGAATGAACAGACTCTAACAGAAAATCAGCTTTGATGTCCATCACAAATATTTTCTTAGGGAGATCAAAAAAATTTCTACCCAAATCTAGCTTGGTCAACCTATGAGTTTATTGGTGTTTAAGCAGGGAGTTACTTAGAGGAACCTGGGTGCCTCTGGCAACTGTATCACTGAAAAGCCAGCACCAGCATGCATGATGACTCATGAAAGCAGCCTCCCTAGAGTTCCTTTTGCCGCTTGCAGACATCTCCACTGAAGAGTCTCCTCCACTAGCAATCCTTTCCTGCTTATGTAACCTTGAGGGAGGGCTCTGTGAGTCTTCGAACTTTGGTGTGAACTTTTGTAATGTTACTGTGAGGCTTGTGAGGCTTTGGGGTTTCCTCCAGGAAATGTTTCCTCCAGCAACCATGGAGCACTGTCTATTCCCTGCTGTCCATGAGAAAGCCTGTGGCACAGCGGGTGAAAGAGAGGGACCTCAGTGTTTCTGTCCAACCCACCATTATGCGGGACAATACATTGCTGTTGTTTCTCAAGGCACTTTTCAGTGTGGTTGTTTCACAACAACCTACCAATGCAGATGTATTTGTGAAGTTAACAAGGTTAACTGCCATCAAATAATAATTCCTTTTAATTGACTTATAATTTGATTGCAACTCAAAGCAACCTTTCAAAGGAATTTTTGGCATTCAGGAAAATTATTCTAATTTTCTCAATTACTGTATCTGAAGGAATAGATCTGAGAGCACCTGAGTGTGAGAAATAATAGCCTCGAAGTGTTCTGCATAATTTGTACTCAAGTTACTTCCAGTTGTATTTACAAAGCTGTATTTTCACATGAAAAGTGAAGGGTTTGAGTTCATAAAACATGCAAACTTTTCAATTTCAAAATACATCATAAATCATACTCTGCATTAAACAGTTCATTCAACAAATATATTGAATAACTCCAAATGTACAATGTTTTCTTCTATTTATTTGATGCAGACAGCTTTATTACAGTATACTTTGCCAATGAAAGTTGAGTATTTTTAAGGTGTACATCATGAAGTTTTGATATAAGTTTGTTGTGTACTGATTACTATATTCAAAATAGCATACAGACCACCACATATCAACTGCACCATGACTTTGAGGGAATGGTAAGAACAATTAAGATTAACTCTCTCAGCAAATTTCAACTATATAATACCACATTGTGATCTTTATTAATCCTCCAGGATTTTTCATCCTTCACAATGGCGTTTTTAACTTCTGACACCAACTCTTCCTTCTGCCCTCAGGCCCATAAGTGATAGTGTACAGTGTTTGTTTTGTTTGTTTTTCTAGGCCCAGATATTTTCACTTAACATTTAGTTTTCTAGGGACAATTGTATCTTTACAGATATATGTGTCACTTTTTTTTTAAAAATCCATTCATGAAAAGCCAAACATTTTAACACCGCACACAGTTTAGGATGGCTGTTATAAAAGAGAAAAGTGATAATGGATGTTAGTAAGAATCTTGAGAAAGGGGAACCCTGGGGACATATAGGTAGGATGTAAATGGGTGTGGCCCTGTAGAAAAAAGAATGGCAGTTCCTCAGAAAACTAAAATTGAGTTGCCATATCATCCAATAATCCCATTTCTGAGTACAAATGGTTCCTCAGTTATGATGTTCAATTTATGTTTTTTTGACATTACAACAACGTGAAAGCAATCAGTATTTAGTAGAGACTATCTTGAATCTTGACCCCTTTCCCGGGTTATATGTCAAAGGGACAGTGATAGTTGCTGCCACTGAACTTGGTGAGCCAGGCTATCATGAGTACAGATAGCCGATATTCTGTTCTTACAGTGCGAGGTTACTTAGGTTTTGATTTACAATCTTTTAAAATTACAATGGGTTTGTTGAATTGCCATCCCATCATAAATCAAAGAACACCAGTGTACATGCTAAATCTTCCAATGGAAATGCAATCAGTATCGGTATTATCTCCTCCTGCCACTATTATAGTATTCCTCATAATTGACATATGGAAATAACACAAACATCATTTGGTGGACTAATGGGGTATTTTGACTCGGTTTTGAGGTGTTGGATACAGGCTCCCAGTTCTCCTTATAGAGCTGATTGAGACCACACCACACAAACCTCCCTTATCAAGCTCTCACACTATAGCCATCAGTGGAGTCCTAGCTGCCCCAAAGCCAGGTATAGACAGTGAAGAAAAATCCCTATGCCCATAACCATTAAAATCATAACTTACCCACACCCCAGGGAGCCCGTTAGGGAGCTGTTAGGGCCAAGGCAGAGTCTTGACAGTCCTAACAAGATAGATTTGGCCAACTGTCCTTTATAAGTCAATTAGAGAAACAAACAATGGTGATGTGGAAGATTTATTCAGTGTGGCCACACTGGGAAGAGGAACAGGGGGTTCAAGGACATCTTTTTTGTCTTCCTGGTCCTGAAATCAGAGTTAGTTTTAAATAGAGGGCAAGAGGCTGGCATAGCTGAGCAGGGACTTTCCTCTATGGTTGCTGTTAGCAACAGAGGCAGCTTTTCCTCCATCCATGTGTTCTTGTATGAAGACCTTCCACCAAAAGAGTCTTGAAATCTCACAAGCTCCTCACCAGGGATTATTTACATGATCCACATATGGACCAAGCAGTAGAAAATCCCTTCCCATAAAAGTTTTACTTCTCATGAGATTCAAGCTGAACCATACTGGGGGGATTTAGACCATTTCCTATGTAAAATGGTTTATGTCTTAATATATATAGGAAATTGACACAAACTAACAAAATTCCCACAAATACTCCAAAGGATAATGGGAACTGGCAAAGAAATGTTAGTGGACAGAATAAAATATGAAAAATTAAAAATCATAGGAATGTGAAGAAAATATTACAAATGAAAATTTTTATGTTTAACATTTGTTTCAACTGAACTGATCATGATTATAAAAATACAAATGATATAACAGAATTTTTCATTGTTGTTGTTTATTTAAAATTTTTAACATTACAGGCACAAATTTTGCACCAACTGCCCTTCTTCTCTTTCACTTAAAACACATTGAGAATGAAAATAATTGGAAAAAAAGTATGGATTTCCAGTCCATAGTTAACACACACAGGACAGACACACCACAGAGCTCTGTTTGCAGCTCCCCTGACATTCGAATTCATGTAGTGCTGAGCGCTGAGGTACAGCATAAAATTCAACTAGAATTCATATTTACCAAGAGATATTGTTTTTCACTGCTCATTGCCCTGGTAATTACAGTATTGACTGAAAGTTTAGTTTAATTTGTATCAATTACCCCCCTTCAACCATTTCAATACACCTCTTAGCATCCTTAATCAAAGCTTGTTTGAGAACTTGTTATATGCATTTCTACCCTTGAGCTTCGTCTGTTAAGCCCATTGAAGTTGTGAGCTGTCTGTGAAGCAAATTCTGCTGATGTGGTAACGGGTCCTGGCTCTGTATGCAAAGGACCCCATATTTCCCTGGGGTCTAATGATTTTCCTCATTGCTGAGAACAGCTGCATTTCCCTAAAATTTGAGGCATATCAGGAATATAAATTAATATTACAGTAGATATATTTAGAATTAGAAACTTTTTTCTATTAAGAACTATAGATCTTCAAAACAATCCTTTTAGTTTGTGTAACTCTCCAAAAGCAAGGATTAAGACAATTAAAGCTGCAATTGTGTTGATATCATGCACACTTGAGCTGTCTGACAGTCTCTTAATACCTTCATTTATATTGCAAGGGAATGCCTGACATCCTATGAATGTAGGAAGGAAGGCTCTGATTGGCTAGCTAATACCCCAGGCACCTTAGTAAGTCAATGACTGACAGATGAGGAATTGTATCTGTCTGCAAATTCAGTCATCATATTGTTTCTTTTTCATATTACTCATGATCTCTTAAGTTGGCTAGTACTTTAAAAATATTTATTTATTTGTATGAATATTTTTGCTGCATGTATGTAATTTTAACTGTGTGCATATGGTGCCTATGGAAGCCAAAAGAAGGTATCAGATTCCCTGGTCCTGGAGCTACAGGCAGTTCTGAGCTGCCACATGAGAGCAGGGAACTGAATCCAGGTCCCCTGGAGGAGCAGCCAGTGCTCTTAACCAGAGCCATCACTACAGCACCTAATTTGGATAGTACCTTCAAGCATCACATAATAAAACAGGATAAAGTCAAGACTTCCAGACAATGGGACAAACCAATAAAACTTTGTTCAATCTTGTTCACAATCTGGAGAGATCTGCACTGATGCCATGAAGTGAGAGGCAGCCATGGAGGACACACGCTTCTTAGGATTTAGTTAAAACAGGATGCCAGTGCTTTGTCATTAGATGTAGATGTAACCAACCGTCCTTCCTGCTGCTGCTGTCCTACCTCTCTGCAAGAGACCTCCCCGAAAGAGACCTACTTCTTGTCTGTTTATCTTTATATAGACTTTCTGTTCTGCCTTCTCATTGGTTGTAAACCCAACCACATGACAGCCTTGTCACTGCCTGTCTGTACAGACCTCCAGGTCTTCTATGGTTGGTATTGAGATTAAAGGCGTATGTCTCCAATGCTGGCTGTATCCTTGACCACACAGAGATCTACCTAGCTCTGTCTACCAAGTGCTGGGATTAAAGGCGTGTGCCATGAACGCCCAGCTCTGCTATGGTTTGCTATTAGCTCTGACCCCCCAGGCAACTTTATTTATTAACATACAAATAAAATCACATTTCAGTACAAATAAAATATCACCATAGATGGGGGAACATAAAATAGTCTTAATTAAGGCTGCACTCATGGCCAACACAAGTTTCATGGATGGAGTCATTACCCATGGAAGGAGTGAAGATCTGCCAAGGAAATTATATGTAGAAGGAACCTGGGAAGCTCCCTCATAAAAGAGATGTAAGAGACCACTCTGCAGTCAAGATATGAGCTCCATGATGAACTTGCCCTTCCTGTCTTCTAATCCCTGATCAGTCTTGGATATCAACTTGGGGACCACTTCTCTTAGGTCGGGAGACTAATTTCAAGCAAGCTCTGCTTATTCATTTTGTTTTGTTTTACTCACAATGCACACTCTGGCCCTTCAGTCCTGTTCACACTGAAGCTGTATCTCTTAAGCTAGAGCCTCGGTGTGCCATCCAGATGTCCCATGTGACACACATTTGTATGCAAACTTCCTCATCCTCGCCTAAGGAGCTGCCTCCTGTTTCCTCATGAAGTTGTCTAACCTAGAATTTCTTTCACTACTAAATATACCTCCAATTTTTAAAATGCATCCCAGACTCTGAACACCCATCAATATTCCTTACAGAGATTAAATAGTACAGTTATTTTATTAATGTGTATCTTTTAAGTGCCTTGAAGACAGACCGTTATCTGTAACTGATGGTTTCCACACAAGCACACCCTGAGATTCAGTAGTGGCCAGTGCTCATTTGTTGAGTGACTCAAAGAATGGGAAATGCTGGGAGTCAGTCTCATGGCTTATGACTCCTCTTTTCTCCCAGGGTCGCACGGATGACTCTGGGTAGTCCCCACGCATTCCTGCATCAGTTAGACTACACTGTCTCCCTGTAAGACTCAAGGATAGAATTTCCACTGCATGTGCTGAGCTTCCAGAATGTAGAACTGTGCTGGTCACCTTTGGCAGTTTCTGTCTCCAGCTAAGCATCACCTGCCTTTGCTCACAGCTGCTACCTCTGCACAAAAGCATTTTAGTGACTTTAAAGAGTCCAAACTGGAGAGCCCTCTTTGGGAGAAGCCATATGAGATTGGATAGAGTGTCCATTCTTTCTTCCACTCTGATTGAGGTCACCAAATAAGAGATAATAGGAAGCATTTGGCAGATTTTATTTCTTCTGATTCTCTGCAGAATTTAGACATTTATACACAGATAGCTGGGCGAGAGAACAAATCTGAGAGAGGTACTCCTTTCTCAGAGTCACCCCCCTTTTTTAAACCATGTTCTCATTGGTACTCCCTGACCATGCCTCACATCGTCTGAGGGATGTGTCTATTCTAGGAGGGTCTGCATGCTTCCCACTCTACTATCTCACTCAACATGCTGGATGCAAACTCAGTGTCTGTGACCCTTGTTTCACTTGAGTTAGCCATTTGAATAAAATGTAGGGTAGAGCAAGGATCCTGACCATGTAGAACCCTGGCCAGCTGCAGCAACATGTACATTTTCAGGTCCCACCCAGACCTTCTAGACCAGAAACTAGAATGCAGATGGATAGGGTTCCACCTCCCAGCTATCTGAGTTTGAGCAGGTTTGATGCCTGGTGGTTCCTAACTATGCTGCTGTTCAGAATGGCTTGCAAAAATGCTTCATCTTTATGGAAAAGCATCAGCCTTTCCACTTAGCTTCTGAGACTTGGGCAGGTTATTTAGTTTTAATCTTTCTAAATTGCCTCTCCTCCCATGTAAAATGATGATGGCAAAGCTTTGATTCAGTTTGACACAGCACAGGGTACTGCAGTCAGCCTATGACAACTGTGCTTGATCTCCTGGTGCACAAGACCCCAGCACATAATCTATACCATAGCCGCTGGTAACAAAACTGATGTCCTTGGCGCTGTCTGTCAGAGGAGCAAGGCAGAGAGAAACCATTGTTCCTCCATAAGGAACAGGGCTGTCCCTTCCTTCTTCTGGGCTCTAATCATAGCTCCAAAGACTGCAGCAACTTTTTGGTAAGGTAAAGGATTAGAAGAATGAGTAATTATTTTTCATAAAAGTACAGGAAAGTTTATATTAAAGGCCTTGAAAGGAACATATCTCAGCACGTTGTACTTTTATATATGAAAGTGATAGACAGGTCCAGGGCTAGAAAGAGCAATGATCCATGAGGCTTGGACTTTGATTAGAGAAAGGGCTCCTGGAATCTAGTTAGGCAACCATCCTTTTTTTCTTTCAATTTCATCCTTAAAAGTTGTCCAGATCAGGCCAGCCCTGCTCACCAGCTCTCAGGTACAAAGAGCTGGGTGGTGGCACCTCAAGAGAGCCCCGTCTTCTTCAATCACTTTGAAGGAAACTTTGGTGATCAAAGCAGAGCTCTGAGCAGGTGGATTTTAATTCATATTTAACAAAAGCCAAATGCCAGGCCATTAAAAAATTCTATCAATGTGATGATAGCGGATGCTAAGCATGACTGCATATGTGAGAAAAGACCCGAATACTTAAAAAAAAAAGGCAAATCGAACATGAAAACACTAATGCTTCGCAAAAGTGGGACAGAAATGAGCAAAGAATATAAAGTGCTGGAGATAATGGTTGCCATGGCAATTGTTTGACCATAGCTCCAACTGTAGAAACTCTGGTGAGAGTAATTGACAAAACCCTTAGTAGGAGTTACCCCACAATGATCTGGATGCTACAGGCTTCCTTAGGATGTTTTGGTATCTCTTCCTGGTATCATGAGAACCTCATCAAAGCTGTAGTTTGCTAAATAAGGATGAAGGAAATTTCTTTAACTCCAACCAGCAGCAGCAGGCAGTTTCTGAAATCCTTATTGTTTGAATGAAAAGTGTCCCCCACAGCCTTGGGTCTTTGAACACTTGGTCCCTAGTTGGTAGCACTACTTGGAGGTGTTTAGGTAGTTCCACCTTGCTGGAGGACACATGTCACTGCAGGTAGGCTTTAAGGTTCAACACCTTCAATTACTTGCAGTTCATGTTCTCTGCTTTGGACTTAAGGTTGAGGATGCAAGCTCTCAGCTTCCTGCTCCTGCAGCCATGCCTGCTGCTATCCCCTCTTTCCATGAAGGATTCATCTCCCTGCAACCATAAACCACCAACAAACTCGTCTTCCTCTAAGTTATCTTAATCATGGTATTTTAATCTCCAGATCAGAAAAGTAACTAACACATTTGCTAAACATTCCACACTTTTCAATTCAGAGTGGTGGGAACTGCACAATACATGGATGGCCACCTCTCTCATAATGAGTGTTTTTTTCCACTAAAAGCACATGATAGTGTGATGTTTTTTTAAAGCCAGGGTTGGAAAATACTGGATTAGAATTGACAGCACACCAGCAGCTCAGCCGCTCAGTCTTCTTCCCCACGTGTGGCTGTCGATTGCCGCTTTTTCTCCTTAATTACCCATCTGCTAGAGAGGAAAGTAATGCCACATCATTTAGAAGAAATGCACCTGTTTATTGAAAGGCAAGAATAACCTAGTTTGCAAAGGATCCTTGGCTCTCCGACTTGCCTCCACAGACTCAATATTGCTGTTGTTTTTCCCCGTGATCAAATGACTCCAACTCTAGACTTTCCAAATTCATCTTCTCAACCTTCATATACCATTCCTTGCATAAGCTTTACAGCATGGGAGGTATTTGGGACAAGGAAGCTAAACAAAAATACAGGAATAATGGATGGAGAGATTTTTACAGAAGAAAAGAGCAGAAAGTAAAGATGTCCAGCATCCTAAATTTTTACAAGCATCTTTTAAGATCTTTTCATCTTATCTAGTGGGTTGGCAAGAGGTATCGACATTTGCATTTCAAGGTTAACAAAGGCTATTACTGATGGCCAGTAACCAGTGAAACTTAATGAGAAGTTATAGGGACTGGATTCATAACTTGTTTTCCATGGTAGCCAGGCAGCAGAAGGCTCTGTGCATACAAAGTGTACTGCTTGTTAGGTATGGCTTCTAATTAGCTGGGGCCCAAAAAACTTCTGCTAATGATATTTTTATGCCAGGAGAGTTTGAGAAGTTCTGTAGCCAGTTGGATTTTTTTTAATATAGCCAAAAGTTACCCACACCAATAGAATAATTAACAAGGGCCCAAACACAAGAGCTATATGCTTGCAACCTGCCTGGATTCTGAGCACAAAATTATGAGGTGGTTTTTCCCATGGTTGCCAAATAAATTACACAAACTTTGGCTCAAGACAACACACATTTAGTCCCATGGTTCTGTAGGTCTGAAGTCTGGAACTGCATGAGTCTTGCTGGATTAAAATCTCAGTGCTTGGGGTATGTCTTTCCTAACTGGGTAGTGTAGGAGTAAGGTTTGATTCTAGGTTCTTTTAGAATGCTTTCAGAATCCAGCACTTTGTGGTTACAGTGCTGAACCAGAGTTCCCTTCCTGCTTTTCATGGGGGATACTTTAACTGTCGGAAGCCACTCTAGTGCCTTCACAGCCCACACCTCATCACTGAGCTCCTGACAATCACTTCCTTCTATGCAGAATCTCTCTCTAGCTATAGGAAGTTTTTTTTTATTTTAAAGACCAAATAATTTAGGAAAATCTCACATTTTTTGAGGCAGAATCTTGCTACACAGCCCTGTTTGGCATGAAACTTACTGTGTAGCCAGTAAGTACACGTTGGCTTCAACTCATGAGTGATCATTCTGCCTCTGCCTCCCTTTGAGTGCAGGCAAATGCACCCCACACCCATTAACCTCACTATTTTACCATGATAGATGAGTTAAATGCATTATTCCTATGAAGCCCATTTTGATACAAGGAATAATATATTTGCAGTTTCTGAGAACTAGAAAGTAGACTTCCATGGAAGGCCATTACTCTTCTCATAAAAGATAGGTAGTCTCTTCTTTTAGTTTTCCTCCTTAACTGTTGCAGAAGGCGACAGTTAAGGGTAGTTTATTAGCCTGTTATACAAAGCATGACTAATCAATGGTCAAGCCTAGATTTAACAGATGTTTGATTTCAGAAGCCAACTTTACAAGTACTGTGCCATGCTATATATTAGCATGTGTGACTGATAATGTTGATCAATTTGCCTCTTATGCCACTTTTCAATGTGCAGTTCCAACTGTGATATACCAGAAACAATATTTTTTGTTAAGAGTACTTACTGAAGAGCTAATACTGTGTCAAGCTCTAGAGAGATGTTCAGGGGAGATGTCATATAGGCCTTTGGCAGTTCTCTGTCTGACTAAATTGAATTGTTTTGGAGAAGCATGTCTGTTTTCAACATGGCTTCCTAGGTCTACAGTGTCAGGTTTTACCGGTCTTTCTAATGTGACACTCTTGCTTTGTAGACTTACATTTCCTTTGCCATAACCTTATGGTAATGGAGCATATTCTCACGCTACTTAACACTGGGCTTAGCCAAGTGACTTGCAGTAGTCATGAGATGGTAAAGTCAACAGCATTGATGATTTAAATATGCTTGTATAATTTGTCACTTTTCTCCTGTGTTACTGTAATCTCTCACGAAAAGATCGTGTAGCTACTAAACCTTAAATAATGAAGACATACAAATTAGTCTGACCACAACCCACACTCTAGAGTTCAGCATAGGCCAGCTCAGGCAAATGAGCCAATCCAGATAGACTTGAAAAATATATGAGTGAGAAAAGTATAGGAATGTTTATTTTTGCAAACTAGTAAAATGTTAGATGTTATATGGTCTAGTAAATTGCAGAAAAAAAATTCTCACTCAAAATAAGGCTTCCACTAATAATCTCAATGGTATAAAAAGGAGTGCCTCGAAAGGAACCATTGCTATGGCCTTGGTTCAGTCAAGTTTTGTGGCGGTCAGTGGCAGAAGCAGGAAGCAGCTAGTGTTACAGGATATAAGTCTAGCTGTTTGTCATACAGTAGGCCAATAAAGTGTAAAGCCAAGACATTAAGATAGAGAAGACCACCCTATTTGAAAAGCTGGCTAGATGATAAAATGGAGAACTCTCCCACAAAATTTATTTTGCCAGCAAGCTGAAATCAGGAGCAATTTAGATAGGTAGTTGATAATTGCTCCCTAGCCAGTGTGTGCTTTCCTCAAAATGGGTGGACCAGATGGATATATCCAATACTCCTTGCACACTTCAGACATACTTTTCCATTCTGTAAGTTATGAGAACAAAAGTCATTATTTCCTAGGGGTTTTTTTTGGGACTAGTTAGACTGCTTGTGTACAGTTTTTGACACATTCCACATTAAAGAAGTCAGAGTGGATAACAACATGGAGGTCTTTTAGTCAGTTGTCAAGCCCATGGTAATGATAAAAGAATCTCTAATACCCATCTTCTATAGTAATATCAAGCCCAGGCCAGAAATACACCTTTATTAATCTATTGTAAAACATGTGTTCTAATCATTATGTGCCATTTGCAGGTTTTAGGCAAGCTCTTGTGATACTTTCCAACCTGTGTTAGGACTTGACATATCCCTGCCTCAGCCTACAAAGTGCTGGCATTATGAGAGTGAGCTACTCGGCTTGGCTTGACTTTTAATCTTCAGCAAGTAAGTTAATCCATCTAAGCAGAAGAATGCTAAGACCCATTTAGTTTGATTATTATGAAGTTTAAATGATAAAATGCAGCACAATGTATAGTACACAATGCAGTACATTGTAAAAGTTTGGGAAATGTTGGTTGTTAGCTTTGGCCTTATAAGAGGTGAATTCATTCACATATACATTCACTCCTGACAAAGGTGTCACATGGTTATTTATGTTAAGAAAAGAATGTTTGAAAAATAAAATATCCAGGTGTGGTGGCCATGCCTTTAATCCCAGTACTCTGGGGGCAGAGCTGGAGCTAGGCAGATCTCTGTGAGTCTGAGACCAGCCCAGTCTACAGAGTAAAGTCCCAGGACAGCCAGGACTACATAGAGAGACCTTGTCTCATAAAATCAAAAACAAAAATGAAATAAAATAAAATAATGTATGAAAAATCCTCAGTCAGAGGTATAAGTTATTTCAACATCCAAATTGAAATGGTTTTTAAGTAATAAAAATGTATCTCTATGTGAAAAATCTCAAAAAAAGTATAGAAAATTTGAATAAGCAAAACCACCCAGAATATAATTCAAGAAATGATCATTAAGGATTATTGAGTAAATAGATTAATAGAAACCTGAATATTACCATATTTAAGAAGGCAATACCTTAGAATTCCTGGATAACAGAACTGTTAAAACTTAGATCAACACTAGATTAGCAGTTGTCCATGCTGGCTTGCCAAACCAGTAAGGTGGGCTCAAAAGACAGCATTTGAACCAACAAATGCACACCACTTGAGAGAAAAACATAGTGAGGGAGAAAAGAAAGAGGCATCTGCTCGCCAATGCTGAATCACAATTCACTCTGAAACTGCACATAAAATAAGCATTTAGGCCAGGAGTGCCAGTGGTGGGTGCACTGGACAAGATTCATCTCACCCTTTCCCTAGTAAGTTAGCTGTAGGGAGCTTTGCTCAGCTTTGCTAGGATTTTATGTCTGCAGCAAGTGGTTAGGATGAATCATCAGTCCTACCTGTTTCCACATAGATTCTCATTCCCAGCAGGCTATGAGGCACATGTTCACATGATAATCTCAGAAATACAAAGCAGAGCAGAAGTGTTCAAGATCCTTGGAAGCCAGACTCACATTACTATACTTCTGCCCACATGCTCTACTGTCTATTGGAAAGATCTCCACAGTCACAATATTCAGGGGACAGGGATGGAAAAGAGAGTAGACATTTTTATGAGAAACCACCAAAGATGCAGCTAAAATGTTTACGGTGCCTGTTGTTGGCTGATTGAGGTGGCATGGCTCATCCTTCTTCTTAAATTATTTGGAAGATGTTCTGTATGTGAATCCAAATGTTCTAAATTAACTCAAATGCTGATAGTGCTTTCATATCCATATGAGAAAAATGTACCCAAAAGGGTGTAGAGCATCTAGGGGGAGATGAATATCACAAGGATTTGCAGTATTGAGGCTACAGAACGTGCCCAGTGTAGAACTCAGCATTTTCAGTGATGGAGCCACTGAGAGAAGGAGGTTGTGAAGATGCTGTGGCTCACGTGTGGGATCTGGAGCAAAGACATCCCATGCAAAGTTATCTGAGGTAGGATGTGATGTTTGTGGATTTAAGAGCATGATTCTGGCCACAACTAATAGGGCATATTTATAAATCTATGTGAGAAATCCTCCATAACATCCAAAATAGACCTTTAAGGAAAATCAGCAAAAGTTAAAACAAAATTTAAAATAGTTAGTAATGCAGTGAGGAATGTTAATAGATATGATATTCCTGGAAGCTGGGCTCCCTCCCCTCTTCTTCCTCCTTCTGCCTTTCTTCCCTCCATCTCTCACTTACTACTTTCTCCTTTTCTTTAACATATTTCCACTGAGGATTTAAAATAGTTGCAAAGCAGAGATAAGCCTTGATTAAGTAAACTAAGTTGTGGGTTAATGAGCAGATGAGCTTTAAAAAATAGAAGAGTAATGGGACACAAATTGCATATTTTTAACATGTGAAAATAAATGCTGTATTGACAAAGGTTCTAAAAATATATATACATTGAGACAACATGCAGCCCTTGCCTGCCTTGAACTAGCTCAGTAGACAATGAGGCCTGGAACTAGTAGAGCTGTCTGCCTCAGCCTGGACTGGAGTGCTGGGATTAAGGATGTACATCACCATGTCCAGCCAAGGTGCAGCTTTTTATAACTCCAAAGATACAGTTAACAGGTTGAATGAGAGACTATAAGAAGGAGTCAGTGGTTATGATTTATTGATGGTAAATTCTTAATCACAGCCCAAGGAAACAGAGAGTCTAATAAACTGACCACAGGCATCCATTTTCCCCCTCTGATTTTGTATTCAGATTTTATTTACTTATTTATTTTCTCTCTCGGATATACGCGGTATGTGTCCATGTATGTGTTCATACCCATGTGTTTGAGAGAGCACACACACATGAAAGCCTAAGGCTGATGTTGACAGTCTTCCTTAGTCACTCTCCACCTTGTTCTTAAGGCAGAATCTCTCTCACTTGAACCCGTAATTGAACTATATAACTAGTCTGTCTAGCCAGCTTGCTTTGAGGGTCCCCTGTCTCTGTCTCCTGGGCACTGGAATTATAAGTGGGAAATGGCACCTACCTGGCATTTACATGGGTTCTGAAGATCTGGATTCTGGTCCTCAAGTGTATGTGGTCAGCATTTTACCCACTGAATCATCTTATCCTTGTATTTAATTTTAAACACATGTCTAAACATTCGGAAGGGTATCTGTAGATCTTATCATGTTTTTAATCATCTTAACTGATACTCAACTTTAGATAGATGATGTTCTTGCTTTAGAAAAAAATTAGAGACTCCCTCCTGGTGTCTCCACTAGCATATCACTATGGGATACTTTATCAGCCACATGATATTCACATATCTGCACAACTCTGTAATGGAATCCTAACCATGAATAAATGACAAGATGGAAAACAGAAATATATGTAAAATTAAACTACAAAAAAAAAGTCACAGGGGAGGTCTACTTTTCCATGGCATGATCAGGCAGCCTAGATTTAATTGTATGTCAATCTCTACATCTACCCATTAAGTGTTAATAAGTTTTCAACACAGAACATTCAAATCCCAGCAAGCCTGTGGTTCATGCTCCTGAAATGCTCAATAATCACCGTGTGATTTTATTCCTCCCCACTGGGTCTTTTTAAGACTAGAAAGGAAAGTATCCAGGGCTAAAGTCTTTTTTAATCTCAGCTTAAGCCTAATGGAGCCTGAGTCCCATCCTTCTTGTATGAGATTGGTGACCCAGTGATAATAAGTTCCCCCCAGCAACTAAATTATTTTTAATGATTTACACAAAATAATTACTGTTGACAAATGTCCATATCCTCAGAAGATCAAAACAGCTATGTCCATGTCCAGTTTTGTGTCTTCCATCCATCATGGCTTTGCAAATGGTTGGACATCAGAGACTAAGAACTGTGAGGACAGAGAGCTGAGCTGCCAACACCAGGTAGATTAAGTTTCTCTTAAGAGGTGCGTGCACAGAAGTGGGTCAGTGGAAAGTTATGGCCAAGAGTTTTAACAGAAAGTAAAATAATCTGAGTTCATAGAGCCTTAGGCAAGGAAGGATTTATTTATCCACATGATCTAAAGGTCCAATGTGGCCCATTTCAGGTAGGGATGATTCCACACCCATATCTTGCCTCTTCATCTTTACGCTTCTTCCTAATACTGGTTATCTCCACATGCTGACACCCTGGCCACTACAGATCTGTATTATATTATAGTTCAAAATGCACAAAAGGGCTCTTTTTTGGTAGTGTATGTGTGCTTTTTTTGAAGTACTAAAACTATCTCACATTCCTGACTTGTACATTATATTTATGAATGACTTAATCTGGGCCTGACAGGATAGCACAGCAGGTAAAGATACTTGTGGCCAAACTAGATAATAAGAATTTTATATCCAGGACCCACATGATAGAAGGAAATAAAGGATTCTCCTGGGTTGGCCTTTGACCTCCACCTATGTAGCTTGTGAAGTTCCCCAATAACACATACATAAGTAAATAAATATAAAAAACAAAACTCTCAATCTCTTTAGGAGATGTACGACCCTGAGAAATAAGTTATTTGTGCATTAATCGCTGTGTGCAGAGTACCATTAACTCACAGGAATGTCATAACACCCACACGAGTTTTACTCCCAAGCAGGGGAACTGAGAATGACAACCATCTCCCGTACTTTGTTTACAATCTAGCCTGTACAATCAATCACCTTGGGATTAATTGTGTCAGACAGTTTTTAGAATCAGAAACTTTTAAATCAAAGAAGACTTCACAGGATGGTCTACAGTTGGGCAGCAAAGATGGAGGAAGAAACTGGGGCTAGGAAACTCCCAGAAGCATAGCCATTATATTGTATCTCCAAGTTTTTCTTTCATGTTTTTTGTTTCTTCCATTCAGTTTTCAGTCTCTAGAGAGCTGCTTGATCCAAGCCTTTTGTCTTAGTCACTGTTATATTGCTGTGAGGAGACATTATTACCAAGGCAATTTATCAAAGCATGTGCTTAAGTTGGGGCTTAGAGTTTCAGAAGGTGAGTCCATGACCATCATGGTGGGGAGCAGGCAGTCAGGCATACTCTGGAGCAGCAGCTGAGAGCTACATTTTCATCTGCAGGCCTACTCTCACCAACTCTGCTCCATGCTTGTGGATAAGAAGTAAGATCTCAGCTATTCCTCCAACACCATGCCTGCCTGTCTACTGCCATACTCTCTACCATGATGAACATGGACTTCATCCTCTGAAACTATTAGCAAGCCCTTAATTTAATACCCCCTTTTTAGTTGCCTTGGTCATGGTATTTCATCACAGCAATGGAACAGTAACTAAGACAGGGCTTTAGGATGAAGACAGAATCTGTTTCTTTAGTTATGTGGTATTTTCTTTCTACCTTCCTTCTTCTTCTCCCTTCCTCCATTCCCTCTCTTTCTTCTTTCCTTCCCCCTTGTAACTCACATAGTCTAGGCTCACCTTGAACTTGCTATGCAATTAAGGATGATGTTGAATTTTTCATGCTTCTGCCTCCTAAGGGTTGGGATGCTGGGTAGCCAAGTCTTGCTTCTTGTATGCTAGAAAAACACTCAAACAACTGAACGACACTCAGCCCATGACTGTATCATGTTTCCTGTATACCTTAATGTCTTGCTTTGCACATGTTCCTAGATTCTGTCATTTCTTGGGGTCAACCAGCAAGAATAGATAAACATATTTAAATTTTAAAGAGACCACAATAGCAGAAGGGAATCATTGAAATATATGGTAGCCCTCAGTATGTCAAAGGGTGATTCAGGAAAGTTCCGTGGTACCCTCTTTTTGGGCTTCCTGAAAGCAAAATATTAAATAAATCCTAATCTGCCCTCTCTGTTCTAATGAAAGGTTTTGTTTAATTTATATCTCAGTTGTATGCTGTTTTGTTCTTCCCTTTTTTCTAACTAGGGTTGTATCACAGAGCACACCAATTCTTTCTTTGAAGTTTTGAGTATGTATCAGAGCCATCTTTGTATTTACTTAGGAAACCAAGGAAGGATGAAATCACCAAACCTGAAGAAACTTTGATGTACTGTAATCAAAAAAGAAAGTAGATTTTAAACAATTAGGAACATGGTTCTTTCTGGAGACTTCACTTGGGAAACAAATTGCTGGTCTTTAGTTCCAAGATTTTTCAATCATTTCAAAACACATCACGATCATCAGCACTTGAGCCTGATTGGCAGACTCTCCATCTTCCCATCTAGCTGTTTTAAGGGAAAAGGAAAGCAATATCAATGTAAACACCTAGAACATTCATCAGCCAAAATTTGCTCATCAGAAGCACTATAGAGAGGATGATATTGTGGAAGGAATCTGTTGTCAGAATGGGAGGTTGCCACTGAGATGGGGAAGCTGAACCCTTTGTTGAGAAGTTTAAGGGGAGATTCAGGGGAGACCCTACTTCTTGTCCTATCGCTGTAGATGTCTTTCTATATGCTGTGAATATGTGTGGCTCCCATTGGGTAATAAATAAAGCTGTTTTGGCCTATGGCAAAAATGTTTACAGCCTGGCAGGAAATCCAAGCAGAGATACAGAGAGAAGAAGGGCAGAGTCGGGAGAGACTTGAGTCTGCTGCCAAAGGAGCAACAAGATGTCCGCAGGCTGGTGACACCACGGTCACCTGGCAACATGTAGATTAATAGGAATGGGTTAATTTAAGATGAAAGCACTAGTTAGCTAGAAGCTAAAGCAATAAGCCATAGAGTTTGTAATTAATATAAGCCTCTGAGTAATTATTTTATATAAGCGGCTGTGAGACCACAGGGCCTAGTGGGACTGAGAAACTTATGGCTGCATCCTCTCCTCAGTACCTGTCATTTTAAACTCTTTCAGGTCTAGTTCAACCACATTGTGTGAAGTTCAAAATCAATTCTGCCTCAGTCTTCTCTCTATCCTAAAACATACTAAAATATATAATTATGATTCATAAAACATCAGTGAGCTAGAAATATAAAATATCAATTACTAGAAAGTCTGAACTCCTGCTGGGGATGTGTGAGTTTTATGCACTTTTCACCTTACTGAAACTGTAAGCAGCTTTTGCTGCCACTGTTTAATGATGATGCATGATTTTAACTGAAGAACCAGAAAGACTGAAAATATCTTGAAGAACCTCTAACATTTTCCTCAGTCAACTATTGTAAACTGTGAAGCAGACAGAGTCCCCTAGCCTTCTCCTCTTGTATATGTGCTTCCTTCTAACAATTATTTTGATTTTGATTTGTGTGTACATATGTGCATGCCAAGTGTGTTCAGGTGCCCACAGAAGTGAGAAGAAGACAATGGATCCCTTGGAACTGGAGTTGCAGGTGGTTGTAAGCCTCCATGTGGGTTCTGGGAATGGAACATGGCTCTTCTGCAAGAGAAGCCAGTGCTCTTAACTACTGAGCCATCTCTGCAGCCCCATGTGTATATGTTTTGATAAATATGTACTCATACTAAATTACAATAGAGATTAAGTTATAATGTGCTCTTTATGCATAATACCACACACTCTACTTTTTATTAACATTTTTTTGGCAAATTCTTTTGTCAAGAATAGTATTTGTTTGGTTGATTAATGACTGATGAATTCATTGTATTTGAATTATTTTATGTAGGAGCCGAAGAGATGGCTCATCAGTTAATAGAACTTGCTGCCCTTCAGTGGGATGCTGTTTCCTTCAGTTCTCAGCACTCAAATGATAGCTAACAACCATCTGTCATTCCAGTTCCAGGGGATCCAGTGCCCTCCTCTGGCATATGTGGGCACTGCACTCATATGGTCTGCAGACATTCATGTAGGCACACACTTATATACGTAGAATTTAAAATTAATTCTTTATTGTTTTTAATAGTTTCCTATTTTGCAACATGGTACATAATACTGTTGAAATAGGCATTAAGTTTCCCTCAAAGAAATACATTATTTCTCCTTAAATCTTTGAAAGGAATATTAGATGTATACTTATTTTTTTAAAATGAAATACAGTTGTTTGGAAGGAAGACAGAAATAATTACAAGCAAAACACAGTGAGTTAAGAACAAAGTTTTGTTACTTCTGTTGGTTTTGTTAATTCTCAATTTAATTTTAGTTCATTGAAAAGATTTTTTTTCTTAAGCTTTTTGTGTTTCCTCTTCTGCAGAGGAAGGCATCGCTGATAATGAAAGCTAAGTAGCTGGGGTTTTGTGAGGAAACATGCTGTCTGCAAGAGTCCCACTTGGTCCCTTGTTTCTGACCTGTGCCATTTGTATTGAGGCTTGGCTCTAACGGGCTAGAACAACCAACCCTATTGTGAGGGTAGAGAGAGCAGACATCCATGCCATATTCCTGTTGGCAGGGACAATGTTCTAGGCTTTCTGATTAAGTATAGCATTGCAGATGTTTTAACTGCCTCTTATCAGGCTGCGTACATTTTCAGTTGCTTCTGTTTTCCTAAGTGCTTTTGTTATAAAGCAGTGTTATATTTTGTCAAATTCTTATTTTGTATGTCTATAATCACATACTTTTTTTTCTTAGTCTGTTTATGGTGAATTTCATTCAATGATCCTTTAACATTGTGGTGTTTATTACACACATTGTGTCTATATTTATATGTCCTTATTTCCCAAATCACCATCTAAATGTTTGTTACAATTTTATATTTCACCTGAACATCTTTTTCTCCAAGGAAAAAGTTAAAATTATGATTATTGATTAAAAAGACTATATGAACATACAATGCAACAATAACAAAAAGAATAACAAAGCTCCAATATGCCATTGTTCCTGCAGGGAGGGTCTCTGAGGGACAAAATCCTCCCAGCAGGACCATCTTCACTAAGAAATTTGTGTCGTAGTAAAATCATCAAGTCCTTAGGCATATGTGTTTTAGATGTTTATGAATGATTGAAATAGACAATATGACAGCCCCTGCTATGTAATGGGAACTGAATATAATTAGGAAAAAATACTGTAGTCTTTAGTGATTCTAGCAACTGATATTTTGTCTACCAAATCACTTCAGCAAGAATGTGCTTTAATATTGAAATTCGTTATTCTCTATAGCTCTTGCACAGGAAGAAATGCTTGTGAATTTTTACTGGCTAGGGGAAAGGCATGCTATTTCAATCTTTGAAATGACCAAGTCCTTTCAGAAAAAAAAGAATTTAGGTATAAATTGATACTGAATTTTAAAATGTTCTTGGAATATAAAACATTTCATAAAAATGAATAACTATGTTAGGAGCCTCAGAATTTAATTAAAATATTCTGAATTACAACTATCCTCACTGGCCATAAATACCTCCCCCACCTCCAATCTCTGACTATCTATCTGCCCTATGTCATCCTGTGCATTTAAATGTGCATTGTCCTTCTTGGAAATCAGAGTAACACATATTTATAAGGCATGTGTTAAATGTCAGTGTCTGGGCATTGCTTATGTGGTGGTATGGACAGACACACATGAGTCTGGCTCTGTAAGGCAGTTCCATGTTACCGCCTTGTGCTGTGCACTTCAGATTTGGTGGACATTCTTCTGTACACTCAGGGCCATTTCAGGAAGTCTGCTCCTGATTGTTTGGAGTAACATCCACTGACGTTAATGCTACTTTAAGAGCTACCCCTGAGGTAGTGCTTGGAAATTTCAGAGACCCTCTTCCCTGCCAGAACAATTTCTTCAAGATGAAATCGAAATGTGGCTTGATACTGAAAGGGGCATTTGTGTTTAATGCCCGTGGAAAATTCAGTGGACACGTCCCTGACAGAACATCAGAGTTTATTTTCTGATCAGCTACGGAAGTGTCATGGCACTGTCACCCAAGGTCAGAAAAGACACAAAGTTTATGTATGGGCTGGGAGCATCTGGCAAGGTAGTGCACACCTACAATCTTGGAACCTTGGAGGCTGAGGCAGGTGGATCACTGTGAGCTGGTGGAAAGTCTGATCTCTGGACCAAATTTAGTTTCCCACATGTTTTTGCTTCTAACAGTTTAAATTTTTTGTGTGTGCTTTGAAGGATTGGACACAGGGCTTCAAGCCTGTCATGAAGGCATTCTACTGATGGTCTATACCCTCAGCCATTGATTTTTTTTATTTTTAAAAATATTTATTTACTTTTATTCACGTGTGTAAGTGTTTGCCTACATGTATGTATAACATTGAAATTGTGGTTGTCTGTCCTTATCAATCCCAAGTACTGGGCTTACAGGCATATACCATCACACCTGGATGAATATATTTTTAATATTATGAATATTTATCTGTGCATGATATAAAGGCTCAGGAAACATGGCAGCAGAGAAGGAAGAAATAATGTAAGAGCTACTAGAGGATGGACAGAAGTGCTTTGAAATGCCATCTTCTGTGCATGGCATGGCCACTGTGCTCATGAGCTCACAGCATCTGTGGTTACCTGCACAAGATCAAAACAAGATCAAGCTGTTAAAAATGTTAACATAGGTAGAGGTGGGGCTCTTGAGCCCTGCCTGCCCTTACCAGAGAAGCTGTTGGCAGTAGATAGCCATGTGGAGAGGGAGAATAATTCTTCTCTGGGAGTATGGACACTGGTAGGTTGCCCACATTCCAGTAGTTGGCTCCATACCCATGCACACATTGGCATCACTATTTGGATTTATGAGTTGTTAAAAAAAAGAAGAGGACATGAAGTTGGAAAGGGGTGTGTTGGGGGGAATCTAGGGGAAGCTTGAGGGACAAATTAGGGAGCAGATAAGACCCTATTTAGTTGCATGTCATAGTATCTTTAATAAATTAAAAGAAATAAAGCAATATAAAATGTTTAACAATATTATTATGGCATCCATATAATAGAATAGGATGTAATTTATAATAAAATAATTTATAGATGACGTGGAATGATGTGTGATTGGAAAGCTTATGCCATCACACCATCTTCAGCTAATTCAATGACTTAGTCCTTCTCATCATTCAGCTTTTGACTCAAATGTCACCTTCCCTGACAGGCTGTCCCTGAGGACCCAAGTCACAGCCTACACTATTGGCTACTTTATCCTGTGACTCTGTTTTATTGTAAATAGATACTTACTTATATCATAGTATGTTTGTTTATTATATCTGTGTGTGTGCACCTCTGTAAATTTATGTGCTCCATGTGTATGCAGGTGCTTACAGAGGCCAGAAGGGGGCATCAGATCACATGGAACTGGAGTTACAATCAGTTATGAGCCAACATATGGGTCCTAGGAACTGAACCTAGGTCCTCTGCAAGAGCATTAAGTGTTCGTTTTCTTCTTTTCATTTTTTTTTGTTTTTCCTTTCTTTTTTCTCTTTTTTTATTAAGAAAATTTCTATTCATTTTACATACTAACCACTATCACCAGCCTTACCCCAACCCACCCCCCATTCCCACTTCTTCTAAGGCAAAGTCTCCCATGGGGAGTCATCAGAGCCTGGTACATTCAGTTGAAGCAGGCCAAAGCCCCTCCTCCCTACACTAAGGCTGCACAAGGTGTCCTACCACAGGCACTGGGCTCCTAAAAGCTGGCTCATGCACCAGGGATGGATCCTGATCCCACTGCCTGGGGGGGCCCTAAACAATTCAAGCTAAACAACTGTCTCACCTTTCTAGAGGACCTAGTCCAGTACCATGGGGGCTCCACAGCTATTGGTCCACAGTTCATGAGTTTCCACTAGTTTGGCTGGATATCTCTGTACATTTTCCCATCATGATTTCAATGTCCCTTGCTCATAGAATCCCTCTTCTCTCTCATTGATTGGATTCCTGGAGCTTGGCCTGGCATCTGACCGTGGATCTCTGCATCTACTTCCATCAGTCACTGGATGAAGGCTCTATGATGACATTAGGGTATTCACCCATCTGACCACCAGAGTAGGCCAGTTCAGGCACCTTCTCAACTATTGCCAATAGTCTAAGGTGGGTTCATCCTTGTGTATTCCTGGGAACTCTCCTAGCACTCTCCACTGTTGGTGTGAGTGCAAACTTGTACAGCTACTTTGGAAATCAGTATGGTGGTTTCTCAGAAAATTGGGAATCAATCTACCTCAAGACCCAGCTATACCACTCTTGGGTATATACACAAGGAATGCTCAATCATACCACAAGGACGCATGCTCAACTATGTTCAGAGTAGCATTATTTTTAATAGCCAGAATATTTGTAATTATTTTGTAATATTTGTAATTTGTAATAGCCCCTCAACCAAAGAATGGATAGAGAAAATGTGACACATATACACAATGGAGTACTACTCAGCAGTAAAAAACAATGAAATTTGCAGGCAAATAGATGGAACTAGAAAATATCATCCTGAGTGAGGTAACCCAGGCTCAGAAGGACAAATATGGTATGTACTCACTCATAACTGGATACTAGATGTAAAGCAAAGGATAACCAGACTCCTACTCACAGCTGCAGGGAGGCTAGCTAGCAAGGAGAACCCTAGGAGAGACGCAAGGATCACCTAGCAAAGAAGAAATAGGTGAGATCTACACGAGCAAACTGGGGGTGAGGGGGGTTATGGAGGGCAAGGGATGGGGGATGAGAACATAGGGAAATGGGAGGTTTGAGCTGGAACAGGGACAGAGTGGGAGAGCAAGGAAAGGGATACTATGATAAATGAAGACATCGTGGGAATAGAGAGAAACAGTGTTTTTCCTCTCTTTTTAGAATATGGTCACTTACTGATAAAAGCTGCTTGCCCACTGTCTTTCAGTATTTGTGATAATGCTGAAAATGTATTATTTACAACAGACCTTGTTGAATAAGCTGTGGAATCCATCTGTGAATTAGCACACTGCTGAGTTAAAGGGCAGTATAGAGTTGTATGAATGAGATACTAATATCTATGCCACATGTGTATATCTCTGTGCTTCTCAAACGAGGGTTGAAGTCACAGGTGCCTAGTTTTCTGTGGTATCCCCTAGCCTTAGTAATGTGCTCAACACTCAGTGGCACTAAGTAAAGGAAGACACATTATTAATGTATGGTTGGAAACAACCTGGGCCCTAGATGAATTCAAGCTGTGATATTAGCCCCCTTAACACAGGGAAGGTGCTAAGAACCCAATAATCTGTAGTAACCATTACTATATCAGAATTTAGAAGAATCTTTCCATCAAGTATAAAGCAGCCCCTGGACATATTTTATCCTTATATTTGATTTCTCTTCTTTTTTTTTTTTTTTTTTTTTTTTTTTTTTTTGGTTTTTCGAGACAGGGTTTCTCTGTGTAGCTTTGCGCCTCTCCTGGAACTCACTCACTTGGTAGCCCAGGCTGGCCTCGAACTCACAGAGATCCGCCTGGCTCTGCCTCCCGAGTGCTGGGATTAAAGGCGTGCGCCACCACCGCCCGGCCCTGATTTCTCTTCTTGTGGGGCTGGGGAAGTCACCACAGGTCTTTGGTAGGGTTTTATTCCTGGCTCCTTCACCTATTTTAATCACTTCCCAAATTGAAGCCTTCATCATCCATGAACACACATGATATCTTTCTAGGTGGAACATGTGGATCTTTGCATTTTGTTTCCTTTGTCTGCTGTGGTAATATTTTATTTGTGCTCTAACAAATAAAGCTTGCCTGGGGATCAGAGGACAAAGCCAGGCATTATTTATATTAAACCTAGAGGTCAGGCAATGTTAGCACATGCCTTTAATCCTAGCATTCGGGAGACAAAGATCCATAGGATCTCTGTGAGTTCAAGGCCACACTGGGAACAGAGCCAGGTGGGATGGTACACACCTTTAATCCCCGCAGTAGTTAACCATAGAAGTCTGGAGGTCTGTACAGACAGACAGGAAATGATAGACCTGGGTGGAAAGAGGAAGTGATGTAGCTGGGCAGAGAGGATGTAAGGTGGCAGGATACAGAAAGATATATAAGGCATGAATATACAGGAAGTAACTCTCTTGGGCTGAGGATTTCCTAGTGGTAAGAACTTGTGACTGGCTGACTTGTTCTATTCCTCTAATCTTTCATCTTTCACCCCAATACCTGGCTCTATTTTTTGTTTTTTTTTTTATTAATAAGACTATTTAGCAGTTTGTGTTACAGTCTGTCTTCATTTTGCTTGTAAAGTCCCTTCTGGCTGGTGTCAGTGAGCTGGCCCCTTTTGTTTCTATGCATGTGTTATTTAACTGCTTTCAGGTTTCAGGACATCATGGTTGTTTCTACTGTTTTAAGGTCCTATGGCAGCCGCTGCCATGAACATTTGCATACAAGTTGTGTGCATAGGTCTTCCTTCTTCTACTTCTGCATGGGGTGGATGGAGCGTGATGGGGTAGGATGGCTCGTACATTTGCTGTTCAGATGGATATTACAGTCATTTCCTGGGTCCTATCATAAAATTATGTTTAGGACTAGATAAAGGAAAATGGTAGGATTTTGTGTTTGTGTTTTAGCTCTACCTATTTAGAAATTAAAACAGCCTTAGAAGAACTTAGAGGCAAAGGTGGGACACAAGGAGTGGGCATCTTTGAAACTTCGTTCTAACCGAAGACAAAGCGCTCACATCTTGGTAGGCTTAAAAACCCAAGCAAGCAGGGTGATATGAGTGGAAATAAGAGTAAGGAGAGATCTTCTGCATTCAACAGGCAAGGAGAGCATGGGGGTCATTTAAGGATTGAGGATTGTATACAATGAGAATATACACGTACATGTGTATGTATATACACACATATTCTAAGGGTAGACTTACTCTGAGCACTCTCATTTAAGGAGAATATCCCCAGTCATGCTGAGATGAAGATGACACTTCAACAAGGAAAGATAATGGGCACGCTTGAAGTTCTCAACTCAAGGACACAGAGTAGATGCAAGGGAGGTTAAAATGGTGGACAGTAATACTTCTGGGCATGCTCCTTTTTCTCCAGAAAGTCTCACCTATAAAAGAGAAGGCTGTGGGCATGTTGAAGGTATATTGATAAAGGAGTTTTGTCCCTGCCTGGCTTACTAACATTACCACAGTTCAGAAATTTATTTCTGCATTTAATGTGGTAAGTTGGTCTCTCCAACCTATTTGCAAAATGCACCTGAATTTTGTTTATTCTTGTCCAAGCCAATGTCATTTTTCCCCTAGATTATGACAGAAAACTTCCCCATGGATAGCTGCCTCTATCCCTGTAACATCCCGAGCTCTTATCAAAGAGCTCAAATCAGGAAAGAGGGAATCATTCAGTCAGTAAAGTGCTTGCCTTGCACTCATGAAGACTGAATCAGTCTCTAGAGACTGTTTTAAAACTCTAGGCCCAGGGATGGGCTTGCAAGCCCATGACTGGAGAGGCAGACGAAAATGAAACCCTGGGGCTTGCTCACAAGTCAGCCCAGGCTGCTCAGTGTGTTCCAGGCCAGTGAAAGACCCTGTTATAGTAGCTATCTGTTCTATCTATGACCTTGAAGCACCACCCCTAGAGATGTAGCTGGTAAAGGGCCTAACTACTTATGACCTTGAAGTACCTGCCCCTGGGGCATGGTTCAGGCTACCCTTAAGACCTGAGACCACTTAAGCTGCTCTCTACTCTCCCTCATGGGCTTGGATGCTGGGATGGACTCATGCAGAAGAACAGTATGGGACTGTACCTCAGCCTTCCAGGACCCTACAATAAATCTCCCATGCTGTAGTGAGTCTTCCTTCCTAATAAATTCCTTTACCCTTTCAGGTGTAATTCTTAGATTTCTCGCATTACCCTGTCTCATGAAAAACACAAAGGTAGTGGTATCTGAGGAATGACATTTGAGGCTGTCCTGTGGCCTCCACACCTCCATAAGAATACATACACACATGCACACATATATGTGTACACACACACACACACACACACACACACACACACACACACACACATACACATACCTGGATATACATGAAAATTCATACAAACACATATCCCCAAAATTAAAATAATATAAGTCAGCTTATTTTTGCTTGAGCTTTCTAGTGACTTCCCAGTGCACTGACATAAACCCAAACCTCTTAGCATGTTCTGCGAGGCTCTGTGTGGTGTCTGTTAATTCTGGCAGGAGCCCCATTGGCTACGGACCTTGTTTGTGAGCTTTCCATAGGTAAGAGTGGAGATCTTTCTCACTAGATTCATGTTGTTACTCTGGAAATGGCTTCTGCCTTGAGCATTCTTTCCTCTGATCCTCTCAGTAGAAACTTTTCAATGTGCACTTCTCAACTCAGACATCTTCCGCTGGCCATGCTTGCCTCTTCCAGGGCCAAGTGCACCCTGTAGCTTCCTCGTGTCCCTTACCAGAGTCAGCCATCACTTGGTGAAAACATTTGTTTATTGTCTTCGTGACACTGTAGGTTCTGATCTTTATAAAAAGAAGGGCCTTGTGTGGCTTGTTCCTGGTGCCTAGAACCGTGTTTGAAATTCAATAATTACTTTCAGATTAAAGAGTTCTCTGCCTGATGACAGGGACCTCAGGGCTTGCAGCCAAGGCTGAGCTGCTGGACTTTGTCTAATTGGATTTCCTCAGTCAATACAGACTGAAGGTAATCGTGCCTGTGACAAGCTTCCTGTTCACGTAGCCAACTCACCTGGTTTACCCTAATACTCCACTCATGTGGCTATGATGAGGTATGTCCGTGACTGTGACTGCTAGTAAACACCAGTGACACCTTCATTCAGTTACATAAATCGCTTTGTTGGGTGATATTGGGCCATTGCTCGATGGTTTCTTGTAGATTATGTCTTTTAAGGTATGAATTAACCCATCAGTGGTGTCCAAATGACTGGTTGTTCTTTTTAGAATCTTTATTCAAGCTTTCCTTCGTTACAGTAATTCATGCCATCAAGATGTTTGGGTGGGAATGCCTCTCTGCCCACGCTTACACTCATCTTTTGTTTGTTGCTCAGTAGCTGGATATTGGATCCAGATGTACGGCACCACCAAACGATAGCTTCAGCTCACTCACCCTTGTTCTTGTGGGTGTCAGCTACCATGGTTGTCAGATTCTCAATGGTCTCAGTGGCCTTTTCTCTTTGCTGTTACTCTCTGTGATTAGGCCATTGATGCAGGGGAGGAGCTTGGTTCTGCCTCAACTTGATGTGCCATGCTTTGTTGACACCTATGGGAGGCCTGCCCTTTTCTGAAAGGAGAAGGAGAAGTGGATGGGGAGGGAGAAACAGGGGAGGCTTGTGGGGAGGGAACAAGGGGAGAGGAGGGAGAGAGGAAACTGTAAAATAAATGAAAAAAATTAATAAAAAGAGAAAAAATTTTTTACCAATGCAACTGAGCAATCAACTGAGTTTGAGATAGGTTGAGTGGTGTCATCCATGATCTATAGAAGTAGAGGAAGTACAAGATATTCAGAACATTAGACATGCAGACATTGCAATTTTTGAGAAGGAAAATGCTGGGGGATGAGGACTGGGGAAAGGGGTCCCTGGCCAACATCAGCTGTAATGCAGGTTCTCCAGTCCAGAGGCACTGAATTCTGCTGGCAAACTGAGGGAGCAGGGATGTTGTTGTTTTGTGGTGATTGTTAAGTTTCTGCTGCTCCTCCAGCTGCATGACCGCACATGTGCAGTTCAGTAGCCAAGCAAGGGATCTTATGTCTTATGTCATCCATGTGCTGCATGATCACTCAATCACTCAATGTGCAAAGTACGGTCACACAATTTGTACATGTGTGGCATAGCTCTGCAAGCCCATATGCACATGTGCAGGGGGGGAATCCTTTAAAAGCCGGTCACAGACTCCTCCCCTCTCTTCTGATCTTCCCTCCTCCCCCCTCCCTGCAGGTGTCTTTCTCAGGCCTGGTCACTCTGTTCTGTCTCCCCCCACCCCCATAAAGCTCTCTGATACTGGGTTTTGTCGTGCCTCATGACCTTTCCTCACAGAGTAAAAGTGTCGCATTTAAAACCAACAGTGATATATTGTGTATCCTAATAAACTTGCCTGAGGATCAGAGAAGCAGAGCAGCCAGCCACTAGTTCTTACCTCTAGGAAATCCTCAGTCTAAAGAGAAGGAGTTCCTGTTTCTTCAGGCCTTATATTATATACCTTTCTCTGCCCAGACATCACTTCCTGGTATTAAAGGTATGTGTGCTTCCCAGTACTGGGTTTAAAGGTGTGTGCCACCAAGGCCTGGCTCTGTTTCCAGTGTGACCTTGAACTCGCAGAGATCCAGGCAGATCTCTGCCTCCCAAGTAATAGGATTAAAGGTGTGTGCCACCACTGCTTGACTTCTATGTCTAATCTAGTGCCTGGCTCTGTCCTCTGATCCTCAGGCATGTTTACTAGGGTACACAATATATCATCACATTATTTGTTTTTTCTTCTTTGGGGCACCCACCACCCAGCTCCCAAATAAATCATACATGGAGGCTTATTCTTAATTATGAATGCCTGGCCTTAGCTTGGCTTGTTTCTTACCCGCTTTCCTTAACTTAATATTATCCCGTCTATTATTTGCCTCTGGGCTTTTTCCATTCTCTGTTTTTGTATACCTTTCTTTCTTACTCCATTGCTGGTTGTGTAGCTGGGTGGCTGACCCCTGAGGTCCTCCTCCTTCTCTGGCATCTGTCTAGATGAGGTTGGCCTATGTACGTATCTGGGGGAACTGTCTTGTCTGGCTTGAATTTATGTGGAAAGATCCAACCTAGGAGTGGGTAGTACCGTTCCCTGGGTTTGGACCGTAAACTGTGTAAGAGAGGAGACATGGAGCTGAGTAAGTCTGCTAGCATTCATTTCTCTCTGCTGACTGTGGATGTACTGAAACTGACTGCTTCCAGTTCCTGTCGCCTTGAGTTCTGCAATAACATACTGTAACCTGGAGTTGTAAGCCAACATAAACCCTTGATTTTGGCTGTATGTGTGTGTGGGGGAGGGCATGGCTGGAGGCAGCGGGCAGGTCACAGCATCTTGTTACAGCACAAGGAAAGAAACCAGGACAGCTGCTTTCATTATGTGTCAACTGCCTGCCTTTTAAATGGTTCTCGCTGTGGTGCTAGTTATGTGCAGGCTACGGGCCACTGCGATGTGTTGCTGGAATGGGTTGTGGTGATCAGAACCGACAGGGCTGGAGGCTGCCGCGGGCTTGTGAAATCCCTGTGCCTTCCTGAACTCAGCCTCACACTCTGCTCTTGTTCCAAGCAGTAGCTTCTCTGACATTTGATGTTGATCTCTCAATGGCCCCACTTTCATTCTTCATTTGCATCACTTCTTACACATTCGCCTTTGGGTTCTGCTTCTGACCCTGTCAGGTATTAGACTGAGGTCTGAAAACTGCATCTAGGAAATGCCTTCCCTTCCATGGAACATCCACGAGTTGCTTCTATTGAACCGCAAGTTGCTTTTAAAGTCTTGTGGAAGGAGAAGAGTTCAGCAGGTGCTTTGTTCCCACAACAGAGAAGAAAACCAGTTCACAATTCTGTTACTATCCAAAAAATCTGGACTGAATTTTGTTTCCCGAAAAGCTTAAAGCAAGGCAAGGTGTATAGGACCAAATAAAAGCCATTCATGAAGTATGCCTGTGGGGGAATCCTTTGTCTTCCTGTGGGTCAACTTTCTCTTCTACACTGTGATGTAACCAGGAGTTACTTGGAATTCTAATTCTTGTTATAGTTTTCACTCCAGGACTGGTTTTCAAAGTGTGTTCCCTGGACCAGTTGTGGCACCAGCTGGAAAAGTGCATGCCAATTCCAAACTAGAAACTCTGAGTGTGGGTGGGGTCAGCAGCTCTTGCCTCAGCAAGACCTCCAGGTTGAAGGTAGCTTCGCTAGCATACCTGGCATGGTATTACCATTGGGTCTGACAAGAACGTAAACATTAGTTGACCCAAACAATGTGTTTATGAATAAAAGAAGTATTCTGTAAATGGCAGAGATTACCTAAGTATTTGAACACCAAAGGGTTCTTGAAGCCTATACTAGTTTAGTGGGTTTTTTTAAAGGATAAAAACTTACTTTGCACCTTGGTCTGTTTTAATATTAAAAATACTTCTAAAATCACCTTTAAAATGAACACATAGTGAAAGTGTTAATTAAGTTATATTAAACAACTCAGAGAGAAGGTGTTAAATTGCTCCTACAGCTCTGATGGCCTCTGGACAATTTAGGGTTATCCTTAGAGTGACCTGAATTTGGGGTGCATACCTGTGATCATGTCACTGATAAGTCAGTCACTGGGCTGGCCAGATGGGGGTCTCCCTTCTGGATATGTTATGCTATCTGTCCCACTTGCCTAATACGAATTCCTGGGTCTTTCCAGACAATGCTATTGGTGTTTCTGTGGATCTGTAAGGATGCTGTATGTTTCTGCCATGCTCCTCTTCTGGTGTCTGTCTGCCTGTCTATGGGAGCTCATCCTGCTGGGCTCTGGGCTGTTTAGTCTGTGTTGAGGGGGAGAGTAGAGACTACACATTGGTAGAAATACTTTTTCTTCTGGAGTCTGAGTGAAAACTCAGAACTGGTTTTCAGTTCATTTCTCATATGGCTAATAATAATAAAATAATATAAATATATAATAATATAAACATAATATAGTTTAATATATCCTACTGAATATAATAATGCAATATAAATCCACATATACATGTGAGTGCATACATTTATGTATATATAATCATATACAAATATACACATCTATTCTCTATCTCTATATATCACATAGATATCTACATATTTATGTATCTCATATATATATATATATATATATATATATCATAAATATCTAATCTATATAGCCTCATTGAGGTTTTATAGACAGATTATCCACTCCCGATTTTTTCTTTTATAGTCTCTGGTTCATAGTCCATGTCTAACGATTTACTGGAATCTTGTCAAAGAAACTAACTAACACAGAGTGAGCCTTTGTTTATGTTTCTGAGATAGCATTGCATGTAGCCCAGGCTGACTTCACATTCACTGAGTAGCTAGGACTAGCCTTGAATTCCTGATCCTAGCAGTGTTGGGAATGCAAGGGTGTACTGCCATGCCTAAGTTAAGCTTTTTGTTTCTTTATCTTTTTATTGACCACGCTTGTTCTTTGACAGTTTCATACATGTGCACAGTACATTCTGTTTCCTTTCACTCTCTCACTCTCCTCTGCCTCCCAGCCCGCACGTCTTCCCCAACTCCTATGCACCTCGTAGTTCTAAGTTCATCCTCAAACAGTTGCTGCTGTTTAAAATCAGTGGGTGACAAGACAAAACAGAAAGACATGAATGCAGTACAGGAAGGAGGGTTAGCTTTTGAAGCATGGGCACAGCTCTTTTCCCCTTGACCCAGAGTAATAAACGCTTAACCACTTAGTGGAGAGAACTCACATCTCCTTTGCAAATGTTGCCAAAGGAGAAGCCTGGCCTCTGTAGTTTAACTAAATTATAACTAATTTTGAATGTTAGACATCAGATTTTTTGACCAAATTATGCCACTATTCACACATAACCAGGCAGGGCAAGAAGGTCACTCTGCCCAGCTGTATTACTCTCTGTTGTTTATCAGACATGTCAAACCTTGCTGAGATTTCTCTGTCTGCCACATCCCCATGCTTTGCACTGTTTGGCGCTTCACTTACATCTCTGCTTAATTGCTACCTCAGTAGAGGCCCTTCCCTGACCAGTGCCTACACAGTAACCCACCAACATAGTTTGCCGCCAATATTTATTTTGATTTATTTTTATCACAGCAATTATCCAGATCCAGATTGATCTATTGAAGTGTTTACTCATTTTGGCCTACAGTGTTTAGTTCTGATTCTCCAGGGACAAGCTTATGTGTTTCACGAGGGCAAAAAGGCATTTCTCATTTTCATGTACCATTGTCATCAACAGAAACAGAGCACAGCAGAGAATAGAAGGCTAATTAAATTTGTTAAATAAAATATCTAGTGAATAAATGAATGACCAATATGATTCAACGTGCCATGGCTGCTGAATCTGAGGCTGTCCTCACCTCCAGCCAGTCTCACCTCCAGCCAGTTTCTAATCAATGGGCTCCAATCAATGACAAGTAGGATTTGTGTATGGAATTGTTTGCATTGTTGTGCCAGATTTAAGGATGTTTATGCAATGATAAATTTCTGTTTTCAGAAAGTATGTCCAATAAGTTAGAAGTAGAAGATAGTGTCTATATAAAAACTATCAAGCAAGTCCATATTTTAGCATGAAGGATCTTTAACAGTTCTTACCATACAGTTATCATGGGTAACTACTATTAATAGCAATAGCCTGTGAAGTTTTAGAGACCTTGGGGGTCTGACCAACCAAAACTCATATGTAGTTATCCATGAAAGACACTAATTTTCCTTTAATTATCCAAGTCTTCTGGAATCACAGGGTACATGTATTCAAACTTTTTGTTTAACTTACATTTTGAAATTAATCCTAGTACCCTACTCCCTTCTTTCATATCACATATGTTCTGCTGCTCCCACAATTATTATATTAATGATGATGCCATCCAAGCATTTTATTTATCATTTGTAGATTGACCCTCCAATGCAGATGACCTTGGCCCAAGGTTAGGCATATTCTCTTATTGACTCTCCCTGGCTTTCTTAAAATCATCAGAGCTGGAGGCCATTTATGCCAGGTGATTTTGGTAACTGGGAATTATTAAAGGATCATTAATAGTATGAACCATTACTGAATTTACCAGGTAGCACGGGAGGGCTTTATCTATTAAGAGCTATTACAAATGTAAGTGCAGTTGCTAACAGACAGGAATAGTAACTAGGGTACCTTGTGAATGAGACACACTCATTGAGGATCCAGGACATAATGTCCAATTCACTGACATGGGAAAGAAATTCATCAGTCATATGTTGGAATCTTAGGGTTGCTTCCCAAACACATCAAAACTACTCAAGGCAAAAGACACAGATAAAACAAATTATTTTTGAATAACAGAAATAAACTCCTGGGTAAGAAGTCTCTTGACTGGACATTGGTCTTCAAATTACATTTTTAAAGGCCTAAGTTTATGTCATAAATAATGTGTAGTTCTAGTCTTAATTTTAGCTCTAATAATTGATAATGTGTTATAAGGTGTATTAGGACTTACTTCTATGTTGGAGAGGTAGACCAGTGGGCAAAAGTACATGCTGGGCAAGTATGAGGACCAGAGTTGAGAACTCCAGTGCCCATAGAAAAGCCTGGTGGGTATGGAGGCCAGGAGGCAGGAGGCAGAGAGAAGGTTCAAAGAACAAGTGAGCTAATAATAATAGCCAAATTGATGGGCACTGAAGTCAAGTGAAAGAACCTGACTGGAAAAATAAGATGGAGACTGATGGGGGAAGACATGAGGAGTCACCCTTTAGAATCCATGCACACAGGCACCTGCTACACATAAGAACATGCATGCATTCATGCACACACCATAGAAGAAACAAAGAGTCAATCTGAGATCCTTGTGAAGGCAAGTACATGAAGTATGGTAGAGTAGGAGTTTTGAGAATCAGGTTTAAAAAAATGTTGTCTATTATAATAATATATGTTTTTCTAGAGTTAACAGTAATTAATCTACTTATGTTAGAACATGGAATTTAAAGAAACAATGATGGATTAAGACAAAAATTCCTTCCATGAGAATCTTGTGAACTGTGTTATAATGAATGTAGACTCTTGTCCCATGGGCAATCAGAAATCATTGAGGTGATTCTAGCTGGAGGGTGAAGGTCAGATTTGCTTAGGATCAAATCATTCTGATGAGTAGAGGATGAATTTAGAAACAAACAAACAAACATAGTTAACACTGAGTTTGGAGTAGACAGAAATGCATGTGGTAGTGAAACTTACATTTCGATTGGATAGGGGGAGGGGGTGAATTGAAGAAGAACTATTTTCCTAGACTTCTTGCTGGTAGCTGGGAACACAAGAAGATCACAAATGGAAAATGAAAAAAAAGCTTGAAATTTTAAGAACAATGTTTTAGCTTGGCTCCTGTTACATTTTAGGAGAAATGAAGAGAGGTCTAAAGGAGGGTCTATATGTCCACATATGTAACCAAGTCTATAGATACATCCCTTTCAAAGTTTCCTTACATAAGGCAGGGAGGGAGCCACCAAGGTTAGCCAATAAAACTGAATTTGTCAATGACACCAACATCTTTGCATAAGTGATATATGAATCCTTTGCTCACCAGCTTTGGAAAACATTCTGAATATGTCATCTCTTTATGGTTTCTGATTCCTTTGCGGCACAGAATCCATCTGGTCCCTAAGTCTGGAGGTCACTCACTCACCCTGGAGACCTTCATTAAATGAAGCGTGCCTTGCCTGAAATCTTATGACAATGAAGGCAGCGTCAAGAGACTCAGCATGCGGCCCCAAGGAGGAGAGGACACACTTGGAGGCATCTACTGTGTGGGGAGGTCACAGAGGTGTGGCAAGCTGCCCCCACCATCTGGCTGTGGCTTCAACAAGAGAGAAATGAAGACTCCCTCACAGATGGGGCAGTGAGACAGCAAAGCAAAAGATCTTGCTGAGTGGACAAAAGCTGTGAAGAATTTCTGTGAGGCATATCTGACAGCTCTTGCCATTAAAACACAGGATTCTCGACACTCAGCTGTTTTAAACTTCCATTCCAGTTGGTGGTGGTGTTAGTTTTCCCCAACAGGATGCCATTGCCCTGCTGTAGAGGTGAAGATAAATGTCCTCTCTCCTGTTGCTTTGCTACCTGAGAGAAATGCTTCCTAAGTGAAGATTTCCGTGGCACAGCTGGATGGCTTATCACAGGATATATAACAATAGCCAGGAATCATAAATCCCCCCTGAGTCCAAATACACATAATGGAAGAGAACGTGTTTGCTAATGGGGTTCTAGGGATAAGCAATGGATTATTTAAATATTTCTTGGCATGCTATGTGCTCAGCATTGCCACGTGGACACCTGACAGTAGTGACAGATTACCTGAAAAACACAAGAGTTTGAAAAGTGGTTTTTAAATCTGTATGTACCCCTTACTATATCATTAGACATATATCTCCTTGGCCCTTTCCATTGTTGTTGTATGACTGTTATACTTGTTGCTCTTCCAATCAACCATTGTCACCACAGTTCCTCCGACTGTTTTTCTCATTATGAGTTAGGAGGTGTTCACTCAGTAAGAATTAGTATTTCTTCTATGAACATGAAAATAGAGAAGCCACCAAATCCATCACACTAATTATCAATGCTGTTTGCTTAGTGTTTCCTGTATCAACATATCTATCCATCTGATTGTGTATACACCAAGAAGGACAGCAAGGGTGGGAGACAAATCATATTTAATTTTAGATCTTAATCAATTTGGTTCTATGAGTGAACATTTTAAGCAGAAAAGCCAATCAATAAATCCTTCATCCAAGTGTGCCAAGACAGTGAGTGTTGTTCTTAGACGATTGAAGAACTAAAAAAAATGCTAATTGATTTTTTAACCCCCAAACTTATACTTCAGTAGATTGCTGTAAGCTGGCAGCTCTTAAGACCACATTGTTTCATAGACAGTTAATGGTCCCCACAAGATTTTTTTTTAAATGACAGTTAAGGGGTACCATTTTTAATGGGGAAAAACTCATACCTCACATATACACTATGAATTTCTGGAAAGAAACTAAAAAACAAAATGGCCACCTTTGTTTCACCTTTGACCTGTAAATAACTTCCTGGTTCTCAGAATTAGCCTAGACAACCACATTGTTTATTGAGTCTACCTTACCTGCTCAGAGCCTGTATGCATTTCAGCTTGAGGGCCCTGAAGAAGCACTCTGAAGTTTTGCACTGGTCAGCTTCACAAATTTAATGAATGAACTTGAGGACTCAGATGTGACAGGGCTGGGGTATGCAGATGAGGGTGGGAGGTAGGTAGCCGCATGATCCCACAACACTGACAATAAGTGATGGGGAAGACTGGGATCTGAGACAGACTGAGCAGGTGCACTGCATGGTATCTGTTGAACCTGAGAGTGATTGAAGACTGTAGACTAAGTATGATATGATAGAATGGCAATTGTCTTGTATAATGTCTGCCGGTGATGGACTGACTACAGAACATAGCCTTACGTGAGAGGTCCAGCAACATTCAGTAAAGGCGCTAGTTTGGGAAAGCAGTGTTTACCAAAATCGTATTGATCCTGAGAGTTGCAATGACCCGGGAGTCTGCTGGTGTCAGTAGACATGAGACCCTTGAAACACACTATAGCTAATGACCACCACAGCGGCATGTAAGAAAATCCTGCAGCCTATGGGGCCACCTGCAGCCTCACGGGAATGGATTCTACTTGCTGGTCCAGAATCTCTCTCTACTTCTCGATGCCTGATGCTCCTAGTGGGAGAGGCAGACTACAACATAAATATTGGCAAGCCCAAGGATTCTGTCATTATAATTCCTTTCAAATATGCCACAGGCAGACGTGAAACTTCTCACATACCCTACCTGGTGATCACCATGGGCTGAAGGTGTCAGGAAGTGGACATTGTCACCGAGCTCTAAGTGGCAAGGTTAAACATTCAGTACTTAGGATGCTGAGATTGGAGCCACAGAGGCGGTCTGTTGTCTTCGCTTCGTCACTGGAGCCAGAGTGTTTCTCTCCTTTCTACTGCACCAAGACAGGAAAATTAAAAAAATTAGTGCTGAGTAGAATAGTTGGGGACATACATTATCTGAGCCCTTTGTGTGATCTGGGGCTTGAGTGTATGTGGGGTCATTGTACATACGGGTGCACATGTGTGAACGTGCATATGATGGCAGATGTCAACCCTGGGTGCTGATCCTCAGTATGCCACCCACCTTGATTTTTGAGACAAGCTATCTCACTTGCCTGGAACTTATCAATTCAGCTAGGCAGGCTGGCCCTGGAGCCCCTGTCTCTGCCTCTGCAATCCTGGGATTACAAGCATTTGACGCTTTGCCTCTTTTTGCGGGGCTGGGGGCTGATGTGGGCTAGAATTCAGGTCCTCATGAATTACTTGCATGGTAAGTGTTTTACAAACAGTCCCTCTTTAGCCCTTGGAGCTTGGTTCCTAAACCATCTCACTCTTGATTTCCTTCTCTGTAATATGGGGGAAGTAGCTGTTGAGAGATTAAATAAGCCCAGGCAGGTAAGGCATGCATAGCTGGGTCCAGCATGAAGAGAGTACTCAGAATTGATTCTGACACTGTTCTTGTGCCTTGCCGAGTCGTCATGTGCCAAAGAGTCAAAGGGCAAGCAATGCCAGGAAATGGCATGGGACTTTCAACAGCACTTGGCTGGATGGCTGTACTTCTAGAAGATCTTCACAATCCAGGTGTATAGAGGAGAGAAGTGCAAGGAGACTCCAATGTCGGAGGCATGAGAAGTTTCAGGCATGTCACTCACGAAATGTGAGAGGAAGCATTTCTTTCTGGGCTTCAGCAGCTCAGAGGGAACATGTTTCTGACAAGTGTGAATGGTTTGCTCAGCACCTGGAAAGCACCAGTGTGAACTCACTCCAGGGTGAGGTGAAGTGCCCAGGGGTGAGCACAGGTGTGAATGAAACAAGAGACCCACTAATTCCCTATTAATTCATGGCAGCGGGAGCAAGGCCAGGCTAATTGCCTTTCCCGAGGAGTCAGCACCATCCGGCCACCTTCTCTCTGCTTATCCACATTTATAGCACCAAGCTGCTTCCTGTGAACCCCAAAGGGTCCTGGTGGTGGGCAGCACTCGAAATCACATGTGATAATCATTTCCAACACAGTGCATCATTACATCAGCCTGCCAGGATGCTTTGAATTGCATCTATTCACTGCAACACTAAACGCTTGGGGCTGTCCATCAAAAGGGGCTTCATTAACAAACACCGAAAACAGAAGCCTCCTTTCTAGGCCCTCCTCCTCCTCAGCAATCAAGGGCTGGAGCCATCACCGATTCTCAGGCAGTCTGCACGATTTACACCCTGGAAGTGGCTTGTTTTGTCTGTGCTTGTTGGAGTGCAGGGAAGGGGAGAGGGGTGAAGAGCTTAGAGATTTTCTTTTCTTGCCTTTATTTGCCAGACTCAGAGTCCTCCCTCCCTGCCTTTGACAGTGTGCAGTGGTACACAAAGTTAACAGTTTTCATGATGTCAGTGACAGGTTTAGGCTCCATCAATAGACAGACCACTAGTGACTGAATGGTTTGTTCTCTTTATTTTACTGTTAGAGAAATGGGCATCCAGGAAGTGAGGTGCCTGTTGGGAAGCCCCGAAGTCCTAATGACATACTCTGACCTACCCTCTCTCTGATACTTTAACAGTGTCTGTTAACTTTGAGAAGGAAATGGCTCTCTGTTCTCAGCACTTAGGGTTCAGACAACATCACTCAGAAGATGCTGGGACCCTGACACATCTTAGGTTCAGTGTTAGAGCAAGAGTCAGGTTTGACAAATTAATAACAAGATTCAGCATGTTCAAGTGACATCAGCCAGGCCAATGACATGTAGTTCTTGGAACTGACTTAGAGCTAATATAGTTGAGCAGCTGTTAGGGGATAGTGCTAGATTTAATGACACTCGTAAACAGGCTCCCATAAAGGAAGAGTTCACCAATCAAGAAAGTCAACAGAGAAAGCAGCTGAGAAGACAAACCACCACCAAACAGTGGCTCAACACACAATTTATTCACTAGCTGAGTTTGAGGATTGGCTGAGTTGAAGCTATCTCACATAGCTCCTCCCAGACACTGGCTGAGGCGGGGGTCACCTCAAGAGTTTTACACTCAGATACTTGGTACCAGAGCTATCAGGGTAGGGAAGAACACAAACTCTGGGCAGAACATGTGGGACACTTGGGTACCATCTTCTCTACAGGGCCTTCCAGGCTGAGCTCTGAGACTGGCAGCTGCTCCTGACATGGCTGCTGAGGGCTCTCCAGCCAAGTTCTTGAAAGCAGTTAGCAGAAGCTCTACAGCTATTTCTAAATCTCAGAGATAAGGCATCCTCACCTTGCCACTTCCTATTCATCACAATAGTCAGGAAGACTCACAGGGTCAAATGTCAGGACAGACAGACAGACAGACACACACACACACACACACACACACACACACACACACACACACACACATTCTGTTGGGAGAACTGTCAACAGATTTTTTTTTAGATAGGTTTTCACATGAAGTATCAACTCAAAGAGTTGCAAAAAGCAATACAATAACTCAGGTACCCTTTACTTTGTCACCCCAAGTGTAGTGTCTTACATAACTGCAGAATAGTGTTAAAACCAGGAAACTGGTATTTGTGGATTATTGTAAACTAGACAAAACAAAACAAAAAAAAACCTCTTTAGGCTTTACCTCTCTTTTTGAGATTGCATGATATTTCTAGAACTTGTCCTGTGTGCAGATCCATCCAATCACCACCATAATCATTATACAGAACTATATCATCCACGGCCAAAGAGCTCCCTCTTGTTCCTTCTTTACTCACATCAACATTCCCTTTGCTCTCTACAGCTGTGTCCCTTAGCAACCATTCCTCTCCTGTCCTCCATTGTCTTGTCATTTTGACGGTACCCCTGTCATCATAGAGCATGGACTCCTCAGCCTGAATTGTAAATGTCTTGCTATCAAAATCCGTCAAGCCTTCATGGATAAGTAGCTCCTTCTTTCTGCATTTTCTTATATTTTATTTATTTGTTTACTTATTAATTGATTTGTGCGCGCGCGCCAAGGAGGGCCACAGAGGACAGCAGAGGGCAGCAGATCCTCTGGAGCTATAATTACTGGATGTTGTGATCCATCTGACACAGGGCTTTGGGAACTGAACCCCTGTCCTCTGCAGGAGGAGTATGTGGTCCTAGCCTTGGAACCATCTGTCCAGCCCCAGTTCATTCCTTCTTTCAGCTGACTTTTAGTCTCTTCTAAGGATATCTACTACCTAATTATATTCAAGATATTTGAGTTAGCTTTGTAGAAAGAAATATTTGGGTCATGTTCTTGTTTTGAATCTGTTTTAAATTCAGTCTGACAAACCTTTGTCTTATAATTGGTATACTCAACTATTTATATTTTAAAGAATTATATTTTAGGGTCTACGTCTGCCATATGATTATTTGCATTGAGTTTGTTCTTCCTTATTCTTCAATTTTATTTTCTTACCATTTTGTATCTTACTTGAGCATGTTTTAGTATTACACTTTCATTTGTCTCTCTTTTTAAAGTACATCTCTTTGTATAGGTTTTTCAGTGATTGTTTACATTCATTTCAAAAGCTATCATGTTCTTATAGATTGAAGCTTGGCCCATCAAGTTTTAAATAAGCTGTACCAATCCAGCTCAGTGGGTCTGCAGTAAATAGGAGACTCAAATATTTCATTGTACATGTGGACTAAGTCAAAATGGTTTACACTGTGTACATGGCATCTTATTTCCATCCTGAATTTTAACTTAAAAGGGAGTTTGGACTCAGTGGTTGAGCATTTATTTACATGTAAGACCTTTGGTTCCATTCCTAGCCCCACAAAGGAATCAATAGTCAAGGCAAAATACAAAAAGGACATTATGAAATCTAATAATAATAAAGTAGGTATGTGGCCCAAGAGTATGAGAATGACAGATATGTTGCTCTCTGGAGGAAAGAAGTGTGATAGGGTATATGTAAGTATTGCAAAACAGATACATACAGATTCAAATATAAGACACATGCTGAACTACTACATTCTAGGCTCTGCTCATTCAACAAAATGATTGTGTTTGATCTGTGCAAATAGGTAGAAAATTTGTTAACACGAATTAACCCAAGATAGATTTAGCAGCAAGCCAAACTGGAATAAACTCTATGTCAGACAGGAACCCATTATAAGCAATCACTCTACCAGATTCATCTCTGTGAACTGTGAGAACATTCAAACTGCATGGGCTGGTTGCTGTTCTTGTTTATTTCCTTCAAACACTAGAGAAATGCTGAAAAATGATTGTTTTATATATGCATATTTGAGTATATGTACACACTATCATTAATGGACCACAAAGTAATATTAGAGGAACCCAGAACTGACCCAAGGTAAGGTATACACAGGTACACAGGTCTAATACACATGGTGGAAGCTATGGACTCAGGAAGAGAATCAGAGCAGACCCAGGATAAGATGCCAAGGTGTGTGGCATCCCACAACATGAATGGATGGATCTTGAAGCAGAAGTCAGGTCAGAGCTAACCAAAGTCAGGACTACCCTAGATAGTGGTGTACTTGGGGATCATCCAGGGATGTGTTGATAGCTACCTTTGGATAGTTACTGTTACTGAAGATATTAGCAAACTCTCAGAGGAGCCCACAGCACTAAATACCAGTCTGACAGCAGAAGGTGACACCTCAAACATATTATGGCATAGTCCACCCATGAACATGGTACATGCTGCCACTGAGAAAAGAAAGATGACATGACTTTTTTTTTTAAAGAATCAACCAACAAACTAACTCCAGATGCACAGAAACCAGCATAGGAATAAACACAACACACAAAAAAAGACAACATGCCTGCTTCAAAAATTACTAATGTTGTAGTAAGTAATCTCCATGAGAAAGACTTGGAAGAACTCCCAGACAAGAAATTTATATAAGTCTACACTAACTAAATAGGTCACTAGAGCTCTTGGATAAAAAATTCAAAAGGGTAATTATAACTATGTTCAAATAACTCAAAGATGACAGGAATGGATGCCAAGAGAACAAGAACAGAGCTGAATGAAGTAAGGAAATCAACCTAACATATGAAAGTAGAATTCCACAAAGAAATATAATTGCTGAAGGAAAGCCAACTTGAAAGGACGGTGTTAACTCAATTAGCCAATTAAAAAGCTCAGTAGAAAACTTTGCCAAAGGAATGGATCATATAGGAAACAACCAAAGCTGAAAGACATGGTGAAAAATAGGATCATTCAGTAAAGGTCAATGATAAACCTAAAATGTATGCAAACAAAACATAGGAGAGCTTTGGACACCATGAAAAAACCAAATCCTTGAATTATAGGCGTAGAAGAATACCAAACCAAAAGCATAGAAAATACTTTCGATATAACCATAAAAGGAAATTTCCCAAACCTAGAGGAAGAGATGGTGGTCCAGATGTAATTGCAGTAGAGAATATTAAATAGCCAGGAGCAGAAAAGACACTCCACATGACATATTTTTGTTAAAACACTAAAGGCAAGAGTATATAAAGAAAGGGTATAGAAACCTATAAGAGAGGAGGTGGAGTCACTTGTAAAGGCAGGACCATCAGAGTAATAGCTAATTACAATAGAAAGCTTTACAAACTGAAAAGCCTGGAAAGATATATTTCATGTTCAGAAATACCACAACTGCCAACCCCAAACTATTTATTGTAATTGAATTTTTCATGGTTAGAAAGACTATAAAATTCAGTAAAATGACAGGAATTAATGCACATTTTTAATAATAACTCTGAATTATAAAACTCGTAAAGCTAATAAACACTTCCAGCAAAGTAGCAGGAAACAAAATTAACACATAAAAATCAGTGGTGTGTTTAATATTACTTATGTCTCTGGGGCATCATTGCCCCACCTCTGGAAGGTACCTCTCCTTTAAGAGAATGAAAATTATATTTTATAATTTTAGTGATTGAGTGTTCAGGCCTAAATGTAGCATCTATACCAAGCCCCCCAAGGCTCAAAGAGCACCCTGGACAGGAAGCAGAAAGAATGTAAACACCAGAGGATAGGGAAGAGTGCTGTGAACTGCTGTCTCCTGGGCTTCGTATGGATACTGCATGCATGAACTCACACTTATGGGTAGCTATGCAAGATCAAGCTAGAGAAAATCCCAACATGGATGTAAGAGGGGATCACAAGGCCCCACCCTTAGCTGAGGATCTAAGAGCAGCTAATGAATGCTTGAAAAAGAATCATTCTTCTTGGGGGTATGGCCACCAGTAGGCTGTTCATGTTCTGGTGGATGATCCCACACTCAAGCACATGAGGTAAACACTAGTTAGACTGAGTGGATTATAGAAAACATTAGGCAAAGCTTGGAGCTTTGGAAATCCTGCAGAAGAGGGGCAGGAAGGATTGTAGGAGCCAGATGGATCAAGGACCCTGCAAGAAAACCCACAAATCAACTAACCAGGGTTCATAGGGGCTCATAGAGACTGAACCAACAACCAGGGAGTCTGCATGGGACTGACTTTGGCACTCTGCAAATAGGTTATAGTTGTGTGGCTTGATCTTCTTGTGGGACTCCTAACAGTGGGAACAGGGGCTGTCTCCGACTCTTTTACTGGCTTTTGGGACCCTACTCCTCATGCTGGGTTGCCTTGCCCAATAGGAGACAATTAATTAATATGGGAGGTGCTTAGTCTTACTGCAACATAATATGCCATGTTTTGTTGACATTCATGGAAGACCTGCTCTTTCCTGAATAGAAACAGAGGAGGAGTGGATTGAGAGGTGGGAACAGAGGGATGGGGGTGAGGAGAAGGACTGAGAGGAGGGGAGGGAGGGGAAACTGCAGCTGGGATATAAAATAAATAAATAAATAAAATGTGGAGACATGAATTTGGGAGAGAGGTGTTGTGGGGGAGTCTTTGGCAAATTTAAGGCAGTGACAAGTTTAAGGTAGGAAGTCGGGTAGATATGATTGAAATACATTGTACACATGAAGTTTTCAAAGAAGAAATAAAGTATTTCAAACCACTATTCTTAATATCTGCATTCTAGCATTGATAAAGGGCACCTTTTGCCCTTGTTACCAGAATTACCCTGTTACATCTAAGAATGTTTATAATAAATTCTTTACATCATCTTGCATTAAGAAGATTCTATGATTGTGGGTATCCACAGCTTTCATTTCTTCTTCAGTAATAGCTTTACATAGTGCTCCATTTTATAAGGGGTGAACAGAATCTAATAAGGAAAATAAGACTAATGTGAGCAAAAGTTCTAGAGAAAAAAAAATGTAATAATTGAGAGTTAGATATGAGGCTGTGTGGTAGAGACTAGAGGCATTTGAAGTGTTCAGAGCAGTGAGATACCTGGGTAGGCTGTCTGGTGGGCACAGAAGAGTTGTCGCCTCCTGTGTCAACCTGTCATGCAACTCTTGCTGGGCTTGCACCCAATTTGCAATGATGGCATCCACTGCAGAATCCTACCAAATGATGCTTCCTTTTCCAAAGGAAACTGATGGTGCTTTATAGATGAAGCAAGACGCTGCCAAAGAAAACAGGATTTTCGCCTCTGATTGTAACAGCTTAATAACATAAGGGCTAGTGCAGAAAACTTTTTAAAATTCTGGGCTCATGCAAACTTGCTGCTGGGCCTCTGCCAGATAACTGCACCTGCAGTAATTCCCTGCTAATATTTCAAAGTGTCAGTTTAAGTGGCTTGAGAGCTGCCTGCACAACTATGCTAATTGCTGAGATGTGTCTAGACCAGCTGAGATAATAGGGCTCCAAGATGCAGGGGGAAATGTCAACATCTGGGGTTCGGGCTACTCATTCTGTTTTCTTTAAACTTCATGGGATGACAAGTTATATGAAGCACTAATAGGAAATTACACAATTACTCTTTACTTTCTTTACTCTTTGAAACCATGTATGTGGTCAGTCAGGAAATGCATGCCAAATAGACTTTTAAAAATCTTAGAACTCAGGACTGGAGAGATAGCTCAGTGGTTAAGAGCATAGGCTGCTCTTGCAGAGGACCTGGGTTCAGTTCCCAACACTTACATAGTGGCTCACAACCATCTGTAAGTCTAGTTCAAGGGAATCTGATGCCCCCTTCTGGCCTTCATGAGCACCACATACACACACACATTGTCGGCAAACATACACGTAAAAAAGAATTAATAAATCTTTCTGAAAATTCTAAGAAATTTTTCCTCTGGTGTTTATAGTTGGCACAATGGGTCATTCTCCAGCAAAAGAGTGACCGTCACCACTGAATCCTTTTCCATACCAAGCTTTAGGGCAGGACAGGGCTGAACACATGCCCATCTATGATTTGACTTCTTCTGTATGCGTTTACAGCAGGGTGGCTGGAGCACACTAGGTAACCACTGTTGCACTGGACTCACCATTAGCCAATCATGCTGTCTTTAGAACGAAGCAGGACGTCAGGAAGAAGGGATCTGCTCAACCATTTGTATGTAAGGACGTGATGGACAATTGAATCGAAGATGCTTCACACAAGCTTTCTGAATCCAGAAATCTCTACTCATAGAGGGATCTGTCAAAAGACCAACAATAACAGTGGTAACGTATAACAGTATGGTGACCATATATTTACTTACTTATTCTTTACACTGGCTCCCTGGCCTCAAGTATATTTTTGGACACTTCTTGCTTACAGTCTTCTGTGATTGATTCTGTTATCGGTTCTATGTTACTAATGGGGAAACTGAGTCTTAAAGCAGTTCAGAGAGTTGCTTGAGGTGCCATTAGGAAGTCTGAGCACACTGCTTGCACTCCTGCCCTGCCCGTAGTGACAGAATCTTCTGAATGAGTAAAAAGATTGGCCATTTTAGGTGACTATTACTCTGTTTGCAAATCCTTGTAAAATACAGCATGCATGGTTGTGGTGGTATTGTGTTCCCCGAAATATTGTGCACCCTAATAAACTTATCTGGGGTCAGAGACAGAACAGCCACAATATTAAACATAGAGGAGAGGCAGTGATAGCACTCGCCTTAAACCCAGCACTTGGGAGGCAGAGCTAGGTAGAAATCCATGTGTTCAAGGATACAGCCAAGCATGGTGACTCACGCCTTTAATCCCAGAAAGTGAGCCTTTAATCCCAGGGAGTGATGGTAGAAGGCAGAAAGATATATAAGGTGTGAGGACCAGGAACAAGAAGCATTTGGCTTGGTTAAGTTTTTAGCTGGATAAGCTTCAGGCTTTCGAGCAGCAGTTCAGCTGAGAGCCATTGGGATGAGGACACAGAAGCTTCCAGTCTGAGGAAACAGGACCAGCTGAGAAGTTGGCCAGGTGAGGTTAGCTGCAGCTTGCTCTGTCTCTCTGATCTTCTAGTGTTCACCCCAATATCTGGCTCAGGTTTGATTTCATTAATAAGACCATTTAAGATTCCTGCTACACATGGTCATTTCCTCCAGGGTTTAAGAATATGTTATACAATCTCACTACTTATACTTCAAATTCAGGTGTTGGAGGAAGAAAACCAACATCACAAGATACCAGGAAGGATATTAGGAGATGGGTCTTAGGAAGAAACATCAGAGAACCCACGATCTACAAGGAAAAGAAAGGGACTCTGGGAAATGATGTGCCTTAGAGTCACTTCACAAGCCAAAGCCCCAAAAGAATCCTGAGAAAGTAATGAGTCCATAATGAATGTGCAAAGGATCATGGGTTGTTAGTGCTAAAAGGAGTGAGCTCCAGGAATACTCATTCAATGACAACAGAGCCTCATCAAAGGAGGTTTTGTTCAAGAGTCTGCTAGGCAGCCCCTGAGTTACTAACCAGTCACAAATGGATCAATAATCCAAGCCTGCTTAGGAAGTCAGGTGAGGTCCTGATTCTGAACTGAGAATGATCCTGGAATTTCAGGTGTTTTAGTAAATTTACTTATGTAGTTTGAAACACTAGTAGATTTCCTCTCTGTGTTCTATATTAGAAAACAGGTATATGTTACATATATATATATATACATACATGCATGCATATGTTTCCATGAACAGTACATAAAGCATGTTACACACTGCTTATACATTATTAATAATCAATTATGTAATAGTGTCTGTTAGTGTGTTTTCTTTGGTAAGACCAACTGCAGTAGGAAGCAGAAAAGGACTTATGAGGCTAGCAGATACTGAGTGTGTCTGCTATACAGCAGCAGGTGCTGGGGAGATGGCTTGGTGGATTAAAAGCTTGTGCTGCAGAACATGAGGACCGAAGTTCAGATACCCAGAACTGATGTATAAAAACAGTCAGGACAAATCTCTGACACCCGCCAGTCCCACAGCCATTCAGACCCAACCAAATAAACACAGAGACTTATATTGGTTACAAACTGTATGGCCGTGGCAGGCTTCTTGCTAACTGTTCTTACAGCTTAAATTAATCCATTTTCATTAATCTATACCTTGCCACATGGCTCATGGCTTACCGGCATCTTCACATGCGGCTTGTCATCATGGTGGCTGGCAGTGTCTCTCTGCCTCAGCCTTCCACTTCCCAGCTTTATTCTCCTCCTTGTCCCACCTACACTTCCTGCCTAGCCAATGGCCAATCAGTGTTTTATTTATTGACCAATCAGCAACACATTTGCCATACAGAACATCCCACAGCAGGCAGGCTTTGTGGTCATGGGTATTCTATGCATGCATAGGGGAAAGACAGGGGACCCCTGAGTCAAGCTGGACCAAGGCTCCAGGTTCAGTGAGAGACCCTGTCTCAGGATATAAGGTGGAAGGCAATCTAGGAAGACATGAGATATCAACTTCAGGCCTACACACACACACACACACACACACACACACACACACACACACACACACACACACACACGCACACACACACACACACACACACACCAGTGCATGCACACCTGTACGTACAAGGGTCCATGTAGATATGAACATGCATGCGATCACTCATGAGTACCATGCACATACACATTTAAAAAATCCATAGGTAATTCTGTGGCAATCAAGACTGTTTCAACTCTCTCAAGAGGTTGTTTTGCCTGAAGGATGCAATTGCAGAAACCCCAGAACCTTCATTCTGTGAACTTGTTCAGTCAGCCTCTGTCCTTTACCTTAGATGAATAAATATGCTCAACACCCTGTACAGTTCTGCAGACAATGTGAAAGAATGGGAGATGTCAGTACATGAAAGCAGGCTGAATGTGAAACATCTGCCTGTCTGCCTCTCTGCTCTCTCTGTCTCTCTGTCTCTGTCTCTCTCTCTCTCCTTGCCTAGATCTCTTTCTCTTTTTATTTAGTTTTAAAAGCATGGTGTGGCTTTAATCATACAGTAACAGGGAAGTGTTTGTAGAAGGATGGTGTTATTTCTTTTTTGGTAAAGTTCACCAATGAGTTCTTGAGCCTAGCACTTTCTTCTTTGTAAAGTTAGTTAGTGTTGGCTTAAATTTTTAATTGATCCCAGGCCAGTTAAGATTATCTATATTTCTGTGTCCTTTATAAAATTGCCTATTTCGCACAGATTATCATATTTACAACATAAAATTATCATAGGATCAATGGGGAAATTCTTTATTTTAATTTTTAAGGGTATTTATTTTATTTTTATGTATGTGTGTCTGAATAAGTTCAGATACTTGCAGTTGCCAAAAGGGACATTTGATCCCCTGGAGCTGGAGTTATAGGCCCTTGTGAACTGCCCAACATGGGTGCTGAGACCCAAACTCCAGTTCTCTGAAAGAGCAGCAGGTGCTCTTTCCTGCTGACATGTCTCTACAAGGCACCCTTATTTCTTTTCTAAGATTATTAAACTGTATCCTTTCTACCTTCTCCTGTGCTAGCATAGTTAGATCTCTCCATTTTACTTATCTTTCCAGAGAACTAATTTGTGGCCTCCTTGGCTTTCTCTTGCATGGATTTCTGCTGCAGCTGTCTGACCTTTCTCCTGCTTGCTTCGGGTTTCTAGCCCTGCTCCTTCTTTCCCATCCAGGACAGAAAGTCAGAGGTTGACATATTCTGTCTTCTCATGCATGCCTTTCATGCTGTGCATTTCCCTTGACATGCTGCTTTTGTTGCAAGATACACATTTTGGCACATTACATTTTTTATTTGTTTTAGTTTTTCAAAACAAAATTCCTCCAAGAGTCCTCCTCTTTGAACCATGCGTGGTTTGGTTAAATTTCCCCAGTGCTTTATGATTTCCATACTAATTTAGAGTTCTTACACAATATGGTATAAGTCATATTTAATATGATTTTTATTCTTTTAAATTTGGGGGAAGTATGTGAGTTTTTTGGTCCTGGGTATGGTACATTTTGGAGTAAGTTCTGAATTGCTTTAGAGCAGTAATGTTGGTTGCAGTATTCTATAGATCATGAGTGACTGATCCTTTCAACCTGCCTCTGCTGCTGCTCTGGCGGCCCATTGTATTGCTGATGGGGTAAAGTGGGCATTATTGCCATCTCCAGCACCAATAGTGAGTTCATCTATTGGTTCCTGCAGTTCACTACTCCCTTCCTTAGATATCACAATATTTCTTAAGTTCATAAACATTAAAGGCTATTATGTCTTGAATAATTGATTCCTTTTATTGCTATGTAATTCCCTTTTATCCCTTATGACTTCTCATGCTCTGAACCCTTTATTGTTCAAAATCAATAGAGCAACTGAAGGTTCCTTTTGGTTCATGCCTGTATATCTTTTCCTTTCTTCAGCTATTTACTTTTAATCTATATTTAATCTTTGTGGTTAAAGTGCATTTTTAATAGACCGATTATTGTGGGGTCTTATTTATCCGTTCGCTCTTAAAGTCTTTAATAGGAATAGTTAGGGTGTTCGTATTGAAAGTGTTTATTGATAGGCAAATAGATGGTTCATTATTCCAAGAGATAATAGCAATTAATTGCACAATTACATCTTATAGATAAATGAAATAAATAGCAAATGTCACAGGGGAGCGACATTAGATTGGTATCTGCCATGTTTACAAACGTTTTTCAGTGTATTACTCCCTTCCTTTTTTTTTTCTTTTTTCCTTTGTCTTTTTTTCAAGACAGGGTTTCTCTGAGTGTCCCTTACTGTCCTAGAACTCACTCTGTAGACCAGGCTGGCCTTGAATTCAGAGATCCACCTGCCTCTGCCTCCCGAGTGCTAGGATTAAAGCTATGCTTCACCATCACCCTGCTTCATTCATTGTTTTGTTGTTGTTTTGTTTTGTTTTTTTGATTTTTGACACAAGGTTTCTCTGTGTAGTTTTGTTGTATGTCCTGGATCTTACTCTGTAGACCAGGCTGGCCTCAAACTCACAGAGATCCGTCTGGCTCTATCTCCTAAGTGCTGGGATTAAAGACATGTGCCACCACCGCCCAGCCACCATTCATTGTTTTTAATTACCTTTTTCTATGCTGCTTTCTCTGATTGAATATTTTATATGAATTCCTTTTCATTTTTTTGTGAGTACACCAATTATGCTTTTTTAAAAAGTTAGTGGTTTCCTTACAGCTCAGAACATATGTTTACATTTGACTTAAGTCCTCTTTTTCAGGAACAGTGCAGCTACCTCTTAAGAGAAGATTCTGAGTATCTATCCTACAGTTTGAGACATTTGCTATTTAACTTAATCTGTCCATAGTTATTAGCACCTGATTAATTATTATCATTAATTTCAATAAAAATATTCTATCAGTTGTAAGAAAAGTTATTTTATTTTTGCCTTTACTTGTTCCTTTTGCAGATCGAGGCTTTTGACCTACATACTTTTCCTTTTCCCTGAAGAAACTCCTTCAACACTCCTGGCAAGGCAGATCTGCTGACTAAAAATGACCACAATGCTTTTGTGTTGAGAAAGTATTTCAGGATTTAGGAGCAATTCTCCCAGACCCAGCATTCTAAACTAGACCCTGCCTCCACACCTCACTCAAATCTTTGAATATTTTATGTTATCCTTTTCTTTTTTTGGTAAAGGTACTATCAGAAGCCCCATGTATCTGTGTTCTTGTTCTTTTAACAGAAAGATGATTTTTTTTCCCCTCTGACTTCTGTTTTAGAATTCTCTTTATATTTCTGAAGTTTGGCTGAATTAAGCCTCGATGTAGTTATCTGGGAGCTCAACACTACAAAGGAATGTGGTCCAGTGTCTGGAATTAACATGAGAACAAAACTTTATCATTATTGCTTCAAACACTCATTTTATGTGTTTTTGCCCTTCCTGATATCTCCACCATTCTTATGTCTCATTACTTTGGAATTTGCCCAGATAGTGGCCATGTGGCTGGAGCCACTATTTGCTTGTTAGTTTAGTTTTCGTGTCACCTGTGTTTTGCCACTGAGGAAGTTCCTAATACGCCTCTGAGTTCACTGGTTTTGGTTTCGGGTGTACAGAGCCCAGTAATGAACTTGTCAACACCATGACTTGCTTCTCTGACTCCCGAAGCTTCCTTTCCACTTCACATCAGGGTTTCCAAATCTCCCTTTGTATTGCTGTATCTTCCTGCACGTTGCCTACTTTTCTGTCAGGATTCTTAACATTCTTTATCATAATTATTTTGCATTTCATATTAATGAAATTCTGTAGCTTGAGTTTTCCTGCCTGGTCCATGGTCAGGGCAAATCTCTCTCACCTGCCAGTCCCACAGCTGCTCAGACCCAACCAAGTAAACACAGAGACTTATATTGGTTACAAACTGTATGGCCGTGGCAGGCTTCTTACTAACTGTTCTTACAGCTTAAATTAATCCATTTCTATAAATCTATACCCTGCCACGCAGCTCATGGCTTACCGGCATCTTCACATGCTGTTTCTCATCATGGCGGCTGGCAGTGTCTCTCTGACTCAGCCTTCCACTTCCCAGCTTTATTCTCCTTCTTGTCCCACCTACGCTTCCTGCCTAGCCAATGGCCAATCAGTGTTTTATTTATTGACTAATCAGCAACACATTTGCCATACAGACCATCCCACAGCAAAATTCCCAAATCAATGTCGTATGTAGGGCTGATTTCCATGGATTTCTTTTTTTTTTCTTGTTTTAAAATTCCTCCTTCCTTTTTCATTTTTTTGTCCATCCGTCTGCCTGAAGCATGAGGGGTGTTTGTGTGATCTGCACGCATTCAGTTCATACCTCCTAGAGGAAAGTGATGGAAACTAAGGGGTTCTTGTATGGCTGGGTCCTCAGGATCATTAGTCCTCAGATCTGCCTCACTCATCCTGTAAGGATGAGACAGTTGCCTTCTAAGTAACCCCACATTGCTGTATCTGAGGCTTCTTCCTGGTGCAGCCTTGTCGCACATTATAAACTGCTGTGTATTCATTGTGTATACTGCAGGGCTCCATAAATACAATTTCTTTGAAGCATTTAGTACATCATTCATTCCCCATATTCTCCATTTTGACACCCTACTTTCACCCCTTCCCACTAGTTTTCTTCTGTACTTTTGTCATGCATTCATACATACACACACACACACACACACACACACACACACACACGGGGTAAGGAAATATACGCATGTATAAAATCTACAATCCACCAATTAGAGAGAAACATGACATTTGCCTCCTTTCTGTGTGGTGTGTGTTATTTATCTTAATATGCAAACCTCTTGTTGTATCTGTTTCCCAGCAAACAGCCCACTTCATTTTTCCTTGCAGCTGAATGAAACTCCATTGTGTTCCATATCCATCCGTCTGTTGGATGGACACCTAGGCTGTTGCTGGAACTTAGCAGCTGCAGGTGGCAGAGCAAGAAACATGGGTGTGCAAGTATCTCTTGGTCATACTGATCCAGAATTCTTTGGGTGTGTCCTCCAGTCAGTATGGCAGGGTCAGGGTGTAGCTCTAATTTTAGGGTTTCCTTTCTTTCTTTCTTTCTTTCTTTCTTTCTTTCTTTCTTTCTTTCTTTCTTTCTTTCTTTCTTTCTTTCTTTCTTTCTCTCTCTCTCTCTTTCTCTCTCTCTCTCTCTCTCTCTCTCTCTCTCTCTCTCTCTCTCTCTCTTTTCTTTCTTTCCTTCTTAGGAGACTTTATACTGATTTCTATGGTGGCAGGACTAATTTACATTCCTACCAGTAGTGCATGTCTTTGTTTTCTACTACAACATCTCTCTATTAGTTGACTCATGAGCCACCCATGTTTTTATAACTCTGGTTTAAGGGTAGGTCTGTAAAATGGCAAAATTCTTTATAAATACTTTTCCAAGTATTTATTTTACCCTAGTCACTTTTTTTCTATAATTTTTTGATCTAACTGTGGAGTTTTCATGCCCTCTTTTAAAAAGGAAGGAAGGAGGGAAGGAAGGAAGGAAGGAAGGAAGGAAGGAAGGAAGGAAGGAAGGAAGGAAAGAAAGAAAGAAAGAAAGAAAGAAAGAAAGAAAGAAAGAAAGAAAGAAAGAAAGAAAGAAAGAAAGAAAGACAGCTTGGGATCTAGCTGCTGGGATGTGGTTAGTTACTGTTCTGTTGCTATGAAGAGAAATTATGATGAAGGCAACTCTTATAAAAGCCCCCAACATTTCATTGGGGTCTTGCTTACAGTTTCAGATGGTTAGTCTGTTATCATCATGGTGGGAAGCACACAGGCATGGTGCTGGAGCAGTAGCTGACAGCCTTACATCCTGATCTGAGGGCAGCAGGAAGAGAACAAGAGAAAGAGAGAAAGAGAGGGGTGGGGAGAGTCTGGGCTTGGAGTGGGCTTTTGAAACCTCAAAGGCCACCCTCAATTACACACCTCCTCTAACACTCCTCCTAATCCTTCCAAACAGTTTGTCACCTGGGGAATGAGCATGCAAATATATGAGCCTATGGGAGCATCACATTCAAACCACCACAGGAGAAAATTATACAGAAATTCTGATGTATATTTTAATGGCTATCAAGGATATATATTATATGAGATAAATATCAAGATTCTTAAAATGGAAATGAACACATGAAATTCTGGTTAATTGTTAAAAATCTTGACATCAATGGAATGGAGGGAACACAAACTTAAGAAGCTAAAAGACAGAAGCTGAAACAAAATGAGAGGAAAATGAGATATATGAGGATGAATTCAAGAGTTACAAAGTACTCAGAAATTTGTAGTAAAAAGTGGAAGTCAATGGAGAAGTATCATTGAATAAGAAAGAGGGAGAAGGAGTCTTCAAAAGCTCTGGAAGGTGAACTAATATGTGAATCCATAAGTAATTTGGGAAAATGTAATATATATGAAAATATATACTACTATGTAATACTATATGAAAATAATACATATTTTCTTTCCTTATCCTTGCAAGAACCAGGGAGTATTTTAAACTTTAATATTTTAAACTCAGAAGAAACTTTAATAAATCCACAAACGTAAATATTCTATAGATGACAAGTCACACACAATATAGCTCAAGTCAAGCATAAACACATAAATAGAACATCCGACCACGGGGACGTCATATTGCTCACACGGTAGAGTGCCTGCCCAGTGTGTATGTGGTCCTGAGTCTGAACCCCAGTACCATATAAACTGGGCATTCTAGAATAAGCCTGTGTTTGTAGCACTTGGGAGATGGAGGCAGAAGTTTGAGGTCACACTAGACTACACAACAAGTTCTAGGCCAGCCTGAGCTACATGAGACCCCGTTCTCAAATAAAATAAAAATCTAACCATAAAGCAGTTCTCAAAAAAAAAATCTTTGGATTCAAGACTAAATTAGTAATATAATGATAAACAACTGTGAAATGAGAATCATATGTATTAAAATACTAAATATAGTTTACACTGTAGGCATGAGGCCTTAAATAGTTACATCACTTCACAAGAAACAATTAAAATAAACAAGAACAAGCAAATAATAAAAATACCATAAAAAGCAGATTTAAAGTTAAAGTCTTAACTTTAATGCATAATTTAAAGTTAAAAATACAGTGATAGGGTAGATACGACAAGATGCCCATGTGTGATGAAATGCAAAAAAATGAGTGATGAGTGAGCATGCTAAGTTGGATAATATACATTTTTTAAAATTTTTATCTGAGACAGGATTTTAGAATGTCACCTAATCTGGCTTCATTCTGACTATGTCTCTGTTTGGAACCTTAAATCCCTGATTTCCAACTCTGCTTTCCAAGTTCTGTAATGAAACATATGTGCCAGCATGTCTTTTTTTTTTTTTTTTACAAAATAGTCTTTAAATAGGTGATCCAATGATCCAGTACATACTAAATTATGACTACCTTCAAATTACTATATAGAGAAAAGTAAAAATATCAATGCAAGATTATTAAAATGATTCAAATAGTAGAAAATAAAATAAATATTTATGAAAGATCTTAAAATGCTCACACTTCAATTGTCCCCCAGGGCCACAAAATTTTATGTTACATTTAAAAACTATCCTTCCTATATCATGTAATACAGGTAAAATTCTATGAATCATAGATAAAAGAGGAAACACTCATCATGGGAATTATTCAAGTCAAGTCACTGAAAGGAAAGGATGTTGGGAAACCTGTCAGGGTGCATTGTGTGAACTTTCCATTGAGAACCTAATCCGTTACCTCTCCCCTAATGTCTGCCCACTATTAATACTACTGACTTCTGAATCTGATTCAATAGCTCAATGATTCTTTGGTTTTGTCTCTAACATGGTTGGTTTAATCATTGACCAGACAATCATTGAGATAACTTAGTGTCTTAAAAAATATGTTGAGCAGTTGCACTCAGTAAAATTGGGTGAATACCTTCAAGGAGCACTTTCCTGATGGTTGCCAAGGAAAAGTTGTGGGCCCATAGCAAACTCTACTGATGTTTCTTACTTTCTCTGATGCCATTTAGGTACCTGGTCACCTGCCATGGATAGGGGGAACCCTAATCCAAATCTGTGCCCTGGCAAACAGGACCTGGCCTACAACACTTGACTCTAAAACAATTTTAGCACCTCTTTGTGAAAAAGACCATATACTGAGCAAGGTCCACAGCCTGTAGTGCCAGAATTCAGAAGGTAGAGGCAGGAGGATTGCTACAAGCTCCAGACCTGTATGATCTACTTAGGAGGATATCCTCTCAAAAACAACAGCGGCAGTAGCAGCAGCAACAACGAAAACCCCAAACAGCAAAATATAACTAAGAAAAAGGGTGCATGCTGGGAATGGTGCTGCAGGCATGTGACCCAGTTGCTAGGAGACTGAGGAGGCTGATGCAGGGGGATTGAAGTCAAGGTTTGCCTGGGAAACTTAGAAAGAAAACAGAGACTGTAAGCTCAGAGGCAGAGTTTTTTGTTTTATGTTTTTAACAAACTAGTCCTTGAGTTCCATCCCCAGTGTAAAACATACAAACAAATGCACAAAACATTAAAACGCACACACTTACAAACTTTGACACAAGGGTAAATATTTATTAATGATCATATAAGAAATCGTCCTGAATTGTAAAAAGCAGACAAACTCTACAATGAACCAAACAGCTGTTGTCTGGGACTAAATCCTTTTCCAGAACAGACCAGGTTGACGTTTCCTTTTCATGTTTAAATAGGGAAATGGAAGAGGACAAAGCCAAGAATTGGTAAATTCCAGAAAATTCACAGAGCCTAGCAGCTGATCTCAGAGGTACACTAACCAAGAACCTAGGGAGCTTGGTTCTTACACCCAGGCCAGCCAGGAGCTGGCTGAGTCCCCAGCCCAGGCACGTCTAGCCTTCTGCACCATAGAGTCAATGCAGTTGTTGTAACATTGGATCTAGAGGGACCAAGGAGCTGTGGTCTCATTCCTACAGGTGATGGGGTGCTAGAAAAAGATGATCTTCACAGCTCTTCACACAACTCTGACTTTAGTCACATGTGAGAGCAAGATCTGAGGTGCCCTATGTGCCTGCCTCACTTTAAACACCCTCTGTAGTGCCAAAACCGAGTAAGCAAACATAATCCACACATAGCAACTCTCCAGTTCTTAAAGGATACTGGAGGTATCCAGTATTTATTGTGGTAGGTTGTGGTGGTTTGAAAGAAAGTGCCCTCCCCAAAAGAGTGGCACTAATAGAAGGTGTAGCTTTGTTGGAGTACATGCAGCCTTGGAGGAAGTGCGTCACTGTAGAGGTGGGCTTTGAGTTTTTCTATTCTCTAGCTACACTCAGTGTGGCACACAGATGCTGCTTCCTGCAGATCAAGATGTAGAACTCTCAGCTTCTTCTCCAGCACCAGGTCTGACTGCATGCTGCCATGCCATCTGCCATGAAAATAATGGACTGAAACTGTAAGCTAACCCCAGTTAAATGTTTTCCTTGATAAGAATTGCCATGGTTGTGGTGTCTCTTCACAGCAACAAAAACCCTAAGGCATAGGTATTTCAGCGACTGAGCAATGGGGGAAGTTCCATGGCGTTTCTCTGATGTCTCCATGTATAGGTTTAGGAAAAATTCCTGGTTGATGAAGAATTCTAGGGTGATTGAAGTCTGTTATTAAAGATCCTCCAAGCTCTTAAAAGAATGGTCACTGTTAGAGCCTGGCCAGGTGCTGCATTGCTTCCTCATCTCCTATTTGGAAGTTTTGATCTCATTCAGCCACTTGGACAATGCCCACGGTTAAGCATATATCAGAGGTCAAATGAGGGTGATCTATCCAGTCTCAGCCTGTGAACCTTCAGAACCATGAGTTAGGCAAACCTCTCTCCTCTTCTTTTTTTTTTTTATAGATTTATATATTTTTATTTTAGGTACATGGGTATTTTACCTGCATGTATGTTTGTAAACCAAGTACATGTATGGTGCCCACAGAGTCCAGAAGAGGGCATTCTATCCCCAGAACTGAGTTTCAGATGGTTGTTAGCTTCCATGTAGTTGCTAGGAATTGAACCCATGTGAATGAGCAGCCAGTGTTCCTAACCACTGGGTCATCTCTCTAGCCCATAAATGTCTTTTCTTTGTAAACACAGCTTGCCACAGGCATTTCCTTAAAATAGTAATGAGTCTGACATATCACGAGATTCAAATTTCAGGAAGGTGTTGTTCTTTCTGTTAAGTGTTGCTTGATGCTTTTCTTCCATCATTTACTCTGTTACTCATTTGCTATGGATTTCAGTGTCATGCCCAGATGAACGGAACTATCCAGCCTCAACTTCAGACATGCTGTGTTTACACAAGCAGTTCTCCTTTCTCTTATTACTAGAAGTCTTTTCTCATTAAACCAGGCATTTCTAGTCCTTGACATGGCCTTGAAAGTTCCCTAACCAGCTAACTATTATTCCTGCTTTAGCACTCAACAAACATTTGCATTTTCCCCTAGAAAACCACATCTCATAGCTGTGATAGACACCATGTGCACTTACACACACTCCGACTTGGATTATCTGACCATGTCCACAGAAGCCAAGTTCCTTGGTACTTAAATGGCCATCCATTCTATCCCCAGTGCCCAGCACAGTGTGGGACACAAATGAGATGGTAAGTTCTTAAGAAGATTGAAGAGCTCACACACTGGTCCTCAGCTGGGGTGACTTTAACCTACTTGGGACAGCTGGCAACCCATGAACATTTCTTGATTGACATAAAGGAAAGATATCACTGTCATGTAATATTTAGAAGCAGGGGAGGAATGTTGATCATAAAACGTGTAGGATAGCTCATCCCCAAAAATGTTAATAACAACAGAAGCTTACAGAATAAACACAAATTTTGTACTTTCTATAATAACAAAATATATCTCACTTTAGTTCACAGAATCCGAGGACATGGGGCTCTCCTTAGCTTTGCTTTAATATAGCACTGGATATTCAAGCTTCCAAAATCCTCATTTCAGCTCACCTCAAATTCTTTGTTTTAGACTTTTAAAATATGTGTTAACAGGCTTTTTGTTTTAGCAACTTGTTCAGCTTGTAGGGAGACAGATAGAAGCTCTTACTTTAGAACTAATTGAAATTTAACACCTTCTGACTAAGTTTTCTGGTTAAAGTTGTGAATACAAAAAGTTCCCCACCAAGTGCACCTAATGGGATTAAGATCAGCTAACATTTGCAAATCACATTGCAGAATAAATCAATTAGAGTCCAGTGCTTGCCTGTGTACATGTTGTTATTAATTACCCAGCCGTACTCCCCAAACTGTGTTTTAGAATTAATTGAATTCTTAAAACATTCTTGGAACACAAAGAAATTTCTTCTCAAAGGACTGAGTAAAAGAAAAAAAAAACACCTCAAACTCAATGACTTTATTTACAATCACAAACTAAAACACAACAATCTTGTGAGTGGGAACACAACTGTGAATATAGACTTCAGGATGATAAACATGTGTGTGTGTGTGTGTGTGTGTGTGTGTGTGTGTGTGTGTGTGTGTGTGTGTATTCACCTTCTGCAGCTGATAGCTCCATATAGGGGGAGATGACAGATGGGAAGAGAAATTAACAGTGGAAGGTGACCAGAAATGGAGCCTATTGATGCTTACACTAACAATATTCTGGAGAATAGACATAGAATATATCATTTCTATAAAATCCCTGAGCACACATGCATAGCACATGCAATCTTCTTGCTTGGTAATTAAGTTCAGCATGTGCTCATTGTCTAACTCTTAAGAGACAGACCTGTTCTCCTGCACACTGTTCACGTGCCCCCATTCTTCTGCTTTGTTGGCTCATGATGTCTGTTACTGTCTCTTCCTTGTTATGTAGAAACTCACCAAGTGGAGTCTATGAATTCTATCAAATGTTATGGAAAGTTAACTTGAAAAATTACATGCAGTACCCCCAAAATTAATAAAAATAAGGGGAAATCTCCAAAGGATTAGTAAAATCACAAAATGAGAGCACTGTGAGAAATTGCAATCCATTAGATCTGTAGATGTAAAAAGGGAAACCACAGCCTTTAACTAGCATGACAGAAAGGAAAATGTAAGCATTCACAAATGGAAGGGTGGAGAGGGCGATTCAGGAAAAGTCAGCTATCAATCTGACAGAAGTTTCCCATGGAACCAGGTATACTGCCGCCATGTGAATCAACTGTGCCCCAGAAATTTATCTCCAAGAAAAGTGAACAGGGTTACACAAATGCAGTGTGAAAAGTGGGATAACATGTTTATCTGCATCTAGAACCAGCCCAAGAGTTTTTCAGTGAACAGGGAATCCATGTCATAGAATAAGACTGTGGTAAGAGAAGTGAGTCGCATGCATAACTGTGTAGTTCTGCTTATTTGAAATGATAAAAAATAGAGTCTCGCTGTGAAGAATTTAAAAACTTAAACTCCCTACCCTCACGTCATCTAATTGATCAGAAAGCTAATGAATGGCTTTGAGATCCTATCTCCCTGTAGTCAGAATGACTTTCATGAAGACCACAAATACCACCAGTTCTGGTAGGGGTGTGGAAGGAGAAACCCTTATACGCTGCTGGTCGGAATGTAATTTGGTGAAGCTGCAATGGACATCAGTGTGGATGTTCCTCAAAAACAAAAATGAAAACAATAAGCAAACAAACAAGCAAACAAAAACTAGATCTAGCTGTAGCTAAAGTTTTCCTGCCTGGCCCACAGTCAGGACAAATCTCTGTCACCAGCCAGTCCCACAGCTGCTCAGACCCAACCAAGTAAACACAGAGACTTATATTGCTTACAAACTGTATGGCTGTGGCAGGCTTCTTGCTAACTGTTCTTACTGCTTAAATTAAGTCATTTCTATAAATCTATACCTTGCCATGTGGCTCCTGGCTTACCGGCATCTTCACGTGCTGTTTGTCATTGTGGCGGCTGGCAGTGTCTCTGACTCAGCCTTCCACTTCCCAGCTTTATTCTCCTCCTTGTCCCGCCTATACTTCCTGCCTGGCCACTGGCCAATCAGTGATTTCTTTATTGACCAATCAGCAACACACTTGACATACAGACCATCCCACAGCACTTCCCCTTTTCTTTTTCTTTTTTTTTTTTCAAAAAGGAAGGTTTTAACCTTAACAAAGTAAAATTACATATAATTTGGGAATTTGGGCGTAGCTTCTCTTACTACTTCCTGCTGGAGGGGGGCACTGTATCTTATGGGGCCACTGGCCAATCAGTGATTTATTTATTGACCAATCAGCAACATACTTGACATACAGACCAGCCCACAGCATCTAGCACCTTGTGATACCCCCTGGGTATCATCCTAAGGACTCTGAGTCAACACGCCACACAGAAACCTGAATATCTGTAATTATTACTGCCCTATCTACATTAACCAAGACATGGAACCGTGTAGATGTAACCAACCTTCTTATTAAATAAGAAATACAGAGCCGATTCAGAGAACAAAGCCAAGAGGTCAGAGCTAAGAGCCTTACCCTTCCTGCTTCAGTCAAGAGAGCTCTCCAAAAGGGACCTACTTCCTGTGTGTATGTCTTTATATAGTCTAGCTGTTCTGCCTTCTCATTGGTTGTAAACCCAGGCACGTGACTATCTCATCACTGCCTGTCTGTAGAGACTTCCAGGTCTTCTATGGTTGGTATTGAGATTAAAGGCGTGTGTCTCCAATGCTGGATGTATCCTTGAGTACACAGAGATCTACCTAGCTCTGTCTACCAGGTGCTGGGATTAAAGGCGTGTGCCACCACCGCCACGCTCTTGCTATGGCTTTAATAGCTCTGACCCCCAGGCAACTTTATTTGTTAACATACAATTAAAATCACATTTCAGTACAAATAAAATACCACCATAGAACCAGATAACTGTCAACAGATGAAAATATAAAGAAAATAGAGTACATGAACAACAGAATTTTATTCAGCTGTGAATGCTAATGAAACATTTGCAGGACAATGAATAGAACAAGAGGTCACTGTGTTAAATGAAATAAACCAAGCAGAGAAAGTTAAAAAGCATGCTTTCCTGTGCAAAGCTTACACTTATTTATGTAATGAATGTGTAAGTAAAAAGGGGACAATGAGGGGGAAGGAAGTGTTCTGAAGAAAGAAGAGGGACACGAGAGAGAGGGGTGGAATAGATGTGTCAGGAAGGCAAATGCAGGAACTCTTTGTGGGGAAGAAGGGAACCAGAAAAAGGAGGAGAGGGCATTTGGGGAAGACCAGTGAAGGAGTGAGCAGCACGGACGTACAATTATATATATGTACATACATATATATGGAAATATCACAATAAAACCCATTTCTTAACATCCTCACAAAAAATAAAAACAAAGGAAAAATCCGAAATAGAAGATATTAGTGGCTGCCAAGGCCACAGCAATTGAGTGTGAGGAGGGGTGCGGGTGTGTGTGTGTGTGTGTGTGTGTGTGTGTGTGTGTGTGTGTGTGTGTGCTTAACATGAAACTTCTCACTGTCAAGGGAACGGCCTGTCTTCATCACAGTGCTGAACTCTTGTCCCTTGGCGATGATTCACAGAATGAGCCACACAATTAGCTAAGAGGAATGCAAGTCAGATTGAAGGTGTCTAAATAGATCAACAGATTTTTATCTAGCAAGTGTCCTAGTTCAAACTCTCTCCTTCAATGTATTTCTTAACAAAAGCAGAATCGGGGCTTGAAACAGTGTCTATAGTATCACCCAGTGCATGCACATTGATAATTATCTCAAACGTTAAAATTCAATTTTAAGATGATCCCATGAGAAGTTCTTGCTGTGAATGCCAGGGATAACATGAAAACTAAAAGCAGTACATAATTTTGTCTGAAAATTAAATGCTAGACTACACTATGCTACTTTTCTATTATAATTATTTGTGGACATTTTTGTCATACCTCATAAGATAAAGTCCTTGTCAAATTGGTTTACCGTAGCACATCATGAACGTTCGGTTTCTGTGATCTATGGAGACATTTTAAAAGATGCTTCTTTGTGATGGTCACTACCATAGGCTAGTGGAGACCTCCACACAATTAAACAATAGCACTAGGCTTTGCTCTGGAACTTGAATCTCCCCTAGTTCTCTGAGAAACAGGAGACAGTGTCAGCAGATGGGGCCAGTGCAGAGTGATGCCTGGGGTCCTGGGGTCCTGCTTGTTGTCAGTTGAAGGTTTCTGAGTAGTTGACAGGTACACATGGATGCCAAGTGGAAGCCTGCCTCCACTCAGGCTACCAAGTCTGTTCTTTTGTGAAGAACAAGCTTGTTTCAGGTGGTCAGCTGCCACCCATGTGGCTGTGTAAGTTAAATAAACCAGCAGAAAGTCCTTCGCAATTCTGGTAATGTATTCACTGTCAGTCTCAGGTTAGGGCATTCTGTTTTCTTGGGCTTCTAAAGTTTTCAAAGGGGAAATTGGGTGGAATAGTGATGACATACAGTAGCAGCGACCATCGGGAGTCAGAAAGTTGCATATGGCCTCCAAATTTTACACAGTGTTTTTTTATTAGAAAATATTAGATTTGGGATGTAAGAAACTGTATAGACTTCCCCTAGTGGATTATTTTTGTATTTATGAAAATCATAATAATGCATCTTTATTTCTTCTAAAATATTGGCTACATTTATTTTGATGTTTACTGTATCCATTTAAATCATATATATTTTATCATTTTTGGATAGAAATTAGCATGAAACTGTTTGAACCTTTTTTCTTTTTTAGACTTTATTTTTAATTATGAATATGTGTGTGAAAGAGAGGTGGAGAGGAAGGGAAGGAGGAAGGGAGAGACAGAGACAGAGACAGAGAGAGAGACAGACAGAGAGACACAGAGAGAGACACAGAGAGACAGAGAGACAGAGATGGAGACAGAGACAGAGACAGAGAGAAGGTGCTTGAACATATGAGTACAGTGCCTGAGAAGGCCAGAGAGGATGTTGGATGCCCTCTAAATGGCATTACGGGCAGTTGTAAGCTGCCTAGCATAGATGGTGTATATGGGTGCCAGGAACTGAACTCAGGTCCTCTGCAAGAGCAGCAAGCCCTTAACAACTTAGCTGTTTCTCCAATCTTATTTGAACCTTTCTTACAAAATGAATTTAACTTATTTGAAATACCTGAAATAAGCATTTATTATTATTATTATATCTATGATGCCATACTTGTTATTTCTTAGATGCTGTGTCCACTCCAGCTTCAGCTCAGTTGTCTGCCCATGTCTTCTTCCACCAGACTATTGACCTTTCTCCTTTCTTGTTTTTGTCATTATGAAAGAATTCTCTGATGGTAGTATCAATATCGGTATAATTTTCCTTGACTACTTTAGCATATTTGTGCTGATAAACTCATAAATTACTTTGCTAAGGTAAAAGAATATTTTACTACATTTTAACTATATCACATAAGACCATACACTGATTTAGAAAGAATATTCATTTTTCCTAACATATCCAGGGCGATGATATATTTCTTCATTTATTTAAGTTTTCTTTTATGTCCATCAGTAAAGTTTTACGATTTCTTCAGAGCAATCAAGTAATTACTGGTTACAGCTATTCCTAGAGAAAATTTATATCTTCGTGCTATTTCAAATTGAATCTTCAACTCTATTCTCCAAGAAGTTATATTGATTTACATATGTGGCATGTACAAAAATACATCTGCCTTTCTGTTTAGACCCGTGGAGAAGGAGAGGCCTACACTGCAGTTTGGACCTTTTGAAATAGTTCTAACTTTAATGTTGATTATGTAGCACCCAAACAATAGAAGCCCTTTCATCAATTCGTGGAGTGAAAATAGTTACTCCTGGAGTTTATCATGAGGAAAATTTCTCATTAGTATATATTGTTATGTAAAGTGTATTTCTTACCAAACATTTCTGACTTCGTTTGTGTTTTTGTGCACACTGTCCAAAAGAAAGTATATTTAAACCTTTCCTGCTGAATCTAGCCATTATACAGAACAAGGATCAAAATTTCCTAGAATCAGGGAAATTGAGGACACAATTGTCTGAGGATGCTCACTTGCAGTTCTGAATTTATCTCAAGTTTCTCTTATTTATTCGTGTTGACTAAGGGAGTCTCTGACTGGGGTTTATGGAGTGGGAAAGAAATCTCTGTTGAATGAGCCTTTTACTCTTGGGTCTTGTAAATCTCAAGGCGACTATACTGTGAGCAGGGAGTTCCCTGTGAAAAGTTAATTATGGACATTAGTTATTAATTGTTCCTGAGGCCTGCAGTGTTTCCTGTGTGATGATGATCTCGAGCTCGGGTTTCAGACCTGCCGGATTGTAGTCTGTCTGGAAATTGCCCACAATAGTCAGAGGGTAAGTTGCCCTCACATTACTGATCCTAACCAAAGCTTTTCCAGGACCCAAGAGAAGTAAATTTGTCTTATGTTTACATTGCCAAAAGTCACATTACCTTTTGCCACCACATACTTAGTTGAAAACTAGGGGAAATTTTATTAAAAAGTTAATGGTCGTGAGCCTAGCCTTTAACGGCTGAGCCATCTCGGGCGGTGGTGGCGCACGCCTTTAATCCCAGCACTCGGGAGGCAGAGCCAGGCGGATCTCTATGAGTTCGAGGCCAGCCTGGTCTCCAAAGCGAGTTCCAGGAAAGGCGCAAAGCTACACAGAGAAACCCTGTCTCGAAAAACCAAAAAAAAAAAAAAAAGTTAATGGTCTGCTCCTTGGTTGAAATAAAAATTCTATTAATATTGTCCTGAGTACTTTTTGGGTAACTGTTAAAAGATATGAGGCTAATGCCAAGCCAAGTGCAAAATCAAATCTAAAATTAATGCTGAGATGAATTATTGCATTAATAAAGAAGATTCTTCATGGTCAAAGCAGATTCATAATCAAAGAAGTGGTTTTTCTAGTACAAAACTGAGGTCTTTACTACAGAAACACCATCCAGAAAATGTTCATGTTTTTATCATTAAAAAAGCAAGTTCATGTTCATGGCCAAAGGGAAGGCCAGAAGTGTCTAGAAGAGTAGAGGAAGCACAGTGTCCTCTTCCCTTGCTTTACTCCCTAGTAAGCATTTATATGTAGTGATTTCCTCTGAATTGAGACATCTCTCCTGGAAGGAAGAGAAAGGATCATAAGACAGAGGGAGTAAACCAAGCAGACAAGCCTCAGGCAGCAGAAACACAGGCTTTACAAGGCCACTCCCCACAATTCCACAGGCAGTGACTGGTGCTGGAAGAAGGGACCCCACCAACTGAGCAGCCTGCAATTCAAGCAGGAAACTCAAGAGATGCAGCTTTTGTGAGCTGTCACCCAACTTGGGGTGAGCGTTTTGGTGACACAGCTGACTTTGAGTTGCTGTGGGATGGTCTGTATGTCCTCTGATTGGTCAATAAATAAAACACTGATTTGCCAGTGGCCAGGCAGGAAGTATAGGTGGGACTAACAGAGAGGAGAATTGAGAGAACAGGAAGGAGGGGGGAGACACTGCCAGCCGCTACCATTACAAGCAGCATGTGAAGATGCCAGTAAACCATGAGCCACATGGCAAGGTATAGATTATAGAAATGGATTAATTTAAGATATAAGAACAGTTAGCAAGAAGCCTGTCATATAGTTTGTAAGCAATATAAGTCTCTGTGTTTACTTGGTTGGGTCTGAGCAGCTGTGGGACTGGCGGGTGACAGACATTTGTCCTGACTGTGGGACAGGCAGGAAAACTCTAGCTACATTGAGTCACCCATGCTCCTGTAAGAAGTCCTAGTATACTCACAGATTTACAACTTTGGACTTGAGTGGCTTCCTTACTCTATTCTGACACTTTGAGTCAGGGGAGTAATGTTTGTTTGCATCTCCACACAAAATGTCACCAAGTGTGACAGCTTCTCTGTGTAGCATTCTGGAGAAATGAAAGAGAAAATGGCTACTCTTCCAACCCTATTCTAACTTAGTCCACAGGTTTTCTCCGTTTGTTGTTGGATGAATAATGTCCTTCCAAACGGATACACTGAAGTCTGAGCTTTCAAAGAACTTGAGGATGTGATATTGGGATGGGGCAGGGGGTGGGGGTAGGGGTGGGGGTTGTAACAAACTTTACAAGAGGTTACCAGAATGAACCTTAGTCAAAAGACTAAGACTCTTTATAAACAGGGATATTTGGACAGAAAGAGAAGATATGGGGAGGATGTCCTGTGAAAATGAAGGCAGCCTTATAGATGTATCAGTTGGGATTGTTCAAGTCAAGGTCAGTTATTCTGGGCATCTGACCACTTGTAGGTTTCTGTAATAACCTCCATTATGCTCTCTGCTAAGTTCTTGTCATTTTCTTATAAACAGAATATCTAAAATGAGAAAATGCAAAGGGAAGGAGACACCGAGTCTGAAATAATTTAAAATTTGCATATCTGCATTAGGACTCTCTGTTGTATTATTGTTTTGTAGTGTTAGCTGTGTTCCTGGGTGCCAGGAAGACTATATCCTCTTGTGAGTTTCTATCTGCTCAGTAGATGGCGCTGTGGAGAACCATCGTTGTGGGCTGCCTTGGCCTTGACTGGCTTTGTGATCTGTCTCTGCTCCAATCTAACGTCCATTTTCTAATTACATCGTTTTCTTGTTTGTGAGTACGATTTTATACTTATTTTCTGGGTCTTTTCTCTTGGGGGGCTAGCTTGAATTAGTAAATGCATGCTGTGTAGAGGTCAAAGAATGTATGGGTTCAGAAGGGATATTTTATTGTGATGTCCTAAGCCGGTAGCTGTTGTCCTTAATCACTTTGGAGTCAATAAGTGAAGTAGGGTTATGCTTTTGACTATGGTTATATCGACAGCAGCAATCCAGCATTCCTCCTCAAGTCTGGAGTCTTTATACGATGCTTTGACCAGCTACTGATGGTTGTGTGATCTTTTCTTTTAATCTACTATCCGAGTTCAAACTCAGGAGACCAACACCTTCCTGATCTGCTGCTTTTCTTCCGGATCCTTGACTCGCTCCTTTGGTTCCAGGACTTAAATTCCTTAGAGATATTTCCTAAGCAACTTACTAAATACTCTAGTTATGAATATTGAGTTTAAAATCAAGGGAAGATATTCTAAAATCAATCTATACTGTACCTTCACTTCCGCATCTGACCCATTTAGCTTGATTTCTACATCTGGCATCTTTTACTCTTACCACTCCTGGGGCTGGAGAGATGACTCAGCTTAAGAGGACTGAAGTTCCAGAACCTACTCACCAGCAGTGGATCACTACCACATGTAGTTTCAGGGATAAATGTCTTCTTCTGGCCTCCATGGACCACCATACCCATGTATATGCACACACATACATATGCATAAAATAAAAATCATAAAAAATTTAAAAAGAACACTCTTGCCAATTTAACTTTCCATTTTCTCTATTTTTCTGTTCTCCTTCTTTCATGGTTTGCCTTTTCTTAAGAATAAAACCAAACTCTTAATGTTGCTTTGTCCTGCATTTTGACTATTGTCAGACTAAACTAATTGGCAAGTGAGATGGGCAGCTGAGCTTGGGTGAGGAGCGGCAGTGCGCGGCGGCAGTGTGCAGCACAGCAGCAGTGTGCGGCGGCAGTGTGCGGCGGCAGTGTGCGGTGGCAGTGTGCAGCAGCAGTAGCAGCAGCGGCAGACACTACCATAATCTAAAGTTAGGGGCTCCTCAGCCTCGGGCTGTCCCTCCTGTGCTGGGGCGTGTGCCTTTCCCCTCATGGTGTGCCTTGCTTACCGACATCACTTTACTTTGGTGCCTGGAGTCATCTGGTGAGTTCTAAGATGTTCTTTGAAAGTATCAAGTGAGAGAGTCAGGCCTCACACTGTCTGAAGGTCTTTGTGGCACTTTGTCCTTGGGCCCTCATAGGGCAGCTGCCCTCCATACATATGCAGGAGGTGAGAGCTCTCCCACCACGCCTTGTTGCTGTTCATTATTCAACACCAAGGCAAATACTGTGTTTACCATTTATGGAGCACGTCAGGTCATTGCTTTTGATTCCTGTTTGATCTCTAAGGGCATTAAACCGAGAACAATATTCAGGCTGAATGCTGTGCACCACAAGAGGGGAGAACAGTGTACTCAAAGACACCTTGTCCTTATTAAATGAAGCTGCCCTGCAAGGGATGAAGCAATCTTATTTTATGTCCCTTTATTCTGTTTTTATTAGTGACAGAATATCAGATATTAGTGTATACTATTATTGGAGGCCTACTATATATTTAAAATCATTTTCAGAGCTCTAATTTGTTTCTACAGGTATTGATCGATCACTTTTCATATACCTCACACTGCTCTGTATACACGAGGGGTCTATGAATGTAATCTGCGTTCTACAAATTATTCTCAAATGATTTGATGGGAGGACTAGAGAAAGGTCTGTTGGTTCACATGAAGCAATCAAGGAACAGGAGACCTAGGCCTGAAAACATGTACAGAGGGCTATGCACACTGTCTTTGAGGTAAATGCAGTACTCCATGAGTAGAACTGAGCAATCACAAGCACCATCAACACACCCACCAATTGTTGCCTTCAATCAAAAAGACATAGGCTTAATCTTAGATATTAAGTTATATTGATTATAAATAGATTAATAATTTTACATGGATACCACACGTATCTTCTTGGCAAATAGTATTAACATGATAGTGCCAGCTTTATATACACAGTGGTTAAATCAGATTGCAAGCTCTGATTATGGCATAATAATAAAATAAGTAAAAACAATCCTAGTTTGGTGAAAGGATTTGATGGTATTTGTACCTTTTGTCTTTTTCATTTGCTCACACAACTTAAAATAATAGTTTTGCCTTTTTCTCATCATTCAAGATGGCTACTGTGTCCCCAGTCTCCTATTTCAATTGTTGTGGATGCCGTGAGTGTCAACTTACCTCCCCTTTCAGGAATGGAGGATTAGAGGACATAGGAAGGGCCTTACCTCCAAGTCACACCTGTTTCCTGAAGTGATCATCATCCCATAACTGGCTGATGTTTATGAAACATGGACAATTTGAGGGCCATGCCACGTGCAGCCACGCGGAGGGCCACGGTATCTGTGGCCATCCATGCAGCTTTTACTAATTCTGCTGCTGTTGATCAACAACTTCTTTTTCTTCAGTCTAGCTCCCTTCTCTTGAGTCTGTAAGCTTTGCTGACATGAGAACACAAAATGATCTCGCTGTGTGCCAATTTTAGTCCCCAGCACCCACTGTTAGACTAAACCAGACTCTGACACATTGTGAATAGAATTAAATTGAATATTATGAGGAAGAAGGGTGCCAGAGCAGGGAAGTCAATTTTTTCTTAAATACCCAGGAGAAAAAAAGTTTTGTTCTAATTGACAGAACTGTATTTCATGCCTACCCTCAGCTACAAGTGAGACTGATGACATACTGTGTAGCCTGGATATATTGCCCTCTTAATCAAAATAGGAGATTATCTTACTTTTTCAAAAATCCTCAGAGTTGTGTGCACTGGGGAGAATTGACTATCATTGCCATACAGAGTAAGCATGATTGCCAAATGCTCTTTTTATCTGGCACATTGTCTGCACATACAAATATTGGGGTTCTGTTATTATGAAATAGGAAAAGAATGAAGATAGATGAGGTAGGTGAGCAAATATCAGTATTTGCCACATACAAAACACAGTGATGTCAGTAATTAACATTAATGAAAACTTGACTATGCATCAGGCATTATGTTCTGCCTGTTTATACACACTGGGTGATTTCATTTTCTCAATAATTCTGTCATTAAACTCCACAGTTCTTTAGAACTCAGAAGCCATTGATTTCCTGTGAACATTGATACACTGGTTACAACATTTTCTTATTAGGATAGGGATCAAATAATTTAGACATATTGTAAGTGCCTCCTCTCATATCACCAAGATGATTTTCTCAGTGATGGGTATCATTGTTATCCTCCCTTAACAGATGGGTAAGCTGAGCCTCAGAAGCTGCTAACAAGGGTCCCTTTTCTCTAGTTCCCAATAACATTCTCTTCATTTTGTTATTTTAATGTTCCACCTTCTCCTAAGCCCTCACAGAAAGCTCACTGGAGATTTGCCTAGTGTCTACCAATGATTTGTTCCTAACATTTCCAGTTTCTCCTGTTGCTCACTCATACTGTCCATGTTTTCATAGGTTATAGAACACCCCTGATGGCCATCTAGAGTCCATGAGCCAGTAACAATACCTCAGCCTTCTATGTACTAAAGCAATGGCATCCTATTGGTGGAGATTCTGTAACTTATTCAGACTTAGAGAGTGTAGCTCATTTCTGTTCTATTTGGCACCAGAAACGGTGCCCCAAAGGGCAAGGGGAGACATCACCTCAAGGCTCACTCACTCAGCCCCCAGCATGCCACACTGTGCTCAGTTGAACAACCTTGTGTGACTTTTCCATGCATACTGGCTTCTTCATAGCATTGTTGCTAGACTATGAGGTTAAGCACTGGAGAGGAAGAAAGAGGAAAAGGGAGGAGAGAGAGAGAGAGAGAGAGAGAGAGAGAGAGAGAGAGAGAGAGAGAGAGAGAATTGCTACAGTATGGACTCATCTTAGAACTTACCTATTCCATTTCTACCACATTCTATTGGTCAGAGCACCATCTTTGCAAAACACAATCTCTAGTGAAGTAGTGATGAATGTAGCCAAATTGAGAGAGGCTCAATTTAGAAATTAAGCACAATAATTAATTTTGATCTCAGAAGTGGATTTAATTCCTGTTCCTGCTGCCCATAACCTGTGTAATGCTGATCAGATGAAATAGTGTTCATCCCATTTCCTTCCCCTGGGACAAGCCTTATTTTAGCACAGTGAGCATGGCTACCTTAGTCTACTTGGGCTGTGAACAAAACACCTTAGAATAGATGTAACCGGAAGTTTCTCAGCCGCCCAGCCCTGCAACTGCTTGTTCCCAAGTAAACATACAGAGGCTTATATTACTTATAAACTGTATGGCCTATGGGTCAGGTTTCTAACTCTTATAACTTAACTCAACCTATTTCTATTAATTTATATTTTGTCACATGGCCATGGCATGGCATTACCAGTCTGCTGGCATCTTGTTGCTCCTTTGGCAGCAGGCTGGCATCTCCCCCAATTTCACCCTTCTTCCTCTCATCTTTAGTTTGAATGTACTGCCTAACCTTATCCTGCCCTGCCATAGGTCAATGTAGCTTTATTTATCAACCAGTCAGAGCAACACATATTCACAGTACACAGAAAGACATCCCACAGCAAATGGGTAAATTATAAACAACAGAAGTCAGTAATCACATTGGGAATCTAGGAACCAAGACTGAGACATAGATTTAGTGTTTGCTAGGGGCATGCTTTCTTCTTCAAAGATGTCACCTTCTCACTGCATCCTTACATGGTGAAAGGAAGAAAAAATACCCTTCAAACCCCTTTGTTAGGGTATCAATCCCATACATCATGAAGATGTAGTCTCCATGACTTACCTACCCCCCAAATGCTCTATTCATTCCCAGGGAGATTATTCAGAGAGATTTTAGTACAGATATTCAGAATGAGGGTTAAAAGAGATACCAGTGCTTAGGAAGATAGTAAAGTTATATCCAAGAGCATGAGAAGAGGCTTCTCAGAGAAGAACAGACAAGGTTTCATCTTCTAATGTCAATTATTGCATTGGCAATTACTGGGTTTCAACATGCAGGGTTGGAGGAGACACACTTTCAGACCACATAAAAGGTTTATTGACCATCCTCCTTATTTGGGACTCATACTTTGCATAATTTTTCTTTACTTTTTTCAAATACTTACCCCCCACTATTATTAAAGATCTTGACCAGGATATAAATTAGCTGGGTTTTTTTTAACCCCAAGGTGAGCAACAAATCCAGGCCAAACCTCTAAGACTCATCACCCTTGGAACCCACAGCAACACAGAGAAGGAACATAGGTTGACCTCAGTCATAGTAATGACAGTGTAATCCAGAAGTGCTGTGGAATGTTCTATATGTTAAATGTGTTGCTCTGATTGGTTAATAAATAAAACACTGATTGGCCAGTAGCCAGGCAGGAAGTATAGGTGGGACAAGCAGAGAAGAGAATTCTGGGAAGTGGAAGGCTGAGGCAGAGAGAGATGCTGCCGGCCGCCATGATGAAAAGCAACATGCTAAGATACCAGTAAGCCACGAGCCACATGGCAACTTATAGACTAATAGAAATGGGTTAATTTAAGATGTAAGGACTAGATAACAAGAAGCCTGCTGTAGCCATACAGTTTGTAAGCAATATAAGTTTCTGTGTGTTTACTTGGTTGGGTCTAAGCTGCTGCGGGACTGGCGGGTGAGAGAGATTTGTCCTGACCGTGGACCAGGCCCCAGCTACACAGAAGAGATGCTTGGGAAGCACTGAATGATGAACCAACCTTCCAAAAACCAAATCAACCAACTAGTTTTTCTGTTCTAAGTGTTCATGAGAAAATACTTCAGTAACTGTCTCTGTGGGCAATATGGATATCTATATGTACATGGAGTCCAGATCACCTTTTTTCTTATTCCCTTGAAACAGGGTCTCTCACTGAATCTAGCTAGGTTAGTAGCCAGCAAGTCCCAGACCCTCTTGTCTCTAATGCCCACTGCAATTGGGGTACAGGCCCATGTGTACCCATGACTACCTGGTTCTTTTGGGGGGAGTGCTTAGATCTGAACTAAGGTCTTCATGATTACTCAACAAGTGCCTTTATCCAGTGAGCCATTTCCCCAGTCCCAATATATATCTTCATAGGCTTATACTAACTAAAATTAATTTTAATTTCTAATATATGTGATGATATTAAGCTCCATGTCCTGGTACAGTTGTATATATTCATGGAATTTATTTCCAGAATACAGCCAATGCAGTGAAGATTTTCTAGAAGTTTACTATCAGTAATAACATCATGGACATAACAGTACTTGTTTGCCTCCTTCTTACCTCTTTGGAACAGCTAATTCAGCCTTGAGCAATGGAAGGCACCATCATTTTTCCTATATTACTTTGTGATTATCATGGGCTGGAGTCCATATACCTGTACAGGTGTCATTTAGGATCCTATCTTTATCAAGAAGATGGGAATGTACACTAGTCTAGCCACTACCAGAGTCAGTAGATACACCAACTATTTACCCAGAAGACTCACAGTGACATACCACAGCAATTCTTGCACACTGGTGTTTTCTGTATCATGTTTCACAATAGCTAAACCACAGAACTAGCCTCTCTATCTACCAACAGAGGAATAGGTGAACAAAATGTGGTTTATACTACAGTGACAGTTTTTCAGCCATAAAGAAGAATAAAGTGTGGTGACATTTTGTTGTACTATAATAAAACTTGCCTGAAGATCAGAGGACAGAACCAGCCACCGAGGCAGCCACAGAGGTTAGGCTGTGGTGGCACACACCTTTAATCCTAGTGCTTGGGAGGCAGAGATCCGTCTGTCTGTGAGTTCAAAGCCACCCTGGACTACATGAGATTAAACCAGTTTAAAAGAGAAACTCGGGAGGCAGAGGCAGGCGGATCTCTGTGAGTTCGAGGCCAGCCTGGTCTCCAAAGCGAGTACCAGGAAAAGGCGCAAAGCTACACAGAGAAACCCTGTCTCGAAAAACCAAAAAAAAAAAAAAAAAAAAAAAAAAAAAAAAAAAAAAAAGAGAAACGACCAGGCAGTGGTAGCACACATCTTTAATTCCAGCACTTGGGATCACACACCTTTAATCTCAGTACTTGGGAGTCATACACCTTTAATCCCAGCACTAGGAAGGTTGAGATAAGAAGTGATATGGCCAGGTAGAAAAAGGAATATAAGGTGGGAGGAGACAGGAATCAGGCCCTTTCAGCTGAGGTCTCAGAGGTATTCAGCCTGAGGATTCATAGAGACAGGAACTTCCCCTTTCAACTGAGAAGTTGGCGAGGTAAGAAGTGGCTGTGTCTTGTTTCCTCTGATCTTTCAGCATTTATGCCCATATCTGGCTCCAGGTTTTTATTAAAAGACCATTTAGGATTCGTGCAACAATAAAGTTTTGTTATTTGAAGGAAAATGAATGTAACTGGGGATTGTCACATTAAACAAATTAAGTCATTTCTGGTTCTTAGACTTCATACAGATGTATAAAATCTACGTGTATAGACAAGATGAATTCAGAAGTGAGGCTGTGACAACAGTAGAGACTAAGGGGAGGTGGAGTCAAGACAGGGGAGAAGGGTGAAGACAGGGGAGGAGGGTGAAGACAGGGGAGGAGGGTGAAGACAGGGGAGGGCAGCAGACTTCAAAGCACATCCACAATACTTGCTTGAAGATAGCCTTCTGCAACCCAGTATAATACAGAGAAATAACAAAGGGCTCAAAGTTCTGTAGGTCCTGTGGACTTTCTTCCTGACCTCTACGGTTTCATCTCTAGACTTTGTGTGACCTGGATAAGTGCCTCCTCTGGCCCCATTTTATTTATCTGCAGAATGAGTACATTGAACCACATGATATTTTGAAATTATATTTAAATGCAATATTGAAGTCCTACATAGATCATTAAATACTATTTATTGGAGATTGTCCACCAAACACTGTGTTTGGTTTGGGGAATTATCATTTTAAATACTCATGTCCTTGAACATCACAGTCTACATTACAGAAAGAGAGCAAGAGTGAGAACAGAAAATAACCTGGAAGGGAGATGAGAGAAATAAACTATAGTATTTTAGAAACAAAGAAAGAAACACAGCTTTTGCAGCAGGACATGAGTTTAAAGGATGATCATACTTCAGGAGAGAGGTGATAAAAATATGCATGGTGACTGAGAGAGGAGCTGGTGTTGTACACCTAGCATTACAAAATTTAAGAGGGAAAGAAACAATGTAGCATGGGAAGCCAACATATCAATTCAGGAAAAGACCAATTGATAGCCACCAGCAAGAACCAGCAGCATCAGACCCTTGAGAGCTCAACTCATCCTCCGTTTGACCAGAATCCTGGGTCTGGTCATTACGATGGCAGGTAAGTTAGAGTTGTGGCATCTGTCACTTACGGTTTTCCCATTATTTTCAAACCTTTTACATGTTAAGACTCCCTCATTGTGTGATCCTTGCCATCCCAATGTGAAACAGACACTTGCCAGTTGCTAAGGTGACTCAACCCTAAGGAAACCATTTTGGAACATTAATTCTGTGAGGAAAGAGCCAGGGCACACAGCTGTCCTCTTGATATCTCTGCAGGACTGTGGAGGCAAAGGGGGTCTGGGCTGGGTGTAAGAAAGACAGCTTTCTAGTCACAGTGGAGTGCTATGCTGTGAGATGTTAAAAGGTTTTCTTACATTTGAGCCTATTTTTCATAGTCATTTTTAACAATTCTGTAAAGTTACCCAATACTGTGTATTATGTTTGGCCCCGATAACTGCCATGAGCAAATTCTATAGTTTGCAACCAAGAACACTTGCAGAAGCAGTTAGTAAACCTGCATTTAGTTTCCACATACATAAATGAATATATATTTATATAAATTCACATACATATATGCTTATATATATATTCATATATGCATATATTAATATAAATATAAACACCCATGTTTATATATGCTTATCTATATGAATATATATATATATATATATATTATAATCACAGGGTGGTTTAAGAAATGAGCAAAATAACCTATGAGTTGTGATGTTAATACATTCTCTTTTATTACAAGTAGGATTTTTCAAAGGGAAATGTAATTGATTTTATTTGCAACATCTTTGATATGTTCTCCCAAATTCCAAACCTAAGTGCATGGCCTCACATGAATGTGTAGCAGCCGGTATCAGTAAGCCTTGCTAATGGCCTCTGACTGTTCCATATTAATTTAAAATGTGATAGTGAAGTTATGTGCCAATAACTCTGTGACCTTGACTTCTGTGACCAGAGTCTCTGACCCTCCACAGACTCTCCACCTGTCCTCTTCTAGATGTAGCCTCCTTAGACTCTTTCTTTAGGTTCTTCCTTCCTCTCTCCCTCTTTTTTTCGCTCTGTCCTTCTCTTTCTTTGCTTTAGAGTGTCAACTGCTTACTCCGTGTGTTAGTTAACTTTGCCACTGCTAACAGCACATAATGAAGGGCATAAGGGTTTATTAGGGTTGACAGTTTAAGGCTATGCACATCCTGCTGGAGGGGTCATGGCAACAGGAACTGGCCAGGGAGCAGGAGATAGGGCCAAGCTATCTCAAACCTCAAGTCTGGCCCTAGTGATCCACTTTTTTACCATAGGGCTCCACCTCCTAGTTCCACAGCCTTCCACAATAGCACCTTCAGCTGGGGCCCAAGTCTCCAAACCTAGGCACCACCAGAGGCTCTTGCTCTCTCAAACCACATTATTTATTACTCTGAGTAATCATCATCATATCACCATCTTAATAAAAATCAATGTAACTACCATAGTGTATGAAATACCACCTTGAAGATAAATAGAGGATGTCACTGTCACCAAGCCAACAGAATCATGAATATTTTATTTCACTGAATGTGGCTTTCCACTCACCTGCTATATTTCATAGAAACCACATTATTTAATTGTTGAGCAAAGCACTCACCATAGGTTTTGGAAGAAGAACAAAGTCAAGAATATGCAGATCATATTAAGAGTGAAAATTTTTTCATCCTGGTCTTCTTCCCCTGTGTTGACCTCATTATAGCCAGAATCGGAAGAATGAAGTGGAAAACGTGCTGTGCTGTGAAGAAAGGAGGGCTGGGTCATTGTCTTTAACCCTGTACATATTAGCAAACTTCTGGGCATCAGTTGCTTGATTTATAACCTTAGAGAAGCTTGAGATCCAGTGTGCATGATGGCTCTTTATAGGTTTCTTTCTAGTTCTTTGATGATAGTCATACTTAGAAGGATCAGCAATGGATGATCTCTCTTTGGCAAATGCAATTTCAAGCATTTAACACAGATGGATTCCTGTAACACCACAGTGAACCTGACTAGGCAGACATGATCACTGTTACATTTGAGCTGAAGGCTGTGAAGTCCCAAGTGACCTCATTCTGACCCAGGTCCTCACTGGTCACTTTGTTTTCCTTGTTTCAGATTAGTTATTAGTACTGGGCAGCTAGACTTCACAGCTGTTTCAGGCTTGATAATTGACTAGTTGTTCCCCGTCCCCCCTTCTGGGAAAGGAAAGGATTTCAGTGTTTTCTTAAGACTGCTTGAAAAAAAATCTATTATATGATATTATTGCACAAAACAAGACAATCTGTATTATGACTGCTTACTAACTTAGTTTCCTAACCCTGGTAACTTAAGATGACAAGGACTCGTTGGTTGCTATGCAGAATGTTCAGTCTATTTCACAGAGCTTCAGCTCCACAGAGTAACTCATGGGACCAGGCTGACAGCAGGAAGGCACCTGCTCGCCCTTATTGGAACAGACAATAGTAGACATTACTAATCTGAATGTGACTCATACCCAACTCAGAGGTCATCATGATCATATGACTTTGCCTAGATGTGGCTGAGATGGATAATTCAAAATTAAAATGTCTAGTGATCAGAGCAATCTCTGCCAAAGATATGAAGGTCTTTCATAAGCCTACTATTATGTGGGTACTACACAATAAATAGTTACAATGTCCACTCTCAGCCTGGGTATAGTTAGTGTTAGCACTATAACCAAGCTGTCATATATTCCTAAACACTGAAAGACAGAAAATAGAGTTTGAAGTACTTGATATTGTGTGTGTGTGTGTGTGTGTGTGTGTGTGTGAGTGTGTGAGTGTGTGTCGGGGGCAGGAGGCTAGAAATCAACCTTGATTGCCATTTCTTGGGTTCTGTCTACCATTGTTTGAAACACACACACATACAAACATATGCACACACACACACACACACACACACACACACACACACACACACATACTCACACACACATTATACCTTGTTTGAGATAGGTTCTCTCATTGGCCTAGAACTCACCAATTCATCCACATTGGTTGGTTGGTAAGCACTGGGGATCCATCTGTCTCTACCTCTCCAGTGCTGAGATTATAAGTGTATATGACTGTACCTGCCTTTTTATTCACATGAGTTCTGAAGATCTTGAATGCAGGTCCACATGTTTGTGTGGTACCTGCCATCCTCTCCTCCAAGTCCCTGAATATGCTTAATATTTTGATTTTTGAGGAACTTCTTAAGTTTATAGATTTTTAACAAACATATAAGCTGGTGGTTATTAAGGCCCATCAGATAAAGCATGGATGCTTTCCAAGTCACAGGACAACTGGAGAAACTTTATACAGTTACTGTTCTTTTGTTTGGTTTTTCTTCCACATGGCACCTCTGATACTTTCCATAAACATCACTTGGGCATCCTTAAAAAAAGAACTTGCCTATCTCATTGGATGTCAGCTGTGAATCACCTTCATCCTTTTATGCCTCATCAGCTCATCTATAAGGCATTGCCCTTTATTATGACAGATGTTATGTCATTCTGTGATGGCTGGCCATGGGGAGAAAAAGGTTTAATGCACTGATGTCTAACTTTATTATCTGTGGTACCTATTCATTTTTTAGAAGCATTTCTTGACTTCATGCCAGTTTAAGCATGAAGCTTTATAAAGTAGATGATGACAGGGTTGGGAATTAAACCTCTAAATCAGAACAAGATTGAAAAGACAAATTGCAAGGAGGCTTTAGTCATTCGGCATTACCCCTAGTATGTGAATACGTGGCCCTCACGACATAACAAGGCGTGCCATAAACCTGTGCTTTGTGGAAGGTGGGGGTATTAGGTGTGGTTTGGGATATGGATGAGTTATTAGCATTGGTCCATGCTGAGGGAAGGATGCGGTTATGTGTTGAACTGAAATAACCTTCCCTATTCGGGCGCTTGTGTTTGAACACTGTATCCCAGATGATAGTGCTGTTGGGGGGAGGGATGTGGGGCTTGACTAAGGAAGTGAAAGCAGGGCTTGGAGTGCTGTAACCCAGTGTTACTTCTGTTCTACACCCCAGTCCTGAATCTGGCCTCATTCTCACTTTCTTTCTCACCCAACAAGGTGTGAACAAGCCATGCTGCAAGCTCAGTCATGGATTAAACCACTCTAGCTGCCGTGATCTCATTGCACAATTGCGTTCTGGTCATTTCAGTTATGTAGTTATACTTCCTTGTGATATAGACATCTTTAATCATTTAAAAGGTAATCCTGACTTGGCCATATTCTTGTTTAACTATCTTAAGCAAATTAATTAGCTTTGTGGGGCCCCTGATGCCATTAATTCATGGTCTATAAAACCTCAGACCTAATTGAACTTTTTAATGCTGTGTCTTTACTACCTGATATAAGTGTCTTTTAAATTACAAGAATTTCTTAAGTTAGTGCCTTGTTAAGTAACCACACGCGCGCGCACACACACACACACACACACACACACACACACACACACACATGCGTGCATACACATGCACACACACTCATATAGACACATCTATGAAAAATTTCCAAGATTGCAAAGTAATAAAAACTGAGGTTAAATTATGGATAATTCTAGATCTCCTTCACTACAAATAAAAGGTTGAAAAGATATCAAGTAGTATAATTGTCATAATTCTAGCTTGCAAAGAATATGAGACCTTAGGACAGGATTAGGTATCTGAAGGCTTATTAGTAAATACCATTAGCCAAGATATTACAACAAAGAAGCCATGATCCAATCTGCAAAACCATGAAAACATACCACTGCATGCTCTGTAGAATGGCCATGTTCTAGTCTCATTGCTGTTGCTGTGATAAAACACTCTAACCAAAAGCAACTTAGAGGTTGATGGGTTTATTTCAATGTATAAGTCACAGTCCATCATAGGGGGAGTTAGAACAGGAAGCAGAAACTACAGGGAAATGTTATTACCTGAATTTCACAGGCTCATGCTCAGCTAGCTTACTTATAGAGCCCAGGGCACCTGGCTGGGATAACAATCCTAACAGACATGCCCACAGGCCAATCTGATGGAGGCAATTCTTCAAAGGAGAGTCCCTTCTCACAGGACTCTAGGCTGTATCAAGTTTATAGTTCAAAATGACTGGGACAGACAATAGACAAGAAAACAGTAAGAGGTGTTTGCTGAGGATACTGAGAAGTTGGAAGCCTCATCCATAGCTAAAAGGAATATAAAGTGAAACACTAACCTTGATAACAGGTCTAGCTGTGTGTAGTCATTCCATTCCTAGGTTTATATTCAACAGAAATAAAGCATGTCCCTAAATGTCAATAATAAAATTATTCACATTAGAAAATGGTAAATTATACCAAAGTCCTCATTAGTTGATGATCAGATCTTTAAAACATGTTGTGTCTGTATAATGGAATATCTTTTGACTGTAGCAAGCCATGAAATGCTAATAATCACCAACCACAGATGGACTTTGAAAACACTATGCTAAGTGAATGAAGCCAGTCACAAAGGGTTATAGATTGAATAAATATGCCCTTTATATGGGATTTCTAGGCTAAACAATCTCGTATAGTCAGAAAGTAGATTAATAGTTGCCTGAGGTGATGAGAGAAGACATAGTAGAGAGGCAGTGATAACTCTCACAGTCCCTTTGGGAGCTAGCAGCCATACTTGTGAAGGTAGATTGTGATGGTGATACAAAATTCTTTGTGTATGTATGTATGCATTTATTTATTTATTTATTTATTTATTTATTTATTTATTTATTTATTTATTTATTTATTTATATTGGTGTTTTGCCTGCATGTGTATCTGTGTCAGAACTCTTGGAGCTATAGTTACAGAAAGTCATGAGTAACCACATGGGTGCTGGGAATTGAACCCGGGTCCTCTGGAAGAGCAACCAGTTCTTGACCACTAAGACATCTCTCTAGCCTATATGACACAAAATTCTATCGAAAGAATAGAGCCAATTGAATTACATTCTTCACATGAGTGAAATGCTGGGTACATAAGTTAAATTCCATTAAAGCTGCTTTGACAAAATTTAAAAGAATCAAAAACTACATGAAAGTAAAGAAAAAAACTAATTAGTTGATATATTTAGAGGGTTAATGAGTGTCAATTTTGCCAATGAATAAAATTAAATATGTCAAATCTTTAAATCTATCATAATAGTTTAGACTCCCATTGTTTCACTTCAGAGAGTCTTAGGATGTCAATTGATTACTACAAAGGAAGTAATTTAAAACTTCCCTTTCCTATTTATGGAGCATCAGAAGAAGCTACTAATAAAATAAAAATTTCTCCCTGAAATTACATCCAGCTAAGACTAGGAGAATAAGCTGTGGAAGTATGACAGTATGTTAAAGATCCAGAAGAAAGCACATGTAGGTAATGGTTACCAGTGACTATGGTGATATTTTATTTGTACTGAAATGTGATTTTATTTGTATGTTAATAGATAAAGTTGCCTGGGGGTCAGAGCTAATAGCAAGCCATAGCAGAGCTGGGCGTTCGTGGCGCACACCTTTAATCCCAGCACTTGGTAGGCAGAGCTACGTAGATCTCTGTGTGGTCAAGGATACAGCCAGCATTGGAGACACACACCTTTAATCTCAATACCAACCATAGAAGATCTGGAGGTCTGTACAAACAGGCAGTGATGAGGGGTTCATGTGGTTGGGTTCACAACCAATGAGAAGGCAGAACAGAAAGTCTATATAAAGACAAACACTCAGGAAGTAGGTCTCTCTTGGCTGAAGAGGCTAGCTGCACGTACACACACACACACACACACACACACACACACACACACACACACACACACACACCACTTAGAAAGAAAGTTACAGAGGCATATCTGAGAACTCTGCATTCATCCATGGGTCCCCTTCAAAACATCTATGTCCTGATAAACAAAACAGAGGAAGAATGAAACTAAACATAGACTGTGTTCTAACCAGCTGACCTAAGCAGTTCCATAGCATGTGGGCCCCACTTAGCTCAGCATGGTAACCTCTATCAGTATAGTGAAGGCTAGTTAGTAGCTGTACAAGTGATCAGTGAGATTCAATTATGCTGTAAGGGTTGTTCTGATGATAATGAAAAATACTAATTATGAGCTTCAGAGTCTCCTAAATTAACTCATTATGGTAAGCCAGATTGAAAATGAAGACAGACAACCTTGCCAATTATCTGGAGCAATTTCAATTCCCTTCCATGTGGAGGAGACACTGTGTGTTACCTTCTGAGGCTCCTTCTGTAATTAGGAATGTATTTCTAGGTAGGTAAAATCATCTCAGCTGAGATGGTGATGAGGGTTTATTTTAAGCCCTCTGCTCAGTCACAACTAGTGGAATTAATTATCACTCACTGATGTTCTATACAGTTTTTTTTTTCAGATAGCTAACCTTGATTTACTTCATTGTTTTATCATACGTAGGTAAAATCCAAAATTGCCAGCTTATTTCCAGGATACTAGACTACTATATGTACTAATTTGTACTGTGATAAATTGTAAGTTGTTCTCTTTAGTTTTTTATGGGATAGTGAGGTGCAGTGAAAATTTCCTATCTCTTTTTTTTTGTATGTATGCATGAGTTCATGTATGTGTATGCTCATGTACAGGCTGGGGGTCAACATCAAGTGTCTTCTTTAATCCATCTTATTATTTTGGGATTTTTCTCACTGGAACTTCAGTTCAATGAGACTGCTGAGCCAGTGAGCCCTAGGAATCCTCCTGTCTCTGTCATAGGTGTGCAGCTCCATGCTACACCTTTCATTATGGTCCCTGGGGGTGTCATCGTGCTTACATGGCAAACACTTTACCCACTGAGCCATCTACCCAGCCTCTCTTCTTTATATTTAACAGCATTATAAGGGAAGAAAATTAATCTGAGTGGTCATTGTTTGCTTATTGAAAGCACCAAGTGAAAAGAAAAAAAGAAAAAAAAATCCCATTGAATGATCATCATAAAACTGTAGCTTTTATCTGAAAAGCTAATATCAGCAGATGTCTGGAGTTTTGAGTTTAAATCCCATTCCCTGTATGTTTTCTATTTCACTGGCTTTTTTTTTCAGGTAAAAAAAAAATCAAGTTAGCTGTGTAGTGCCAAGAGAGACTGGAAAAATACAGCTCACAAATCAAGTTGTCCTGCTTCTGACTTTTGAAGAGCTGGGAACACTTCAAACATATGGGACTGTGGAAAAACAAGGACAATTTTTTGATGGATGAAAACTATATGCAGTTTATATTTTTCTATGGATAACGTTTGGCTGGAACATGGGTACACACTGGTACAGGGTTCTCAGTGGCTGCTGACAAGCTACAGGGAGAGCTGAGTCTTCCCTAAAGAGACACTGTAACCTCAGCAGCTAAGAGGTCTACTGTCTGGCTCTTAACCTTGTTTCCCTCAGAGATAGAGTCAGACCAGAACTATGGCTGCTAGGGAGGAAAGGTATAAACTAGAAGGATAGCTGAACTCCTGGAGACAGCAGGAAAATCAATTAGAGAAGGTGATGTAAAGTAGAAAATCTTTCTCCTTCTTCCTATCCGTGTGTGTGTGTGTGTGTGTGTGTGTGTGTGTGTGTGTGTGTGTGACAGAGAGAGAGAGAGAGAAAGAGAGAGACAGAGACAGAGAGACAGACAGACAGAGAGAGGTGGTGGTGGTGATGGTGGTGGCTGTAGTCATGGTGGTGGTGGTGGTGGTGATGGTGGTGGTGGTAGTGGTGGTGGTGGTCATGGTGGTGGTGGTGGTGGTGGTGGTGGTTGTCATGGTGGTGGTGGTGGTGGTGGTGGTGGTGGTAGTCATGGTGGTGGTGGTGGTGGTGGTGGTGGTGGTGGTGGTGGTGGTCATGGTGGTGGTGGTGGTGGTGGTAGCCATGGTGGTGGTGGTGGTGGCAAAGACTGAGGCTGCCTGGGCCAGGGGAATGTGAGTCAGAATCATTCCATCCTGTTGTAAATCAAGTTCCTGGCTGTCATCCCTTGCCTCCCCATGAGACCTGTAATCCTTGCTGCTTGAGAGAAACTGAGGCAAGAGGATTCTAAGTTCATGGCCAACCTGGGCAACTTAGTGAGATCTTGCTCAAAAATTAAAGGGGGGAAACAAAGGACTGAGGATGTCACTCAGTGACAGAGGATTTATCTAGCATGTTCAAGGTCCCAGGTTCAATCCTGGAACTGAAAGAAAGAGTGTCATTTAAAATCTGACTGTCTGCTAGAGTGTGGCACTTAGTATTTGGAAGAACAAGCAATGAGCATAGCACAAACAAGTATGGAAATATCCAAATGTTAAAACAAGCAGTTAACATTGGATGGGAAACCATCTACCCTGGTTAGCGTCATGTGTTAGGAAGCCACATGTGCAGTGAAAAGGTTTGTTAAATGTTTGCTTTGTCATAGGTAATTGATCTTTTTCCTATAGACTAAAATCTAACTATCGGGGACTAAGGGGGTCCAGCCCCTCGATAGTCCCCTCCCAGGGTCCGGGAAGAATCTACAACCAGCTGATAATTAACTTTGATGAAAAGAAATGAATCTATGTACATGAAACTCCTTAGTTCATACACTTTATTATTCTGTGATAGTTCTCTCTCTACACAGCTTCTATTCTGCTCTCATGTCTAGCTCCATTCTTGCCTGATTTCTCTCTATATGTATCTACTGTCCCCTCTAGGTTCTATCTTAATTCCTTCATCTAGTTCTGTCCCTTCTAGGTTCTCATCTATCTAGTTCTTTCCCCTATCAGCTCCTCTCCCATCTCCTTCTCTCTCATCTGGGTCTTCCTCATCTTGTTCTTCCCAATCTGGCTCTTCCTCATCTTCCATCTCGTTCCTCTAGTACTCTCTTCTAGCCCTTCAATCTAGTTCTTCCCCATCTCAGTTTGTTCCTCTCAAGTTCTTACCCATCTAGTTCTTCCATTCTCTTTTCTCTTCCCCATCCTGTGCCCTGGAAGTCCCAGTATAGAGGGAGGGTCCCAGCTAAATTGTATAAAGCTATTACTTAACGTCCACCTCTCCTAGGCAGTGTCTCCTTCTGGAATTTACCTTAGTTCAGGAGACTTGCCTGTGGGCTGCTATCATTGTTATCCTCGGAAATTGGGCGCCCACCTGGGTGGTGTTTCCTGTAGTCCTTGAAAGTGGCTAAGGGAGATAATCTGATTCCAGAGAAAGCCTTTCTTTCCTGAGGCTGTTCTCCAAATACCTGGAATGTGTATGTCCAGAGAGTGATCAGTCCACACTGTTAGCCCTTCTTAGTGAAAAGTCAACTGGGAAAACTATGAAGGCACACATGATTTTCATAACAGAATACAGCTGATATATAACAAGTCAAGTAACACCAAAAACTCCTTGGGATTTGGCTTCCTCTGGAGGAATTCCCTGATTCCTCCAGGTAGTGACTTTGCCATAACCAGCTAAGTTCTTATGATATATTCCTGCGGCCTGCAGCATCTAACCTCTACCCAAGGTGGTTTTAGAAGTGAAGCAGTCCCTGGGGATAGAGATTATAGGTTTATTCAGTCTGGTGACTCTACTTCTAAAATGAGGCACCACTGTGGGGTAGTGATAGCATGGTATGAATGAGGATGCATTTGAAAATTTACCAAGAACAACATCCATCTATGGGATTCGTACCTCCATCATCATAATCATAACCATTGCACTGTGGCCCTCAGCACGGAGGAGAGCTGATGTGCAGCATGTCCTCTTTCCTGAGCTTGGATGTTCTTGAGTTATGGTTAACATAGATTGGCCACATGGAACTTCCTGCTGAGAATGTATTAACCTTACTAATGTAATTGACCTAAAACAGTGAGCATAGTTAAAATGATGAGGCTACTTGGAATGAGTGGGGAGTATTCTGACATGAGGGATAGGCACTGTTAAATTAACCCAGAAACTCCGGAAAAGAGAGAATAACCTTGTAGTTTCCTTTAGAAGCCATGAGCTTTTAGATGGAGGGAAGAGTTGAATACATTCTCAACATACCTAACCTATAGCGTCAGCACTGAGGGTTCCATAGCTCACCAAACAGAGATTGTTTTCTACAAAAGAGACTAATACAAATCCTTAAACTCGGTACCACTCTAAAATGCCAACAGCAAGAATGGTAGCCTAGATAGTTCTTAAGAGTGAGGGCAAAGTGGCCCATCTAGAGGTCTGCACTGGATGTGAGAAATTCACAAAAGTCAGATATGATCCATTAATTATATGAAACAAAGACGAGATAAAGAAGGGAAAACTATTTGGGTGAAGTAAAAGTGATGTAGACAAAAACCAGATGTAATGGGAAACCATATGAGATGTATTTTTCTCCTAGCCTTGCTGTAATTATAGAAGTGAAGTCCAATAATTTTTTGCCTTATGCTCAGAAGTAAAAAACAATTTCCTTCTATATCACCATTTTCACTTGACAGTACACCAGATCTTCTCAGTTTTTGTTGGTTCTTTGCCTTTGGTTTAAAAACACAGTCAAGTCTCTCATGAAAGAAATCGGGAAGAAATGGGGCTGGTGAGATGGCTCAGAATGTGAAAGTGCCTGCCATCAAGGCTGAAGACCCGAGTTTGACCCTTGGTCTACATGGTGGAAAGAGAGAACCAATTCCCATGAGTTGGTCTCTGACTTTCACACACAAGCTGTGGCCTTCACACACACACACACACACACACACACACACACACACACACACACACACACACACACACACAGGCAAACAAATAAATAAAAAATGAGAAAATGAAAGAGGGTCGATTCCAAACCACTTCCTCCCTACCTTCCCTTAGGCCAACTCTCCTCTTCTTTCTAATAGAAATCTGTAACACCTCAAAGAAACATCTACAACTCTTCTATTCACTTTCTCAACTTTGAGCCTCTCTGTTTTAACAGAGTGGGTTTTGTTTATTGCCTGATGAACACTTAAAATGCAAGGTGTTGGATTTTACCAGATGCTTTTTGGCATTCAAGGAAAGATTCATGTAACATTTGTTCTTTTAATGATATCATGTATTATAAGAATTGGCATTCAGCTGTTAAACCTACCTTGCATTCTAGAGAAAAATCCTACCCACTGTATGTAATCTATTTTGATCTCTTACTGAATTCAATTTGCTAGTATTTTGTTGAGTATTTTTGCATCTGTGTCTTTAACTGTTATTAGTCTGTAGATTTCTTTTTCTGTGATATCTTTAGTCATATATTGATGGGGTAGTTCCCAAAAAAACATTGTCAAGTTTGGTGATTATTGGACAACCCAGAAATGCTGTCATCCTTGTGGGTATGTTTGGTTATTGCAAAAGATACAGATTAAAATCTGCAAAGGAAAATGATATATTGGCTCATGTCAAGGAGAAAATGGAAACTTCCAGACTTTATCTCCCAGGGGAAGCACACACTAGCCCTTAGTGTGCTTTATAATGATGTGTGATAATATTTACAGGGTGTTGGCAGCCAGGGAGTTTTGGGGTAACCGTGTTTTGCTTTATTTTTTGAGGATCAGACATTCAGGCATGGAGTACACAAGGGACTGACTGTACAAATATAGCCTCCAGTCACTCCCCACTTCCAACATAAGTCAAACTGGCAGAAACAGCATGGTCCAAAGGCTCTGACACACAGATCAGACATTCCTCATACAGCACACCATTGACATGGACTATGTGATTTATCAAGACCAGTCCATCTTTGAATGTGCACAGTTAAAAAATCTGTTCTTGGTGAGTTAACTGCTCACAGTCCAGACACCACTTTCTTGTTGGTAACACCATCTCTGTTTAGCTGTGGGGATACCTCATGTTCTTGGATTTCCTTTAGAATTTCTGAACATTACTATAACATCCTTGATAAATCCCTTCCTTTTGCCTAAATGACATCTCTATGCTGCTAGCTCTTAACTCACTTTGTGAGACCAAAATGAGCCATCTTAGAAATAAGACCAAAATGCTTTCACCCTAAAATTAAGGCCTAAGATTTCTCCTTTTGGGAATAGGCCATTAGTTACTAAAACAAGTCAGTTCAGATTCCAGAAACCAGGAAGTGTAAAAGTACAGAGTCACAAGGTAGTCACGAGGTAATGCCTGCCAGACTATGGAATGTCCTCTCCCTGGTTTCCAGGGTAACTGACCATAAAAATGCCCCCACCTGAGGGCAGCCAATGAGAAATGGTGGCGGGCAACCACTCCTTTAGAAGTAATTTCTAGAAACCCCTAGAAGCAAGCTAATCAGAATTGTACCCATACTAGCACCCCTAAATGATGTAACCTTGTAATTTTTCCCTTTAAAAACTGAGCTTGCAGACAGGCGGGCACTTCCTTCAGCCTCCACTGTGTTGGATGTATTGGACGAAGTCCCTGCCTAGGCTTGTATTGCATTTGGATATCCTGAAATTAAACCTTGCTTTTGCATTCTGGCATGCTCATCTTTGGTGGTCTCTCTGGGGGTCACAATCTGGGCACAACAACTTATGTTTCTAAACCTTTATGTATCAACTGCTCATCAGTGTATGGATCCACATGTCATTTCTCACCTTCTTAAATACCTAAAAACCAATGTATTCTGAATGAAACTCATCATTCATATTTTCTGCCTATTATGTCAATGTCTTAGGTATTATTTTATTGATGGGCTAAAACACCGTAACCAAGGCAGCTTACAGAAGGCAGGATTTATTTGGGCTTACTGTTATGTAAGGCTAATAGTCCATGGTGGAGCACAGGCAACAGGTGGAGGTCATTGGCAGCTGAGAACTGACACCTTGAACTGCCAGCAGGAAACTGGGGATGGTGCTATTCTTTAGGATCTCAAATTGTACTTCCAGTAACATATTTCCTCCTACAAAGCCACACCTCCCAAGCCTCCCAAATAGTGCTAGTATTCAAATGCTAGAGCCTATAGGGAAGATTCTCATTCAAAAAGTCAGTCAGTGAATGTGAATGCCATTTGCACCAGAAATCTTTTTTTAAAAAATTCCATATTTTTTGGTTGCCAGTGTGTGTGTGTGTGTGTGTGTGTGTGTGTGTGTGTGTGTGTGTGTGTGTGTGTTATACATGTGTAAATATCATGACATGCATGTGGTGGTTAGAGGTCAAGTTCCAGGAGTCAGTGGGTTCCAGGGATCAAATTCAGGTCTTCAGGCTTGTACAACAAGCATCCTGCCCTCCTTCCAACCCACTCTTGTCATCAAATGTGAAGCTTCAAATGTGAAGTCAAGTGTGACCTTCACTTAGAACATCAGTTTTGTTCTCTGATCCTGATGGAGGTGTATTATGCATTCGATCTCACCCCCACCTTCTAGTCACAGACATCACAGTCCTGTGAGAAGACTGACAGCAGCTAGCAATCCTTGCTTTCACTTTGGTCTCAGAAAACTTAGCCACCAATAAATGCATAGACAGTAATTTTTGTAAGAAGCAGGTTTAAGACTTCCTCAGTATCCCCTCTGCCTTGCCCAACACCTTTCCAGTGCTCTCTTGATTCTTCAGGAGTTGATGGAGTCCATCAACACAGTACAATGTGTCACAGCTGGGGTGTAGTTTATAACTCTGTCTGATTTGTTTCCACGTTCTGGACTCAATGCTCTTGATAATAGAGAGGATATATGTGATCACTTTATTGGAGTTTTTCACATAGAACCTCTCCCTCTGTAGAACCAGACTTGACCCATAGGCACCCCAGTGATGCCAGTGGTTCCCTCTGCTGTTTCAGATCTTTCTAAGCAGCTTCTGAGGGAGCTTCTCTTGACACCTCACACAGGTCTGGATGAGACACCAACCTAGATGGTGAATTGGTACCCACCTCCTCTTTCACCAAAGTACTGCTCAGCTCCTGTGTGTATTTTATTGAGCTTTATCAGCATCCTTCATTTGAATGGTAACTACATGGTCTTCATCTGCATTGCCTCAAACATTGCAGAATACTCTGAGAAAGAAAGCATTGGGTGATCCACAAATATTTACTGTGTAACTCTTTTTTGTTTTGCTTAGCTTTGTTTTTAATTCAAGCAAGTTGTGTATGATCTTTTAAGTAAATAGATTTTCACACAGGTGTCAGGCTTGGAGAAAGTCACAGAGTAACTGACTATAAAAATACAGTGTTTTTACTAGGCATTTCCCTCACTACACTAAACATGTTGAATGGGTCCATGGCAATGCGTGTTGCGACCCAATATAACCTTGCATGCTCCTTTTCTCCCTCAAATATATCATTCCCGTGTCCTATGCATAAGCGACATTCTATAAATGCCACTTTAATTGAATTTAATTGTTTGAATTTTATATCTATCCAATCATATGCTTTGATATGCCCTTTGAAAATTTAGCCTGATTCACTGACAATAAAGGTGACTTTAGCCCTGGACTCAGATTTCAATATTCATAGATGGAATACAAGATATGGGAACATAGTTCAGACAGGATGTGTTTTAGGTCAGAACAAGGTACAATGCATTAATTTTTTCAGTTGCTGCTAGAGACCCTCCTGAGTGGAAGGAAATTCAGAACCTTGGATAGTACCCAGAAGGTAGGTACTACAAGGGAGGCAGATGAGACACTGACGCCAGGACACACAATTTAAAGGGCACCAAGGACTTGGCATTACAGATGAATAGTTTGTAATGCAGCCGTTTTCAAAATCCATTTCCTGATTAGTCATCCATACAAATTTTAAAGAAGCATGTTGCTGCTTAAATACCCGGAATTGTTGTGCAATTTTAATGTACCTTTAGAGTCACCTGTGATGATTTCCTGGACCTCTGTGGCCAGTGCATCCTCCTCTGTGTGGGCTTCTGTGAATTAACAGGTACAGGAACAAATTAGACAGAGGAGGGCACTCTGCTCCTGTGCCCTCCCTCTCTTTTCATGCGATTGTGCAGAATTAGTTGGGGTTCCCTAGAGAAACAGACCTGACTGAAGGTGTGTATACGTATTATGAAAGGGCACTTAAAGAATGGCTTACTGTCATAGGAACTGGGTAGCCCAACAATGGCTGTGTGTACTCTGGAGAGGCTGAGAATCCTGTAGCAACCCAGTTCCTACACCTGGGTGTTTCAAAGGGCCTAATCTGATACTAAAGACCGTGAAGATTCCTGGAGAACTACAGCTACTGGTCTCCAGTTCATGTTGGAACTAAAGAAACAAGCCTGATAATGGTGAGGGATGTGTATTTCCCTAAGATCCAATGTTTATTCCTAAAGTAACTGCCCTTGGAAATATCCATCAGATATCCTGCTATAAGAAGCCAAAGTCAGCCATTCTGCCTGAGAGTCATGGGTCAGAATCCAACTGAAGGACAGGATCTAGATGGGGTGACAAATTAGGAGTCTATCTGACAGTTAGCTTCATCCATAGCTTTGTTGGTTAGTTTTTTTTTTTTTATCAGCTTGACACAAGGTAGCGTCACCTTGGAAGAGGGAACCTCAACTAAGAAGATGCTGCCATCAGATTGGCCTGTAGGAAAGTCTATGAGCTGTTTACTTGATTGATGATTGCTGTGGGAGGGCCCAGCTTACTGTAGGTGTAACTAACTACTCCTGGGCAGGTGGACCTGGGTTCTATAAGAAAGCAGACTGACCAAGCCATGAGGAGCAAGTCAGTAAACAGCATCCTCCATGGCCTCTGCTTCAGTTCCTGCCTCCAGGTTCCTACCTTGAGTTCCTGCCCTAGCTTCCCTTTATGGTCGACTGTAAGCTGTAATAAAAAAGTAAGCCTTTCTCTTCCTAAGATGTTTTTGCTCAATGTTTAATCACAGCAACAGAGAAGCAAACAAATACAAGCTATATATCCCAAATCAGTTGCCGGTAACTACCAAGTTTTGTGAAAGCCAAGAAAAGGGATGATGAGTTTTTGTTTGTTTGGTTGTTGTTGTTGTTGATTTCATGCTGCTCAGGGCAACATCACTCTATGATAGACATCAATGGCCATATACTCAGTGTTTGGCTCATAGAGAGACTAGTTGTTCAGATTTTACAATTTCAAATCACTTACATTTTAGATGTTGTTCTTAAAGTGTATGTAACACCCTTGTATCAACACAAATTACAACATATGTTGTTTCCTGTTCTTTGAGTTCTCTGTGTTAGCAAGTCCACTTTTCTCTGACATACCAAGACATGCCCATTGTTGTGGTGGTATTTTACTTGTACTGAAATGTGATTTTAATTGTATGTTAATAAATAAAGTTGTCTGGGGGCCAGAGCTATTAGAGCCATAGCAAGTGTGTGGCGGCGGTGGCGCACGCCTTTAAGGACCTGGAGGGCAGTACATACAGGCAGTAAGGAGGCAGTCACATGTTTGGGTTTATAACCAATGAGAAGGCAGATCAGCTAGACTATATAAAGACATACACACAGGAAGTAGGCTCCTTTCGGAGAGCTCTCTTGGCTGAAGAGGATCGCTGAATCAGGAAGGGTGAGGCTCTTAGCTCTGACCTCTTGGTTTTCTTCTCTGAATCGGCTCTGTGTTTCTTATTTAGTAAGACAGTTGGTTATATCTACACATTGTCTTAGATGTTTACTTACTACTGCACTTGTGCTGGTGATGAATGACCTTCCTCAGTAATATATACAATATCTTTACATATTTTAAAGTCTATTTATGGCAGCATCTGTACATATTCTCCCCCAGCTTGCCTCTGTGCCTCTCTTGACCTTGTGAGCAGTGTACCCTTCTGCTGGTTCACTGATTGTTAACACTCACATACTGTTCCATTACCTGGCGAGCTCAACTTACTTTTCCATCTTCCATTCATGGGATTTCAATTTCTATATTTCCTAGTAGGCCAATATCGCTACATTTTTGGATATATTTTCTTATCCAGGTTAAAAGACTTATAAGTCAATTTCATGGTGATGTAAATTTGTAGCATTGGATTTATCAGTGTTGTTAAACTAACCTCCAAACTAGTTGTATCTTCATGCTCAGTGGCAGAGTCCAGGAATCCTGTATAGTAATCATGTTTATACACAGAATTCAGAACTTTCTAAAGAATTTTGCCTTGCATAGGATATAATATAGCATTTCATTTTCTATTTGAGCACCCCCTCTTCCAATTAGAATGAGTTTAAGATACTTTTTGTTCAGTACAAAGGTTTGAAGATAGGGTGATACGCATGCTAAGCAAGTGTTTGATCCTGTGAGACAACTCCCCAGCCCTCTTATACAATTTTCATTTTAAAACAAGTTCTCCAGGCTGCTCTTGGTTTCACTCAATATACACAAGAGGCCTTAAACTGGTGACTCTCCAGGCTTGGCCTCCAAGAGCTGGGATTGCAGGCTGGTCCCACCAGGCTTCATCTAAGCCACCGTTTAAAGTCTAATATTCATTTACATTTTCACATCTAAATTTCCTGCATGAAGCTCTTAGCCATTGCTTTTATATTGTTTTATTTTTCTAATCTTTCTGGATGACATGCTAATATGTTTTTACAGTCTCTAGCCTATATTTAAAATTTTTAATGAATTTATTTGGATATTTTTCATCTAATCCAAGTTTATGTTTACTTATTCTTAATTCTTTTCTATTTTTTATTCTTTGGGAATTTCATATTTGCATATATTGAAATATGATCATATACACAAGTCATTTCCAGTTCCAACTCCCCATATGCCCCTAAAGACCTGTCCTTCTTTTCCTTTTTTTTTTTTAACTCTGGCATGATCGGACACTGGACAGCCTGGAAATTGAACCCAAGTCCTCTGGAACATCAGTCAGTGCTCTTAACCACTGAGCCATCTCTTTCCTCTGATCTCTCCTTCTTAACTGCATATCATCTCTCTCCTTTGTCTCTCTCTGTCTCTGTCTCTCTGTCTCTGTCTGTGTCTATCTTTCTCTGTCTCTGTCCCTCTGACTCTGTCTCTGTTTCTGTCTCTCTATTTCTCTGTCTCTATCTCTCTGACCATCTGTCTCTCTGCCTCTGACCCTCTGACTCTCTGTCTATTTCTCTCTATCTCTCTCTGTCTCTTTCTCTCTGACTCTCTCTCTCTCTCTCTCTTTCTCTCTCTTCTGTGATAATTCACTATGTCCAGTTAGCACTACCCATATGTGCATGGGTATAGTACCTTATATGAGACCCCTACCAGTGGTTACCCACTCAAAGAAGAAAGAGTTTCACATCCTCAGAAGCTGTCACTTGCCAATAGCTCCGGAGTATGATGTGGGCCTGGACATCCCCTGCCCATCTGTATGGGACTCTGGGCTGGTTTGATATTGTGCAGGTAAACTGTTATAAGAAGCCAAAGTCTGCCAGTCTGCCTAAAATTCAATTTAAGGACAGGATCTAGATGGGGTTGTAAAGGTATTAGGAGTCTATCTGACTGAGGAACATGTAATTCTTTCTAGACCTTTTTGCTAAGATGAAGTACATTACCTGTTCTCAGTTGAAGTGTCTTTTGATTAACAGTATACTTCTATTTTTGTGTAAAGTTCACAAAATATAATTTTATTGCGTTTAACTTCAAAATTTTTCCTCTATCTGCATATTATATGTCCCTCTAATATGTTTTTGTTTCATTTCTGTGTGTCTGTTAAATTTTGTTTCTTTTCTAAATGCTAATTGTCAGCATTAATCTTTCTTATTAATCTTGATTATATCCAGGGAAACCTAAGAAGTTAGTCAATCCCACCTCAAGACATGTCTGTGAGGTCTTTTTCAAAGATTCAGGTGATGAACTCTCTGATGTAATAAATAGCTTCACCCACTGATAAATTCCCAATTTGCACAGACTAATGGGAGATGGGGCCTCTATGCAATGGGAAGCCTAACAGGAGGAAGAAGCCCACAAGCCATCATGCTGGTGGTGAATTGGGGCTCTCTGTTCCCCAGGTCCCTTCTTGCTTCTGCTCAACTCTGCTTCCTGAGACCCATGATAGGAACTGTTAGGTCCTCTCAACCATGATGGACAAAGACCCTTTGAAATCATGGATCAACTGAGTCTTTTCTGTTTGATGTTGTGTCATTACAGATTAGCTGACTATCACAGTAACCGATGCCTAAGACTGTTCACACCAAGTGTCTTTCAGTGGGCAGTCCCCATCTCATCCATCCTTCCTCTATCCCCAGGGCTGCATTTCTTAGTTCTCATGGCAGAACTGGTGGTGGGAGTGGGGTGGCATTTTGTCTTCTTATAACCCTGGATTATTTGGTTATTTGGGTCATTGTCCTTCTATACTGGTATCACCATCAGCTTTTGAAATGGAAACAGGCAAGCAACCCAAACTCTCTTGAGATCCTTATTGGGATTTCCTTTAGGTTTGATTAATGAGACAGCTAATATCTTTATGTAACAATTCTTCTTATCTGTAGATATGGTATGTCCTTCCATTTATTTAGACCGTGTACCTAATTTGTGTTATTTTGTATTTTAAGATTTTACCTAAAAATATCTTGCAATTTTTGTCAGAAATGCTCTCTGATACTCATAAATTTGTTTGCTATTTTACATGGTACCTTTTAAATGTTATATTTGCCAAATGGTGCTCTATAGGATTTTTAACATTTATGTGTACTTCTCTGTGAGTATATGCTTTGTGCATGCAGGTGCCTAAGGAGGCCAGAGGAGGGAGTTGGATTCTCTGGAGCTGGAGTTACAGGCTGTTTTGAGTCACTTGACATGGGTTCTCCAAATAGAACTCAATTTCACTGGTAGGGCAGCAAGCACTCTTAATTTCTGAGCCATTTCTCCAAGCCCTCCATAGGACTTTAAAAATAAAGTCTCATTCATAACAACCTTGTCAAACATAGAAGTGTGTGTGTGTGTGTGTGTGTGTGTGTGTGTGTGTGTGTGTGTGTGTGTGATATGATCCATGCCCCTTCCCTTGTTATTCTCTGATCTTTATTGCGATCAGAATGACAGGGAAAATCAGCCTTGGAAGAGGATTCTAGTGTCACAATGCAGGAGATGGGTGCAGAGGTCTTCCTTCTGACAGAATCACTCTGTGATTTTGAAGGAACTATAATTTCTCTGAATATTAATGTCCAGTTATCATTACTTATGGATGATCAGTAGTACCTATCCTTTGCTCTGTTGGAGGAAAGAAGCTAATGGATATAAACTGTGTGACAGTTAATTACTTGATAAACACTCTCTGTGACTGACACTATTAAGTTGGCTCTTATCTCCATCATACATCCCAACAGATTTGCGATGCAAACCTTGTGAAGGATTGTAAAAGGCAGACAGGGTCAGGGGAAGTTAGTGTCTTCTGAATTTGGGTTAGAACATTTCAGTTCTGACACCATTGAGATTTGAGAATGTTTGATTCTTCATAGGATGTAAGTGGAAGATTCTGTGCATTGGAAATGGTAAGTGGCACTCAGACAATCTACTGACCAAGTGATTGGAGTAGTGTGCACAAAATATCATCAGAGTTTTAGTGCCTCCAGGGAACAGAATCCCTTTTAGTTAAGGACCCCTGGCCTGGGTGAACCTTGTCTCTCTGCTATGGTTGTCTCATAAGCTCTGTACACTCCTCAAGCTGCACACATTTAATTTCCTTCTGATTCTCTCATATTCTTCATCCAGTATTGTTCCTGCATCTCCAAAGTCTGAATGTCAGTAGGTCAGTGGTATTTTGGTATGAGCCAGGGACCTAAAAAATCTGGCCCCTAGAGAATGTCTGACCTAATGCTTAAATCTACATTAGCCTTCATTCCCTGTGGGAGGGAGTGTCTGAATTCCTTCTGAGCTGACTGTCTGGCAGGTGGTCTTCCTGCTTTTCCTTAACCTGGTGCAGCTTCCTCCTGTGCTCCAGTGGACAGCCTGCTGGGCTTCCTAAACATAGCAACCTCTCTGTTAGAGGGATGGAGTCTTTCAAATTACAGAGCCAGGATCCTTTTAATAAAACCTTCAACACAGCACATCTGATTGTGCTTCGGGATGAATAATGAGAAGTCCAAGGAAATGGCTTCTGAATGTTTAAAGGAGCAATTAAAAATAATGAGTATTGAGAAGAAAGCAGTATTCTCAAAGAAGGGATGTGAGGACCAGTCAGAACACTGCTGCATGTGCTTAGGGTGTGTTGGGCACTTTTAACAGGCATAAAGTATGAAAGGGCTTTACCTTCATGAGAAGTATGTGTTGTATGTGGGAGCCTGTCTTACCTGGCTAGGGTTATTGTTGTTTGTTTAGTGATGAAGTCCAGTTGGTGAGTAGTAATTGATGAATGTTTATCTCTTATATCAGAAGAGCCCCCTCTTGCCTCTTCTCTATAGTGGTTGGTCTCTCCAGGTACATCCAAGCTTATCTGCCTCTGGTACTGAATGGGATTGCCACAGCACTTCTTCATTGATAACACCTTTAGGAAGGCCAGCGCTGATTGGAAAGGCTCTTGTAACAAAGATCCCTCTGCTCTAGGCTGCTTTTTCGTTCTGTGACACATTCTCAGGCTTATTGGGGTCTGTCTCTTGTCCACACTCCTGGATCCCCTACTTTTATTCAGATGTTTGTCTGTGCTAGACTCAGCCAATGAAGTTCTATTTTCTACAGGGAACACTTTGAAGGTAAGTCCTTCTAGCCTTGTTCATTTGGTGAAGGCCCAGAAAGAGTTCTCCTAAATAAGGTGAGGATGCAGGGAAGGGGAACGCTAGCTGATTTATTGCTAGTGAGAGTGTAGCCTGGTACAGCATTATACACAGGAAATCACTAAGAAGGTTCCTCGAGAAGCTAGGAATAGGTCTACCTCAAGACCCAGCTATATATCCTTTGGACATATACCCAAAGACTCTACCTCCTACAACAGAGACACTTACTCAACCATGTACATTGCTGCTTTATTCATAATAGCCATAAATTGGAAACAACCTACATGTTTGCCAATGACTGAAAGGACAAAGAAAATATGGTACAATTACACAGTGGAATATTACTCAGCTGTTAATAGAAAATTATGAAATTCTCAGGTAAATGGATGGAGCTGGAAACAACCATCCCTCCAGAATGAGGCAACCCTGACCCAGAAAGAGAAACTTAGCATGTTTTTTCTTACATGTGAATGCTAGCTTTTAAGCCTTAGATATTTGTGTTTCAATCTGAATGGCCACAGGGATGAGAGGTTAGGTACTACTAAGGGCCATGGATGGAGGAAGGGATCTTCCAAGGAAGGGGAAATAGAGTACAGTGTTAAACCTTGATGAGATTTTCTTGTGACTTTTTACATATGATTTTTACATCTGTGGTTCTTGAGTGGGGACTTTGTAGATGATGTCATCATGCTGCAGTGTCAAACAGTTAGACAGGCCTGACTCAAAGAGATAATGATGTCAAAGAAGTTTTACTAATGTGCAGGTGGCCATGTCAGAGGAGCAGCAGGTGGCAATTGAAGTTCAGGTGTCAGCCCACCAGGAGGAAAATCCCTGATGGGTAAATCTCAGATAGACAAGGCCCTGAGACCACAGACTCCAGAATCTCTTTTGCTTCTACTGTGCCTCTACATGTTTGCTGCTGCCATCTTTCTCTGGTATCTAACACAGTGTGAATAGGTGTAGGGAGATCGCCACTTGTGGTGATATATTATATACTCCAATAAAGCTTACCTGGGGATCGGAGGACAGAGTCAGCCACTAAATTAGACATAGAGGTCAGGCAGTGGTGGCACACACCTTTAATTTTGTCACTCAGGAGGCAGAGATCTGTCGGGATCTCTGTGAATTCAAGGTCACACTGCACTACATGAGAGAAACAGAACCAGAGAGTGGTGATACATGCCTTCAATCTCAGGAAGTAAGATGGTAGGACACAGAAAGGTATATAAAGCATGAGGAAACAGGAACTCACTCTCTTGAGGCTGAGGATTTTGTAAAGGTAAGCTAGTGGCTGGCTTTTTTGCTTCTCTGATCTTTCAGCTTTTCACCCTGATATCTGGCACTGACTTTTCTATTAATAAGAACATTTAGCAACTCATGTTACACCCACTGTCTGTAACGTAGTGTGTTTATCTCATGGAAATATTCCGTCCTACTGGGCATTTTTACCTGTGAATTATTATGAAAATGATTTCTTCTTTAGCTGTACTGTCTAATTGATAATAATAATGTTAGTTTAAATAGAGTTTTGATGATTGAAAATAAATACAAGGAAGTGTCATACAGCTAGGGCCTATGAGTTTCACCTAAGGAGCTGCATAGATCACAGTTCAGGTTAATGATTAAGAAAAACAATTGAGTCCCAGTAGCCCAGCTAGTTTAAATTCTTTTAATCTTCATGATGGGAGATGTGTTCACAGGTTTCAGAGTGCATCATAGTTGAAACAAAGCTTTAAAAATAACTTAAAGTTAGACTAAGATGTTTTTGTTAAATAGCTTTGAGGTGAAAAACCCAAGAAGATAATCAAAAGTTTTAGAGAGGCACATAATTGAATGAGGAACTCCTTAAAATCAGGGAACAAGAGCAAAGCACCCTAATTATCTATGGTGACATTTTATTTGTGCTGAAATGTGATATTTTATTTGTATGTTTATAAATAAAGTTTGCCTGGAGATCAGAAGTCATAGCAAGCCATAAACAGAAGTCAGGCGGTTGTAGCACATGCCCTTAATCTGATCACATGGCAGGCAGAGTCTCTGTGTGGTCAAGGACACAGTCAAGCGTGGTGACACATGCCTTTAATCCCAGTACCAACCATAGAGACGTGGAGATTTGTATAAACAGGCAGTGACGAGGAAGTGATGTGGCTGGGCTTAGAGCCAATGAGAGGGCAGAACAGGAAGGTAATAAAAGCTCAGGTTAGACAGGAAGAAGCTCTCTCTTGGGAAGCTATGGCAAGGTGGTAAGCTAAGGTTAGTCAGTGGCTATTGGCTATTTCTCTGATCTTGTTGGCTATTACTCCTATATTTGGCTCTGTGTTTCTTTTTTAATAAGACTGTTAAGAAATTCGTCTACAATTATCATTAGCTGACATGCCTTTCTTGGTGGATTGGTTGATGACCAAAAGTAATGGTTAATTCCTTGTACTTGTTTTTGCCCTCAATTTCCTGATATAAAAAAACTACTGAAACTACTGATGAGTGGGTATGCACCCTAAAGGTTTAAGTAGAGCTGACTGATTATTTTTCATATATAAATGTTTAGAATTGTGATTCTTTTAAGATTCCTTATAAGATTACCTTTCAAGATAAGTAATAAAGTGATTGGGCCTGCCAGTAAAAGACCTGGCTGAGGAAATTAACTTGCTTGCTTACACTAGTTGCTAGGGTATGAATGTACATGGGCTATTGGGATGATTTGTTTTTCACTTGTAATACGTAAAATGTTTAATCATGTAAGAGATATGGAAAACATGCTGTTTTTTTACTTATATTCATTGCAATCATTCACTTGAAAAACAGAATGTAACCATGTTGTAATTTTTATATTGCCTGAAAGATTTTGCTGGGTTGTATAAGCTGTAAGGGAAAGAAGAAAGAGGTAAAATGAGTTAGAAGGACAACATCAAGAATGAGAGAGTTAGAAGGAACTAGAAGAGAAACATCAAGAATAAAGATACAGTTAGAAGGGAAACATCAAGAATGAGAAGGAAGAATAAAGACAGAAGGAGAGGAAGACATCAAGAGAGACAGAAGGACAATTCTGGATAGACATAAGAACAGAGAGTGGAGAATACAAAAGAAGAATAAAGAAAAGGTCTGAATGAAACCATCAAGAGAGTGTGTGAGTGTCTTTTCCCTTTATCTCCTCAAGTAAGAAACTCATAATACACCAACTCCATGAATTCCCTTTGAGTCCTGTGCTGCTGGAGGCTGGTTCACCAGGCAGCAATACCAATGTATCCTGACTGACTGACACTCCCACATTCTTGCTAAGATTTTACATATTCTGCATCTTGAATGCTAGAGATGCTGTCAAGTGTTCTGATAGTGATGGTGTGTCTTTGCATGCATGGTGCACTCTGAGATTCCTCTCTTAGAAAGCCCCATTAACTATCTTGTTGATGTCCTTTTGATTTTCTTATTGATATATTGTAGATCATAAATGTTTGGAGAAAAGTTTATTTTCAGATAAATAATAAATTCTTCTCCCACTTTAAGGTTTAGATAATTTTCTAGAAATACTATTATTCATGAACAGTTTTTGTTATGATGAATATTTTCAAGTTCTGGCTTAAAATATCCCTGCCAATGTTAAGATCATAGGGTGTCTTAATTACTTATCTTGTTGCAGTGACAAATATCTGATAAGAAACAAACTTAAAATTTGAAGCGTTTCTCATGGCTCACAATTCACGGAGGATAGTCCATCATGGAAGGGAAGCCAGGGCATGAGGAGCTTAGGGAACCCTCAGAACACAGAGCAGTGGATGCTGATGTTTAGTTAGCTCTGTTCTTTCTGTGCAGTCCAGGACCCAAAGCACAGGAAGCTGCATAACTGACTTTCAGGGTGGATATTCCCAAGTCATTTAACCTAATATAGACAATCCCTTACAGGTACATCTGAGAGACTAACCTAATCTAGACATTTCTTGTGGGTATTCCCAGAGGTTTGTCTTCTGGTGACTTTAGAGGCTATCGTGTTAACAATCAATATTAACCAAGACATGAGGATATTAGCTTATATTTATTGGCAGCATTTATTTGTATTAGAAAAGTATGAATATATGCTAAATAAGTAACCATAACAAATAGACTTTTAACACATTGGGAATATTTAGGGCATGCTTAATGTGTAACCATTAAAAATCTATACAATGATACGTTATGAAACAAGAATTGTTTTACTATATTTTAGATTGAAAAATAGGTCATAAAATTTGAAGTATAATACAATATTTGAAAATTGCACACAGAATGAAGAATACATACCAATTTGTTACAGTAATTATCTTTGGATAGTGGTAATTTAAATCATTATTATTTTCTGTTACTGATTCCTATTTTATGAAATTTATGCAATCATATGTACTTGCTATAATAAAAAAAGAGAAAAATCTGTTAAAAATAAGAGACAATAACATTAAATTTTGCAATAAATATTTTATACCAATTCATAAACTATTGAAGAAAACATGATGTGAATATTAGCTTATTATTTAACTGGTGAACTGTCCTGTGTTTGGAGGTGATCATAGGCACAGGGGAGAGTGCAGGTTGTTGAGAATAATTTCATGTTTTATCTATCAAAGCAAAAGTTTGAAAATTTCCATGGCTTCTCATCAAGGATAATTATCTATTGCCTACTGATGGCTGTGTTTTCACCAACTGGCTCCAGTCCAACTGGCAATTGCATATTTAATTAGCATATCAATTTATTCTCATTAGTGAGTCTGGGAGAAAGTAAATAATTTAGACATTTTCTACCAACAAACACAGTCACCCTAAGACTACATTGCAAGTTAGGACCAGGAGACCCAGCCAGCTTATGGCTCTCCTGAGAATTTCCCTTCTGAGGGAAATCTGATTGAGAAAGTCAAAGAGAATGAGTTAATGACTTAGAAAATTCTCACTCTTGATGAGCTCAGGGGCTGTTCTTCATGCCATTTGCAAATCACAGAAATTCAAACTGGCCTTTGTAACTCAGTTGACCAAGGATCATATTACTTTTCAAATTCTCTACTTCAGTTTTAAATTGAAGTGTCTCAAGAGAATTTTTTTTTAATGCTGTACTTTTTATTTCAATTCTCCAGATCCTTAATTTCTTCTGTAAATCGACTCAAATGGAGCAAGCGTTCCTCCTCAAAGCTGTCCTAGAACAAAGTGGGTGCAATTCGAATGCCAGTTGCTAATATTTACTTATTCAAATGATTGAGACCACTCTACGTGTTCTTCTCTCAGCAAGAGTTAGAGTCCTGAATTAGACAGAGAAACATGCCTTATCTTAAGAAATAAACACTCTACATATACTTTACAGAGGCAGGGGACAAGCAAGCAAAAGGTACTCAAAGCAACTTAAACTAGAAATAAGGGCTATGGAAAACAGCAGGCAGCCCTGAAGTGCTAAGGAGCTGACCTCTCCCTCTTCACTGGAAGGAGGAGCAGGGATCTGTCATTAGCAGTGGATTTACATAGCATCCTTATGCAGGACACCGTAAACCAACTCAGTCTGCTGGCCTCAGCTGCGTGAAAGGAATGAGTAGCTCCTTTCTTGACTGTCTGAGCCAAGGCAGGGTCTTGTACTCCAGGCCATTGATGGGTATTATCTATTTCACAGGATGTATTAAAAAGGCACCACACCTGGTTTAATATCTTTCAGTGGCCACCTCAGACTTTTTTAATAATCTTGTCTTTGAACTTTTATCTTGTGAATTATTTTCAAAGGAAGTGTGGAACGGTTGTTTGAGAAGAGACAAAAATGCCTGTGTCCACAGTACTTTCTATCCTATTCCTGTAAGATGGCTGTAATGGTAATGGCACAGAATTCTCTCTCTCTCTCTCTCTCTCTCTCTCTCTCTGTGTGTGTGTGTGTGTGTGTATGCTCATTTTATATGACTATCTATGGGAAGATATGAACAAATGTTTCTCATCCCAGATAGGTAAACAGCACAAACTAAAGTAATGGCATCACCAAAGTCCAACTTGATGGAGCTGTGAGTTTCTTGGGGTCACTCATAGGAGTGTGGCTGAAGCGTTATAAGAGCAGGATGACTGGAAGCCACATTCTTCACAGAAACCCCATGCCAGCACAGGCGATGGCTCATAAAGCAGGAACCTGGAGCTTTCTACATGACCTGCAGGCAGCAGGACAAGCAGGGGAGTCTTTTCTTCTCAGTAGTCTTCACTTTTATGTAACCTTGGGGAAGGATGGGATTTCTGAATCTGGTCAGTTTCAGGGACTTCCTGAGATTTGAGAGTTGATTACAAGCTGAGCCTCAAAGAGCTCCCCTTGAGAAATTCCTGAGTCTTAACAAGCTTCCCTCTATGAGAAAGTATTTCAATTCAGAGGAAATTACTACATAGTATTCCCCTCAAACACACACCCTCTTCCTCCTCCTGTCAGGGACTTAAGTATGTCTTTCCTTGATCATCTCTACCTTGGTTTTTCAGACAGTCACAGAACCTGATGCTTGCTGATTTGTCTAGACCGACTGGCTCTAAGGGCCCTGCATCTACCTGTGTGCACTCATCCAGTATGAGGGTTATAGATACATGCCACCACACCCAGCTTCTATGTGGATGTTGAGTGTCTAAACTCAGATCCTCAGGCATACACACCAAGGACTTTATCCACTAAACTGTAGATTGAGTTTTCTGTCCCACCTGCCAGATCCCAAATCACAACAGACACAGAGACTTATTAATTACAAATGCTCAGTCAATAGCTTATACTTTTTTCTAAGTAGGTCTTCTAACTTAAATTAACCCATTTCTATTAATTTACATGCAGCCACATAGCCCATGGCTTGTTACCTCATCTCCTACATGTCGTGCTTTCTCTGAGTCTCCTCGCAATTCTGCCCTTCTTCTTCCCAGCATCCTCTGTGCCCTGAAAATCCTGTCTGTTCAGCTTTTTATTAAACCAATTTAAGTGACATATCTTTACACAGTGTAATCAAATATCTCGCAACAATCACACAGAATTCTCCTGAGCCAGTAAAAGATACAAAACAGAACTGGAGCCAGAAAGTTGACTCTTATGAAGAAAGGCATAGCAACAAAGAGAGCTTGGGGGCCACATTTTCTGTGTGAGCTGGAAACTACTGTGAACTCAGAAAGAAAACAGCGGTGCTGTGGGAAAGATGGAGGATGATGGAATCCCGTCACAACTTGCATTACCTACATCACATCCATGATCCAGACAGTCACATATGCCTAGAAAGATGCCGTGAAAAGAGAGAAAAATGAGAAAATCAGCAATCCTTTGTCTTTCTTCTCAGCAAGCTGAAGGCCAAGGGTATTGGCAAAGCATGTCCACAAAATCAGGACAGCTGAGTAAGACATTCTCCTGCAGCATGTCTTCTCTGAGGACAAGAAGAAAATATATCAGCAAGTGTGAAATACAGATTGGAAACAGTAATTTTGATAATTCTGCATGTGATGTAATGTCATTCTACAGCATTTAACTTGGCATGGCACAAAATAAAAGATGAAAGAAATTCATGAATAAGGTCAAAAAAATTGTATTTATCTTTATTTAGAATAAGAAAAGGAGACATTATAAGAAATGAAGAAAGAGTTAATGGGTTGAGGGACCAAAGTTTTTGATTTTGGAAACTTTAACAATACTAGTTTTTCTGGGTTTAGGGAAAAAAAAGAAAAAAAGCTTTTTTTTTAAAAACCAGAATCTGCAAATGGTGCAGCTGGCCCTATTTGTGAGAAAGTGAGTTCTACTTGGAGAGTTCAAAGGACTTTATTGAAGACACTATTTAAAGTTGGACAGAATGGAGAAAACTCATGGGGATCTGAAAGCAGTCAGAGACCTGACAGAGTGGGGATTCAGCAGGAGCCCAGAGCCTAAAGGGGCAAGGACCGAGACATGCTCATCTCAGCCTGTGAGGCCACGACAGAGAGACATCGCAAATAAATATACTGTTCTCCCCCATCCTCTGTTCTACTTCCTTTGCCGTGCTCTGGCTGACTCAACTGGAATCCAGCCATTAAGGGAGCCTGACAGGTAAGACCTGAGGTCAGACTGTGGGAGCAATAAAATGAATCATAGGAGGTCAGAGAAAGTATCTGAGGTGAGGGTCAGCTGCTGGTAAACATGGTATGATAAAAAGAAAACTGACCCCTGTGCACTGTTATTGACAGCACCACTCAAACCCTTGAGACTTCCCTGGTGAGGAGTGTACTTTCTTATGTCCCCATAAGGCTCCTTGATAGCTCCAGGATGAAGATTGGTTGCTAGGAAGATGGCTTCACAAGCAGGAGACTTGATTGGCTTGATCTGTTTGGGAGGCATCCAGGCAGTGGGACCAGATCTTGTGCTCATTGCATGAGTTGGCTGTTTGAAACCTGGGGCCTATGCAGGATTATTTGGCTCGGCCTGGGAGGAGGGGACTAGACCTACCTGGACTGAGTCTACCAGGTTGACCTCAGTCTGTGGGGAAGGCTTTGCCCTGGAGGAGATGGGAATGGGGGGGGCATTGGGGGGAAGGTGAGGGGGACGGGAGGGGGGAGAACAAGGGAATCCGTGACCGATATGTAGAACTGAATTGTATTGCAAAATAAATTAAAATAAATTCAAAAAAAAAAAAAAAAAAAAAAGAAAACTGACCCCTGTGCACTGTTATTGACAGCACCACTCAAACCCTTGAGACTTCCCTGGTGAGGAGTGTACTTTCTTATGTCCCCATAAGGCTCCTTGATAGCTCCAGGATGAAGATTGGTTGCTAGGAAGATGGCTTCACAAGCAGGAGACTTGAGCATTCAGTTCAGCCTACACTATTCAGGGATAGAAGATGCAATCAGCAATAGTTAATGATTTAGCTACTCAGGTGCATCTAAAGAAACCTCCATACAACCTGCAAAGATGGAGTTCAGAGGGTTGGTGAGCACATCAAAGGGCTGGATGGTGATGTGTCCCAAGAGGGAATGGGAACTGGGCTTCGCTACCCCACCCTCAAGCTTGCCTAGGTCTGTAGCTAGAGTTTTCCTGCCTGGCCCACAGTCAGGACAAATCTCTCTAACCTGCCAGTCCCACAGCCGCTCAGACCCGACCAAGTAAACACAGAGACTTATATTGGTTACAAACTGTATGGCCGTGGCAGGCTTCTTGCTAACTGTTCCTACAGCTCAAATTAATCCATTTCTATAAATCTATACCTTGCCACATGGCTCGTGGCTTACCGGCATCTTCACATGCTGTTTGTCATCGTGGCGGCTGGCAGTGTCTCTCTAACTCAGCCTTCCACTTCCCAGTTTTATTCTCCTCCTTGTCCCACCTATACTTCCTGGGTGGCCACTGGCCAATCAGTGATTTATGTATTGACCAATCAGAGCAACACATTTGCCATACAGAACATCCCACAGCATAGGTCTCTGGGCCATTCAGCCTCTGGGTCCTGGCACTCCAGGCAGGGTCAGGGTTAGCCTCACTCTCACAGCATGGGTCTCAGGCTGGACCTGACCTGGGCTCATAAGTACTCACAGAGTCTGAACCAACAACCAGGGAGACTGCATGGGACCAACCTAGGCCCTCTGCATATATGTGACAGTTGTGTAGTTTGAACTACTTGTGGGACCAGGGTCTGTCCTTAATGCTTTGGCTGACGTTTAGCAATCTTTTCCTGATACTGGGTTACCTTACCCAGCTATAATACTAGGGGAAGTGCTTAATCTTACCGAAACTTAATATGTCATTTTTGGCATATCCATGGGAGGCCTGCCCCTTTCTGAACAGAAATGGAGGAGGAGTGATTGGGGCAGGAAGCAGAGGAGAGGTTGGTAGAGGGAATGGGAGGAGAGGAGGAGAGGAAAACTGAGGTCTGGATATAAGATAAATAAATAAATTTAATTAATAAAAAAGCAAAAATACTATATGTCAAAAAAAGAAGGAGAAAAGAAAGAAAAGGAGAAAAATGCCCACAATAACCACTAATAATGATGGTAACTAAACTAGACTATTGAGTATCATGTGTAGCCAGACACTTTTCTCTGTCTCACCCGGTCCCGTGATCCTGTAGCCACTTATAAAATAATCAGTCAGAGGCTTAATATTAATTACAAACAATTTGGTCTACAGCTCAGGCTTATTGCTAGCTAGCTCTATCATCTTAAATTAACCCATTTCTATCAATCTATATTTTGCCACATGGCTGTGGTCTTACCGGCGGCTGGCATCTTGCTCCTTGGGCAGCTGGATAGTGTCTCCTCTGACTCCATCTTCCTTCTCCCTGTATCTTTGCTTGGATTTCCTGCCTGGAAATTTGCTTGGGTTTCCTGCCTTGGATTTTCTTACCATAGGCCAAAGCAGCTTCTTTATTATAACCAATTGTCGCAACACATATTCACAGAGTGCAGAAAGACCATCCCACAGCAATCATGTATTCACTCACCCTAAGAAAGACACAGGGATTGCCCAAATGACAGAGAAATGGATGAGATGTACATGAGCAAACTGGACATGAAGGGAGGTAATGGAGGGCAACGGTCGGGGGAAAGAGAGCTTAGGGGACCGGGAGGTCCCAGCTGGATCAGGAACAGGGTGGGATAACAAGGAAAGAGATACCATGATAAACGAAGACCCCATGGGAATAGGAAGAAGCAGAGTGCTAGAGAGGTCACCAGAAAGCCACAAAGATACCTCCACAATAGACTACTGGCAATGGTGAATAGAGTGCCTGAGCTGACCTACTCTGGTGATCGGATGGCCAAACACCCTAACTGTTATGATAGAAGTCTTATCTAGTGACTGATGGAAGCAGATGCAGAGATCCATGGCCAAGCCCCAGGTGGAGCTCCAGGAGTCCAGTCGGTGAGAGAGAGGAGGGATTATATGAGCAAGAAATATTGAGACCATGATTGGAAAAAGCACAGGGACAAATAGCCAAACTAGTGGAAACACATGAACTACGAACCAAAAGCTAAGGAGCCCCCATGGAACTAGATCAGGCCCTCTAGATAAGTGAGACAGTTGATTAGCTTGAACTATCTAGGAGGCCCCCAGGCAGTGGGACCGGGACCTGTCCTTAGTGCATGAGCTGGCTTCTTGGAACCTAGGGCCTATGCTGAGACATTTTTCTCAGCCTTGGTGTAGGGAGGAGGGCACTGGACCTGCCTCAACTGAATCTACCAGACTGGGCTGACTCCCCAGGGGAGACCTTGCCTTGGAGGAGGTGGGAATGGGGGGTGGGGTAGATTGGGGGGGAGGGCTGGGGGTGGGAGGAGGGAGGACGGGGGAATTCGTGGCTGATATATAAAATTAAATTAATTATAAAATAAAATAATAATTAAAAATTATGTGACAAGTACTATATATATATATATATATATATATATATATATATATATATATATATAACTTTTAAATTAGTAGCCAAAATGTAAGATTCAGTAGTTCTCAGTGGGGAAAAAAAATTCTATTGTCTGTGAAAGATGGTGACTATTTGTGGTGTGAGAGTGGGGTTATGGAGAGAGAGGCATCAAGCTGACTATGTAAAAGTGGCATGTTGGCAGGAAAAGGATGGCAGCCCTCTCCCATCCCAGCTACACACAACAAATAGAGCATGTGCAAAAGCACCCACAATATGCAAATGTGGAGGAAGTCGGTTCTAAAGGAGCAGAACTCATGCAGTGCGGGGGTTTTGTACTTCTGGTGCTACTGCTCATTAGCCCATGTCCATGCTCAGATGTGTCTTTGTTTCATTCATCCTTGGTACACATCCTCTGTTTCCATCAATATCCGTGTGTTCCTGGTCCAGTTCACTGTTCCAGGACACAAGAACCTGGAAGTCTCAGTGGGTGATGCCTGGACTCTGGTCTGTACCTCTAATTGCATGTCAACCCCTTTTCCAGGACTGGGGCCAATAGGTGCTACAGCCCCTTGGTTTTATTATTTTCTTGGTGTGGGGACGGTGTGAGGGCTGCCATTCAGTGTGACCTCTTGGCTAGCAGGGGCACTGGACTTTGCAATCTCAGTCTTCAATCTGAATTTTTTTAAGTTTAGCATACAAACTAATGGATACCATGATGGCATTTCTAATCATATGTGCCTTCACATATTTTCAAGTATCTCATACATTCATTTCTTCTTTTCTTGGCCCTCCCAGCTGAATGAAATTCATTAAAACCAGAAACTTGGCATGGATATCTAAAAATGGGTCTTCAACTTGCTAAATTCAGATGTTTCCCAAATATTTCAGCCTTCTACTTTCCATCTGGGCATGGCTAAGTAAGCATGAAGGCATACAGAAACCTGCTCAGAGTGACTGTCAGCATGTGACTGTGGTTTCCTCTGAAGGCTTTTGAAGAATCAACCTTCTTCATGTCCAGAGCAATGAAATGGAGCTCATTAGAGCAGGCATTTTTCAAAATACTGAGTGTCTGCCAAGAAGATACTGTGTTATGAAAGGAACCTCCATATGGTTTTAGAAGAGAAATGATACAGGACCCTGCTAAGATTCCAGAGATGTTGTTTGCAGGAAGTACATGGAAAAAATAGAGGTGGATTTGTGCTTGGCAGTTGCTATGCAACAATGCATTTGGCTGTTGCTATTCTAGATTTAATAACCATTAACTCATGCACTTTCTTGAGCATGCAGGTAATTTACAGCAAGTAACCTCACATTGATTTTTTCTCATCATCAGAATTGTTGGTGCTGTGCTAAATTATGTGGTCTGTGGCATACCAGAGCCCTGGCTGTTCAGGTGACAGTATAACTGAATTCCTGCAGTGTGGACCTGTTGGGGATTGCTAAAGAAAAGCTGCACTTGATGTCAAATTAATGTGTCATGTAGTTACATTTTGGCCCCAAAGCAAGGCCAGAAAATTAATCCTACCTAGAGTTGATTAGTGAAATGCTGAGCTTCCATTTGCCCTTTGTAAACTGACAGTAGTCTCTAAAATGTCAGATCCTTGCCCTCTGATTAGGGCCAGGCAGTACCCTCCTGCATTGACCTTCTTATTCCACCTATGCTCAACTCTGAAGGGAGTGTGTGTGTGTGTGTGTGTGTGTGTGTGTGTGTGTGTGTGTGTGTATGTAAAGAATGGTAATCAGATAAGTCAAATTATATGCCAATAGCATTTATTATACTCTCTGCAGCCCATGTAAAGTGACTGCTTTGTGTCTGTTCGTGTTTCACCTCTTCATTCTCTTAGATCATTTTCCTAATGGCCATGGTATTCAGAGGGCTCTTTCCTGTAATCTCAGCTCTGAGTGCTTTCTAGCTTCCCTGTGCTGTTCATGAAACATCCAGCATTTAGCTTGATGTTAGTCCCTAGTAGGCTTTCAAGTTTGGTCCTGAAAGCTCTATGTCTTCTTTGTTCTGACTCCACCCAGCTGCGTGGTGCTGAGCATGGAATCCACACCAGGCCAATAAATTCTCCCAATGACACAGACAGATCAGTAACCAGGAGTGAGCCAGGACCCACGTAAGTCAATCAAAGCCTTTCCTATAAGTCTTTGAAATAGTTTGAAAGCGATTTTTAAAAATGGCCTTTTCCTCTTACCTGCAGGATGAGGACAAGGGTGAGACAAGATATCAGAAAGTATTGGCTTTCAGCATCTTACTTGAAAGCAAGAGCCCCGCTGCCTGGCTCCTTGACTTCAGCCCCGTGAGCTCAGAGTGACAGCAGCATTTCTTCATCCCTGGAGGAAATCCATTTGCTTTGATGAGAATAAAATCAGCACACAAAGAAGGTCCAGCTCCACCATTAAGGTTTATAGGGCCCACAACAGGTACACAAACACATCCCACATATCTACTTAAAAGCTCAAACATTGTAACAAGGATAAGATAGTCCCTGGTGCCACCTCAGAACCCAGATGTGAAAGAGACAGTAGACCTCTTCCCTTTTACTCTATCCTTGCTCAGTGACCCAACGAGCTATAAAGATCACCTGTGAAGACAGAACAGAGCTGAGTCTGGGTCCAAGACCCCAGGGAGATGGTTCACATCTGTATCCCCAACACGCTAGGGAAACCACCCTCCCCAGTCTTTGAAACTAGGATGAAGAGCCAGTCTCTGGGCCTCCCTCCCCTCTCACCTGAGTTTCCTGGTGTAGAATTTCCAAACCATTTTTAGAATAGTCATCTAGGATCAGAGAAGGCAGTACAGATGTCTGTAGAATGTAGCATTCCCTAAAGCCAAGTTTGAAGATGCCATGGTTTACATCCTTCTCAGTGCACCAGGACAGCAACTCCAATTTTCTCTTTTATAATCCAGTTCATACAAGTTACCAAACTAATAGAAAGACAGTGTATATAAGGTTGAAAAGACAAATACAAAATTATGATGCCTCGTAATGACATAGGGCATTAAAGCTCCACTTTCTGTTCTACAGAATCTAGCCACACTGGGCACTATGACACATGGCCTCCCTAATGTAAGAACCTCTCTTAAAACACAGGACTGCTACACCTTTCATCCTGCATCCTTAGCGACAGGGCAAACTCAGGCAGCTTAGCCTTTGACTCCAAAGACAAAAAGTGGATTCCAACCTTCAAGTTGAAAGTTGGAAGTGAGACATGAGTGTGAATTAGGAGTTGTCCAAGTGTAAAGCAGGATGGGTGTAATGGAGGGAGGAGAGAGTCCTGTGTAGACTGAGAGAATATTAGAAGAGAATGTGCTACAGGGAAAAGAAGGATTGTCAAATTCAAGACACAGTGTGTGTGTGTGTGTGTGTGTGTGTGTGTGTGTGTGTTCAGAAAAGTGAGAGACAGAGAGAGAATACAAGGATTGCAGAACTCAACAGGATTCTTCTCAAGTGAGGCCCTGTAGCCTTGTCAAATTATTTTTTACATTCATATAAATGTTATACTAAAGATCATTGGAGTTGCATTTATCACAGGCATTGTATAGTTACACAACTTAAAAAAAATTTCTCTCATATAATACATCCCGATTGCAGTTTCCCCTCCTTCCATTCTGCCCAGCCTCCCCTCTACACCTGCACTCTCCCCCAGATCCACTCTTCCTTTTCCCTTCTGAAAAGAGCAGGTCTCCAGGGATTGTAGCTAGAGTTTTCCTGCCTGGCCCACAGTCAGGACAAATCTAGCTACAAATGGTGCCCAACATGGGGCAAGAGTTTCCACCTAAAAACTGAGAAAAAAGATTCTAAAATGGAGCTAAAAACAGTTCCTCATTGTCTCTCTCAAATGAGCGGCAGCTGCAGGTTTGAGCTACTGGTGGGTTCCTAGCGTGCATGCTCGACCTGCAGTATGGCAGGAATGAGGCCTCTGCAAGTGGCACATTAAGCTGCATGGTGGATTTAGACTTTGCTAGTACAAAACAAAAAAAAGAGGTTTCTGGGTTACACGCTGCTTGGATAAAAGCATAGACCCACGATAGCTCCCAGAGCTGGTGGAAAACGTAACACCGCCATGTTGGGAAGCTGAGGTGGGCGGAGCCAGCAGCCACAGCTGCTGCAGTTTAAAGCAATAGATTCACAATAAGACAGATTCAGATGTAATAATTTAAAATGTGTGTAAAATATACATAGACTTGAAAGAGACAAAAAAGGTGATATATACAGTTATATAAACAAATACATAGTTTTAAAAAATAAAGTCTTTAAAGAGACAGTAAAATTAATATAAAAAATAAGCCACGTAAAGATGAATATTACACAGAGAATCTGGATTGTGTTGTCTTTGGGATTTTTAACTGCAGAAAAACATTTGATTGTAAAAGCTATTGAATTATGCCAAAATGTATATTTTAAAGGTACCTTGGCTTCAAAATTTGTATGTAAGGATATGTTGCTTTGGAAAGGAGACTCTGCTTTTGTTCCCACAGAAAGCCAGAGGCTATGAATTTGTTCCAGATTAAGATACATCAGGTTTGACCAGCCAAGACCCCCTGAAAGGTCTCCGATGACACCAAGGCCCAGATGACCCAACATCCAGAATGGTTTCAAGGCAACTGGCTCAGACAATACAGCCTCACGGACTACTCCATGATCCTAAAATTTTCTTTGTGTCCCCATAAGATACAGCGCCCCCCCTCCAGCAGGAAGTAGTAAGAGAAGCTACGCCCAAATTCCCAAATTATATGTAATTTTACTTTGTTAAGGTTAAAAACCTTCCTTTTTGAAAAAAAAAAGGGGGGGGAAGTGCTGTGGGATGTTCTGTATGGCAAATGTGTTGCTAATTAGTCAATAAATAAAACACTGATTGGCCATTGGCTAGGCAGGAAGTGTAGGCGGGACAAGGAGGAGAATAAAGCTGGGAAGTAGAAGGCTGAGTTAGAGAGACACTGCCAGCCGCCATGATGACAAACAGCATGTGAAGATGCCGGTAAGCCATGAGCCATGTGGCAAGGTATAGATTAATGGAAATGGAATAATTTAAGCTGTAAGAACAGTTAGCAAGAAGCCTGCCACGCCATACAGTTTATAACCAATATAAGTCTCTGTGTTTACTTGGTCGTGTCTGAGCGGCTATGGGACTGGCAGGTGAGAGAGATTTGTCCTGACTGTGGGCCAGGCAGGAAAACACTAACTACAAGGGATATCAACTGAACATGGCATAACAAGACACAATAAGCTAGGCAAAAACCCTCATATCAAGGCTGGGCGAGGCAACCCAGCAGGAGGAAAATAGTTCCAAGAGCAGGCAAAAGAGTCAGAGACACCCCCCACTCCCACTTTTATGAGTCCCACAAAAACACCGAGCTATACAACCATAACGAATACACAGAGGATCTAGTGCAGACCCATGCAGGTTCTGTGCTACATCAGTTTCTGTGAGCCCCTATAAGCCCTGCTTAATTGAATCTGTGGGCCATGTTCTCTTGGGATTCTCTAATACCTCCCAGTCTTCCTCAGAGTTTCCTGAGCTCCAAGGGGAGGGACCTGATAGAGAACCTCTAATTTGGGCTCTCTCTCCATGAAATGTTTGGCTATGGGTCTCTACATCAGCTCCCACCCACTGCAGGAGGAAGCATCTCTGATCTTTGTCAAATGATTAAAGGCTATTAAGAAAATTATTAATATCATGTCATTTTGGAGTTCCAAGGCATGTCTTGAAGATTGCTAGCAAGGCAAAGTGAATTCCACCAAGAGCCAGTCAGCTGCAACTTTTCCTCATGATGGCTACTTATCTGGTTGCTCTGAGTTCCAGGTGTATCTCCAACAGGAATTTTCTCCTCCTGTTTAGCTTAACTTTACCAGTGATCTGGAGCAGACCCGTGACAGCAGGCAGGCTTTTTATCTCCATGTGAGACTGGAAGAAGACACATTATTTGGGTCACAAACATGGCTACATAGACGCCACAGTTTGAAATGTGAACCTTCTTCAACCTCTTTACCATCAGGCACAGTTTGGAAATGTCACACTAGAAGCAGCTTGAGAACAAAGGCATTGTCTGTACCAGCCAAAGGAGTGTACCACAGCCTAATTACATGTTCGAAGCTGTTTGTTGGTTTTCACAGACCTACGCAGATCTGTGTCTTTGAGACCTGGGATCTGAGCACATGAAAGAATAAAGCAAACTGCAGTCTAATGCTGTAGGCAATTTTACTTTAATTCTAGTGTACTTTTAGACAGGGATATAAGAAAGAAAACAATGATGCAAGGCTGTTTGAGTTCATAAAAACTTGATCAGAAAACATGCAAATAAACCTCAGTAAGTACACAGTAAATAATAACAGAAGAGCTCTTTCCCAGAACTTTCTCAGGACAGACCAATTTAAACACAATGCCTGGCACATACTATAGATTCTATCTGGGAAAGCATGAAAGCAAGGCAGAAGTGCATGTCCAGGTCCAGGGCACACTGACCAGACTGGGTTCTATAGCTGTATTCTGACATCCAACAAGAATAAGCATGTCTTATAAATTGAATATAAATGTTTGTCACAGGAGGCACGAAATCATGTCCAGTGAACAAAATGCGCCTGAGGTAAACGACCCTCTGCCTTTTTTTCTTGGAGCCTCGCTCACAGTTCCCCAAGGCATTGTTCACCATGAACCATTCTTCTGACCGTGTTCCAATGGCTATTCACAAGTCTCTTTAATTCTGTAGGAAATTACATACAAAATTACATTGTTAGAGTATCATGCTGTATAGTACGTCATTATATTATATCACAATTAACATGTTATGAAACCATTCCTAATCATGTAGATAATGGTACAGATAATTCTGTTATCTAGATTTGTGTGTATATGTGTGAGTGTTAGTATGTGTGTGTATTGACACAGTATGTGCACATGTACATGTGGGTGTGCATGCATGTGTGTTTGTATGTGTGTGGAGATCAGAGTTAGAGATGAGCATCTTCTTGGATAATTCACCATCTTAGTTTTTGAAACAGAGTCTCTCACTGAATCTGGAGCTCATCCCTTTGGCAAGACTGGCTGAATGATGAGTTTCAGGGAGCCTCCTGTCTTCACCTTCCCAGCACCAAGATTCAAGATGTGCACCATATTTCTGTTGGCTGCTGGGGATGGAGACAGCTGCTTTCTTTTCTTAAGTAATAAGCATTTTGCTGAGTGCACCAACTGCATCCTCCAGGTTCTGACCTGATTATAAAATATATTCTACATTATTCATATTCTATAATATTTCTACAATATTTTTATATTTATAAATGTTATTCAAACCAGACACATACAATATTCAGATAAAATATCATGGAAATTGTGGCTCTTGTCTGCACATAAAATAACCATTCTGAGGGCTTTACCATCCAGTTCATGGTTTTAAATTATTTTCCTTCCTTCTAAGTGTCAAGAGAAAGGAAAGTAGTTTGGAATGATCTAACTCCAATATTTATTGGATCAAATGTGTTGCTATGAATAAAGAGTTAACTGCAGCTCTGCTCTGGCAGGATGTATTGTGATATTTGGGAGTCTCACCCTGAAACAAGCTTCATCTCAGAAGATGGGCTCCTTCCAGGCTTGCAATCCTTCTCCTGAGAGAAGGATCAAAGGGAAATGCTGGCATGGGGGAATATCAAGAGTTGTTTAAGCCGAGGGATGCCAGATGATACTTCAGGGCTCTGTCAGAAGCAAGGCACAGCCTGGTGTTGATGAGGAAGGCTGTTTTCACTAAAGCAGCCCAGGCTGATTCTATTCTACTCTAACCCAGGGATTGGCATGCCATACTCCGATTTCTAGTGTCTCCAAAGACCAGGGTTCTGCTCTTTAGCACTATAAGATTCAGTCCATGTGACCAGAGGTCTGCCCCATGTACTGGGCAGTATTTTGCAGCATTTATAGTTCTATCTATTGGTGATGCTGCAGCAACCTCCTCCAACCCCTTCATCATGACAGACAACCAAATAAGCCTCTAACCACAGCCAAAAACTCAGTCTTGACTGAGAGTCATGTTGGTAAGAGGAAACTGGAAAGCATCTGGCCAACCGAGCCTCATTTTTTGTAAGAAGTTACATTTGGGGCTGGAGTTCTCTTAGTGGTCAAAAGTGAATACTGTCCTTACAAACAGAATCCAGTCCCCAGTACTGTTATCAGGAGGCTAGTAACCTCCTGTAACTCCAGTTCCATGCAATCTGAGGATCTCTTCTAGCCTCCTTGGGCACTGTACTCAAGTGTTCAACACACACACAACCCTGTGTGTGTGTGTGTGTGTGTGTGTGTGTGTGTGTGTCTCACACACACACACAATTAAAAGTAAAAATGAAATCTTTATACATGAAGTTGCCTTTAGTCATCAAGATAACTCCACATGCCTTGTCTCCCATTAAAAGAGCTGAATGGGTTCCTGAAAATACATTTAGGAGATCCAGCCATCTTCTCAGTGTTGGTATAACCCAGAGAGGGACAGGTGAGCTAATCTTAGCCAACTAGGTAATTGCTAGACTCTAACTCTGGGGCGGGAATGTACAATGAATGGATAAATGGTTTGAGATTAGTCACCCCACAGGTAACTGACTCCTCTAAGTCTGCTTTGATGGTTTTCCATTCCCATTCATGAGCCTCATTTCATTTGTTAAAAGTAAATGGCAACTAGGCTGGGAGATGTTTCAGTCAGTAAAACGTGTGCTGCTGTTTGAGCATGAGGACTTGGGTTCAATCTGCAGCACCCACATAAACAAACAAACAAAAGTGGCATGGTGGTGTGAATTGCCAGCTCTTGCGGGATGGAAGGGGTTTAGGCTACTTAGCCAGCCTAGCCTACTTGGAAAGTTCCAGACCAGTGGCAAAAGCTGTCAAGAAAGGAAGGCAGGCAGGAAGGCAGGCAGGAAGAAAGGAAGGGAAAAAAAGAAAGAGTCTGAAGAATGACACTCTAAGTTGACCCTTGGCCTCTAGACACACACGTACTACACACATACAAACACACAAATACACACAATAATTTTTAAACCTTTATTAGTATTTTGCCCACATGTGTGAAAGTGTACCACATACGTGCCTAGTGGCCATGGTGGAGTCAGATACCCTAGAACTGGAGCTATGGCAGTTCCCATCATGTGGGTGCTGGGGGACCGAACCCAGACCTGCAAGAGCAGCTGGTACTCTCACCCCCAAGCCGTCTCTCCAGCCCTCAACCCAAAGTCAGTGAGTGGAACGTTACTGAACCATCCCTCTTCAGTTTCTCATTCAGTAATATGAAATAACTAGCCCAACAATTCAAACAATAATCCAAAATCAAATAAACAGCAGAAAAAGAGCAGTCAAAACTGCCTTAAGCAATTTAAACAGCTAAATAGGCAGTTGTTTTAAATAAACAACTTTAAATTAAGCAACATTTATTAAGCATTGCCGAGTGCTAGAATCCCTGTGAGCTTAGGACACATATTCTTTCCTTCATGAATGTTTTCTTTGCTTGAAGTTACCAACCTTTTTTTTTATTTATTTAAAACAAACAAGTCACAGACTTGCACAGATTCCAGTAAATATTTATTATGGAAATGTTCAAGTTTTAGTAAAGACAATAAACAAGAAACAATTCAAATCAAGCAAAATAATCAAACAAATTCTTTTCTTAAAACATAAAAATTATTTTTTAAAAATGCTTTCATTTTTTGAGTTCATATATGTACCATTAAGTCAGTCAATGAGAATGTTCATGGAGCATAGCACTTTTAATAACTAAATATTTTAAATAAAAAATGTTAAACAATATTTAGACACTTCAGTTTTCCCCACCATCAAATTATCTCTTGCTGGGAATTCTTCTTCATCCAAAAAATTAATTTATTCCTATAGGTCAGTTGTCATATGTGTTAATCATCAAATTAATATTTCTTAGATTCACCCTTCAGTAGTGTGTTGGCTTATTTATGTCAACTTGACAGACATTAGAGTCATTTTGGAAGAGGGAACCTCAGTTGAGAAAATTGCCCTTACTAGATTGGCCTATGGGAAACCCTGTGGTGTGTTTGCTCAGTTGATCTGGGAATGCCTAGCCCACTGTGGGTGGTCCTATCCCCAAACATGTCTTCCTGGATGGCATAAGAAAACGGGCTGAGCAAGCCATGAGGAACAAGCCAGTAAGCAGAATTCCTCCATGGCCTCTGTATCAGCTCCTGCCTCCAGGTTCCTGCCTTCTTTGATTTCCTGCCCTGACTTTCCTCAGCAATGAAGTGTGATCTGAGAGTTGTAAACTGAAATAAACCCTTTCTTCCACAAGTTGTTTGTGGTCATGTTGTTTTATCACAGCAATAGCAACTCTAACTAAGACAAGTACCTATTCTGCACAAATGCTGTGGGATTCTGCAGGCTTTTCCAGCTGCTACAATGTCGAGCTTACTTGTCAGATGCTAGTGGAGAGGGAGAGGGGGAGAGAGAGAGAGAGAGAGAGAGAGAGAGAGAGAGAGAGAGAGAGAGAGAGAGAGAGAGAGAGAGAGAGAGTTTCTCATCCCAGGCAGGGTGTTTGCCCTTGCTCTGTGCACATGGAATCCATGCTGTTCGGCTCCTGTACTGCAGACAGCTTCTGGATTACATGTGGCTTCTTCAAGGCTGTTTTTTTGTAGCTTTTGCATCCACCATGAACAGCTTTTGTCAAGTGGCTTGGCAGAGCATCCTAAACAGGACAGCATCCTATAAAAGGCTTGCCCAGTGTATCAGGGATCGACCTAGAGTGTCTTGATGGTGATGCTCCTCAATAAATTTTTTCACTCTCCAGTGAGCCATGTCCTCAGCCTTGCTGCCAAAGTCCAACAGAGTCATGATTTCTAGACAACTTCTTTTACTGTCTTAGCCCAAGTTTTGATGGACACTTTCAACATTTTCTCTTTCTGTATTCTTTAGAACAACAAAAACAACTGTCCTTTCTTTTATTTTTGAAAGCATCTCACACTAGACCATTTTGTTCTCACACTCATATCAATCCTCCTGGCACAGCCACTTGAGTTCTGAGATTACAAGTATAAGCAACATTCCAAGTTTTTCCTGTTTATTTTAGAACACCCTTACTTGCCTGTGCTAGCATTTAATAACAAATTTATATTGTAATATTCTTTTATATTCAAATTACCAGATGATCATTCTTCGCTGTTTGATATACCAAAGTCTTTTAACCTACTAATTCAAATGTATGAGCCAACCATGGGTATTTTCCCCTTGATTTCATTTTATTGACTCTAATCACAGTTTTCCATTTCTTTATATGTCTATTTTTTATTATGTGGTATACATTGTGGTTAGTGCACTGTGGTAGCTCTAGGCATCATTTTGAAGACTGGTTAACTTTAAATGTCAACTTTCTACAAACTAGAATTGCCTGGGAAGAGACTTCCAATTGAGATCAGATTGCCCTGTGGGCATGTCTGTGGAAGACTGTCTTGATCGTTCATTGATGTGAGAGGGCCAATCCCACTGTGGGTGGCACCATTCCTTAGGTAGGTGGTGTCCTGAACTGTATGAGAAAGATAAGCATAGGCCTGCTTGGAGTCTGCAAGCAGCATTCGCCAGAGTTTCTGTTGTATTTCTTTGGCTGTGAAGTGAGCTCCTTAGCTGGAAGGGATGTTTGTATGGAATAGCAAAGAAATCTATCTTCTTGCTTCTACCTTGATTTTTCTCAGTGATGGACTGATCTGAAATTATAAGCCAAATACCTTTCCTCCCTATCTTGCTTTTGGTTGGGGTGTTTTAATCACAGCATCAGAACTGAAATTAGAACATTATGATGACAAGTTTAATCTAGCTGAAATTACTAGAAGATATTCTTATTGTGGGCACCTTGGCTTAAAGCTTGGTCAGCATAGGACTATGCTATTTTTATTCTAAGTCATAGGGTGCATCCTTTCATTCAAGAATATGCTCATATATGACCATTACATAGAGATCTATGTCATTTATTAAGCCCCTCTTAATTTGGCAGAGATTGACTAAAAATTCCATGGCCTCATCATTCACCAAGCACTAAAATTCTGCAAAACTATGTTAACTTTAGTCTCCTTGAGGCCCCAGGGCTCATAAGAGTTTCACTTCACAGATCAGCAAGTGATGTCATGCTGGGTTTTGTTTTGTTTTTCCAGAATTGAGGTTTTCCTCATGCCTTAACCTTTTTTTTTTTCTTTTAGCATCTCCTTCCCCCTCTTTTCGGATACACCCATTGATATCATTAAGCTCAAATTTCTGACTCCTCACACCTTTTCTAGTAGAATCCTATTGGGAGAAACGCAATAGCCTTGTGTGCTCTTTCAAAGCTTTAGCCCTTCTTTCAATGTTTCATCTCCTGTTTGTACTTGCTTTAGTGTTTTGCTTTGTTGTGTGATAAATGTCATATACTGTTATATAAAATATAAATATATAATATAATACAATATAATATATATAGGTTATATGTATATAGGTTATATAATATATATTTATATAATAAAATACATAAAATGTCATATACTATTATATAAAAACATACCTTAGAACCTCATGACTTCTTGTAGCTCTCTTTTCTGTAATTTGTGTGTGGAATTTTATCTCATTTTTCTTGCCTATTTTCCCCCTAAATTATTCATGCTTCTGTGAGGCCTAGCTGGACAGCCTCAGAAAGTCTACTCACATATCTGGTTTGTTGTTTGTTGGAATGTCACCATGGGCGAAGGGGATGTGTATCTCATCCAAAAATGTAGCAAAGGAATAAGTCTCAGTGGGCCTGTTTTCCAGGCCTCCAATTGTGCCATAGCTGTAGTGTTATATCGGACAATGCTAATCCTCTAGCCTTCCAGATTCAAAGTGATGACAAGTAGATTTTTACCTCTTGATGGGACAAGTTACAATTTAGTTCAAATGGGTGGATACAAGGAGGGTGCCTCTTACGTAGCCTATTATTGACTCTTTCCATCTTTTTTCATTACCAGAGTCTGTATTTATGTCATCCACTTCTGAATGCTGATGAAATACCATGTGGTCTGAAGAAAATTTGAACATTAAGTGATTAAAAAGAACAGAGTACTATAAAAGTCTTGATTTTGCCCACCATAGGCTGCTTTCAGTGTAGGAGATTTTATTTGACAAATAGGCCAATTTAAAAGTCCCACTAATGAAGACATGCTTTGATGGAATGTGATTCTGTTTAAAAAGTATTTTAGAGAGATTGGAATTATTTCTAATTTTATATAAAGTCAGACTTTTTGTGTGTTATTTCAAAGTTCTACTCCCCCAAAACTTAAAGCATGTTATATGTGCACAGAGAGAGCCAATGATTGCATAAAATTAATTAGCATGACAATGTGAGTTAACAGATTTCAGAATTTCTGTGTTAAAACTTTCCAGATAATAGTAGATGAGCAAAATATTTTACTGTATTTTAAATAATCCACAGACTTTAATGTCATTCAAATAAAACATGTGCAGTTTTGAATTATCTCTGCTAAAAGGAACAGATTTAAAATTCTCCCATGGTTATGTAGTCTCTGAAACAAGAGAAAAAATTTCTAGCCATTGAGTATTATTATTACTAATCATATATTTTTTTATTAATATTATATCCTAAATATTGTGGGATATTTCATTACATTGTATGAAGATATCACTGTTTACCTTGCCTGCCTAAGGCACCTGACCAGTTTAATAAAGAGCTGAACAGCCAATAGCCAGGTAGGATGGGATAGGTGAGACTTGCAGGCAGACAGAGGTGAGAGATACCAGGGAGATGCAGAAGGAATGGAGCACACAGAATGGAGGAGAGGTAAAAAAGCCATGTAGCAATATGTAGATTAATAGAAACTGGTTCATTTAAGTTATAAGAGTTAGTTGGAAACAAGTCCAAGTTAAGGCCAAGCTTTCATAATTAATAAAAAGTCTTTGTGTTATTCTTCGGGCATTGGTGGCCCAAACAAAGTCTGACAGGAAAGTCCAGCTACACTTAAGTCTTAGTACTGGCCCCACATTTTTTCTTTACCTCAGGTTTTATCAAACAATAAAGATTTAATAACTTGGTTACTGGTGAGATCAAAATTTTGTTCTGAATAGTGATAATAAATTTACTGAAGTTCTTGGATCTATATAATGTTCAAACATTACATTTGAACATTGTGTTCAATATATATATATTGTGTTTCTCCAAGGAAGAATTCCTAAAAATAACTTTGGCCTGGTAGCTTTTATGGAAAACTGTCAATAGAAGGGATTTGGAAATAAGATTTATCTGCTTCAGCATTCCCTGCACAAACCATAGAACAAATATGCCATGATCCATGCGCTTGTTTGCCCAGTGTCCCCCTACACATTCAGTCAGTTGTAAACTTGTTTAAGGGGACTATGTCCTGTGTACATACCCAGTCTGGTTACTCTTAGATTGGGTCATAGTGGGACCTGTCCCAGTTTCCTTTCTAGTTACTGTGATAAAAAAAAAAATCTAGGAGAAATGAATGTGCGCATACATACTTGCTCAGCAATTTTTTTCAATCTTATCCCATTAATGGTCCAATCCATGAAATGTTGCCACCAACACTCAGTGTGACTCTTCCAACCTCAATTAACCCAAATAAGAAAAAAAAAATTTCACAGGCATGTCCATGACCTAATATGATATAGGCAACCCTTCAATGAGACTCTTTCAAGATCTGTCAAATTGATAATTTAATCAACCACTGTAGGATCACAGTATCATATAGTAACAACTAGCTAGGGCCATGCAGTGGTTCCCTCTTTTGACAAGGCTGGTTTTTACTGTGCTAGTTGCTTTCATCCCATCATTCAGCCTCTTACTCTCTATAACCTCCACAGAGCCTTGGGTTTGAGGTTCCAATCACAGATCACAACTAACTAACCACACAATAGATAGCAATCAATATGAAGAGGGTGCTGGAATGGGAGCCCCATGAGGGACTCTTGTCTCTTATCTCCAGCACTCAGAACAGCACTTGGCATAGAATAGGCAAAATGCAGCTGTGTTCTATAAGAAAGAATGCTAGAGCCCACGGATGTAGATAAGGTTCTTTCTGCTAGTCAGGTTAAAGGGGGACACAGCGACCAGAGACCGGGATGAGTAAAACATTCCATGTAGCTTAGGCTCAGTTAAGAGTGCTTGCTACTCTTGCAGAAGCGGGAGGCTGCCGGCACTTGTCCCAAGCAGCTCGCAACTGCCTGTAGCTCTAGCTCCAGGGGTCTGCAGCATTCATCTGGCCTCGGGGGGACCTGTACTCAAGGACAGCTAACCCACTCCAACAGTCACCAGCACATGCAAACGCTAAAAAGCAAAAGTAAATCTAAAGTAAACAAATAAATAAAACATAAAAAAGAAACACTGGGTTTTGATGTCTTCAATGATTAACATCAAAGCCAATGTGGAAAATTCTAGCCCTCCAAGTCATTTTAGATCATTAAATAAATTAAACTAAGTGGTGTGGAAATACAGAAATCTCAACTAACATTGATCCATTTATTAAACTATATTTCTACAAAATAAAAATAAAATTTAGTGTGATCCAACTACAATTTATTGCAAACCATAATTCATCATTTTCAGTTGTCACTACAAATAAATGACGACCTCCTTTATGTGTGATTTTAAACTATTTTTTCATTGTGTAGGATATCTTTGCATACTTTTGCCAAACCAGCTCCATACCAGAGAAAACTAATTAGTGTTGTCACTTGTGTGGATAATTATTGTATTTATAAGATAATTGTAGACTCACTCTGGAATTATTCTCTGTTCAGCATTCAGAATTAGCACAATTTTCTATTCATTATACAGAGCCATCCTAGGAAGTGTCTGAGTACCTTGGGATAAAATTTGTCCAAATTCAACTACTCGATGTCTCCATTAAGAGAAATCAGACTTGAAGAACTCCCAGCATTCACATTGGCATCTGTGCAGTCCAGGAAGCAAGTCTGGGATAGTTGTGCGAACAGTCTGAGGACTCCACTGGGGGATTATGGGCATCTTCTCTCTTGAATTATTGCTTCAGTGATGCAGAACTTGGCTGAGATAAAGCACCTTTGGGATGAAGACTGAAAGCAGATGTTGTGACATCTGTCCCCTTTAGTTATCAGAAGTCTATTATTTGCCTGGCTTGGTAAAGCTGGTGTTGGGTAAATCGAGACTATTTATCTAGAATTTAAGCCACAAATCTGTTCAGTGGTTTATACAGAAGGGAAAAAATCCCAGAGATTTGGGGTGTATTCTAGGGTAGCTGGATGTGGACATGTCAGCAGCTCTTCAAAATGCTTAAACTTCCTGCAGTATGGATGAAAACAGAGCTGGCAATCATCTGCTCAGGTGGAAAATGAGTAGTTGGCACAAATGGGTAAAATCTAGAGTAATAGACAGGCATTCTTCTCTTAGACTGCCGGCTGGTCTTCATCCCATAGATGCATCTTCTATGCCTAAGAAACAGGCTTTCCTTTCTGTATAACAGGAAATCCTGTCATGACTAGGAAAACACAATGAAAGCACAATGGGTGTTTGAATTATTGATCTGTCAGTGAAAGTGTGGACTGCAAGTCAGAAACCCACTATTCAGAAATATTCAAACAATAATGCAAGTTCCACAGAATTCACCATCCAAATAGTAGAAGGATAACAAGTTGAGGAGAGCATTTCTGTTCTCTCTTTGCATAAGGCAGACATTGCTAATTTATTGTAGCTGAGCCTATCTAAAGCATACTTCTCCATTTCATCTTTCAGATAGCCACATGCTTTAGCTCAGATGATGAAACCTACTCATGGCCCCTAGTAGTAGACATGCCAGCTGAAGGGTTCCAGTTGACTTTTCCAAAAGATCAGAGTAGAACAAAGAGAGGCTGCATTTGAGTGAGAATCCCATTACTTTAGTACCTACCCAGAGTGTCCCTGGTTCCACTGAGGAAGAGGTACCCAAATCAAAGGGGAAGAAATGTCTTCCTTATCTTAATTTCCTGGGTAATGTCAATTGTCCCTCTTGAGTAAGTGACTCATTTCCTCAAGCTGACTTTGGATAAAGTATCTGATTAAATTCCATCACTGGTGTCTTAGGTACTTTTCTGATACTGTGATGAAACACCTTGACCAAGGCAGCTTATAGAAGGAAGAGTTTAATTTGGGCTTATGGTTCCAGAGAGTTAACATCCATGATGGCAGAATGGAGGTAAACAGTGGCTGGATGCTGCAGCAGCAGCTGAGAGTTCACATCTTGAACCACCAACAAGAGGCAGAGAAAGCTAACTGGAAATGATGCAAGTCTTTTGAAATCCAAAAGCTTACCCCCTTGACACCCCTCCTCCAACAAGGTCATACCTGCTAATCCTTCCCAAGCAGTTTGATCACCTAGGGACTAAGCATTCAAATGCTCGAGCCTGTGGAGACCATCCTCATCCAAACTACCAAACCTACATCTTATGTATTCCCTACTCATGGTGAATGTGTATTGCTGAATCTCACTATTATTTCAATGGAGCATGCCTCTATATATTCTTGAGATCTAAGAACAGGTGCTTGTTCATGAAATTCTATTACCTGTGGGGATAGTCTGCCCTGCTGTGGCACCCTGTCACACACCAGTTCCTCTGCTCTGACTCTCTGTCCCAGGCTGGTTCTGAGCCACATTGACTGCATGCTGGTTACCCACAAAGTGACCTTCCATTCTTCTCATTTACCCACGAATTCATCACTGTGAGCTTTGTGCCTTTCTCACCATATTCATTTGTTCCTTTGTGAATTTTAATATCACCCATTGATATTCAGCCTTCTCTCTGAATGGGACAGACTTGTCCAGATCCTGTTAGATCTTCAGCTTGTCTGCCACAGTAGCGGCTCTGTCTTTCAAGACTATGTTATAACTTTTTAGCTATCTGGCAGCAACAAAGACATTTCTTTTAATATGACCTGATTGTCTTCCAAGGCTTTCTCCACTTTTCTTCATCTTTGGGGAAGTGTAGGATAGAAAATGGCCGAGGGCATACATGAATAAGTTATGTTGCTAAAATCTTAGTGGAATCTATGAATGTAACCTCAGGCTCCCATTAGGTTTCAGACAAAGGTTGTGTATATCTAAAACACACTTTAAAACATTTTCCCTAAATATGTGATGATTTATAAATAAGTAAACACTGTTTCATGCTAGGCTGATTCAATAGCATTTTTATTTAATCAAGTTTTATTCTATGCAAAATATTATGTAATTTAAAAGCATGTGGAAAACACAAATGTATTATAGACAGAGAAGCTAAAGTGATACTGTGTAAAATGTCATAATATTAATAATTAATGTTTTTACACCCTTCATTTCCTCTTATATTTGTTGAAACTGACTCAAATATCTACAGGTTGTGGTGGTAACATCTCAAAGTCTTTCATACTTTCTCTGACAGACACATCCCATATTGGAGTATTGCAAATTCATTTCTTTTTTTTTTTTTTTTTCCTAAGGGCTTCCACTGTGCTCTCTTATAGAGAGCCATGCTCAGTAATAAATCTTTTTTTTTTTAAATTTATTTTGCAATACAATTCAGTTCTACATATCAGCCACGGATTCCCTTGTTCTCCCCCCTCCCGTCCCCCTCACCTTCCCCCCAACCCCCCCCCCCATTCCCATCTCCTCCAGGGCAAAGCCTTCCCCCACAGACTGAGGTCAACCTGGTAGACTCAGTCCAGGTAGGTCTAGTCCCCTCCTCCCAGGCCGAGCCAAACAATCCTGCATAGGCCCCAGGTTTCAAACAGCCAACTCATGCAATGAGCACAAGATCTGGTCCCACTGCCTGGATGCCTCCCAAACAGATCAAGCCAATCAACTGTCTCACCCATTCAGAGGGCCTGATCCAGTGGGGACCCCTCAGCCTTTGGTTCATAGAGAGCTTGGGGGAGCGGGAGATCCCAGCTGGATCAACAACAGAGAGGGAGAACAAGGAATAGGAGACCATGGTAAATGAAGACCACATGAGAATAGGAAGAAGCAAAGTGCTAGAGAGGCCCACAGAAATCCACAAAGATACCCACACAACAGACTGCTGGCAATGGTCGAGAGACAGCCCGAACTGACCTACTCTGGTGATGGGATGGCCAAACACCCTAATTGTTGTGCTAGAAACTTCATCCAACTACTGAGGAATCTGGATGCAGAGATCCATGACTAGGCCCCGGGTGGATCTCTGGGAGTCCAATTAGCGAGAATGAGGAGGGTTTATATGAGCGAGAATTGTTGAGACCAAGGTTGGATAAAGCACAGGGACAAATAGCCAAATGAATGGAAACACATGAACTATGAACCAATGGCTGAGGGGTCCACACTGGATCAGGCCCTCCGAATGGGACAAATAGCAAATTCATTTCTATATGTATGCCTTTATCAGGCTATCAACATTTAGAGTACAATTACTTTTCCTCCCAAATACTGTGGTCTATCCCAGACAGCTCACCATTGTAAACAGAATAGAAAAAAATTACTTATAAGGAATTATTCATTACATGGGAAAAAAGTGAAGTTTAATGGATGGTGGGGCTAAGCTGAGATAATAGCCAGGATACTGGGCATATGAGCTAAAGGGATCTTGTTATCACACACCAAATAATTCTTGAACTTTTTCACACTTTAATATCTGAAAAACTGTGAAAAATTCCAATGTCTAGTTGATAAAATAATTACAGTTTGGATCTTCCAACATCTAGTTGATGGAATAATTACAGTCAGAATCCTGGCATAGATCCCAGTGATTCCCAAGTACACTAGAGCTTTAGAACCCTGCCCTCATCTATATTTTTAAAAAGTGCTGCAGGCCGCAGGACTGTATCATAAGAACTCAGCTGGTTATGGCAAAGTCTCTACCTGGAGGAATCAGGGAATTCCTCCAGAGGAAGCCAAATCCCAAGGAGTTTTTGGTGTTACTTGGCTTGTTATGTATCATCTGTATTCTGTTATGAAAATCATGTGTGCCTTCATAGTTTTCCCAATTGACTTTTCCCTAAGAAGGGCTAACAGTGTGGACTGATCACTCTCTGGACATACACATTCCAGGTATTTGGAGAACAACCTCGGGAAAGGCTTTCTCTGGAATCAGATTATCTCCCTTAGCCACTTTCAAGGACTACAGGAAACACCACCCAGGTGGGCCCCAACTTTCGATGATAACAGCCCACCTGCAAGTCTCCTGACTTAAATTCCACAAGGAGACACCGCCCAGGTGGGCGCCCAACTTCCGAAGACTAACAATGATAGCAGCCCACATGCAAGTCTCCTGACTTAAGGTAAATTCCAGAAGGAGACACCACCTAGGAGAGGTGGACGTTAAGTAATAGTTTTACACAATTTAGCTGGGACCCTCCCTTTATATACCGGAACTTCCAGGGCACAGGATGAAGAAGAGAAAAGAGAACGGAAGAACTAGATGGGTAAGAACTTGAAAGGAACAAACTGAGATGGGGAAGAACTAGATTGAAGGGCTAGAAGAGAGGACTAGAGGAATGAGATGGGAGATGAGGAAGAGCCAGATGGGGAAGAACAAGATGAGGAAGAGCCAGATGAAAGAGAAGGAGATGGGAGAGGAGCTGATAGGGGAAAGAACTAGATAGATGAGAGAGGAGCTGATAAGGGAAAGAACTAGATAGATGAGAACCTAGAAGGGACAGAACTAGATGAAGGAATTAAGATAGAACCTAGAGAGGACAGTAGATAAATGTAGAGAGAAATCAGGCAAGAATGGAGCTAGACATGAGAGCAGAATAGAAGCTGTGTAGAGAGAGAACTATCACAGAATAATAAAGTGTATGAACTAAGGAGTTTCGTGTACATAGATTCATTCCTTTTCATCAAAGATTAATTATCAGCTGGTTGTAGATTCTTCCCGGACCCTGGGAGGGGACTATCGAGGGGCTGGACCCCCATAGTCCCTGACAAAAAAGTGCTGTGGGAGAATTTTGAGAGTGAGCTTCAGCACAACACCAACAGACACTGCTGGTTTTCCCACGAGACTTCTAATATCCACTGTGGGCATCCCTTTCAGTTCATGGCTAATTTGCTCATCTTCTCAGTAGTGAGGAGGTGACCTCACTGGATTTTGTGTGACCCAGTGTTGGATATCGACTGAATGAAAGAGGCTAAGGCCATTGTGGGGCTCCCATAGTACCTCATTTTTGTTGTAACCCAGGTCAAAACACTCACAATAAACATGAGGAGAAAGAAAATGCAAGATAAATATTTTAAAATTGGACTTGACAGGGATTGATGCCTGAAGATAGATCACACTGTGCTTATGGGGTGTTATGTCCCCTCAAGTATTATATTCTGAAATCCGAAATGTTGAAAATGACATTTTGGCTGGAAGATGAAGGCTTTACTTTGGATATGTGAGTTAAGGGATGCCTATGAGATGCATAATAGGTTTACCAAGTCCATAGTTAAATGGCAGGCCTGAAGAGGTTTGGTCAGAGGAATATTCAAACAACAGGGTCCACTGAGATGATCAATCACATAGCCAAGACAGGGCCCCAAACTTGGACTGAGGAAGAGAAGCCAGGGAGGTGAGAGGTCATTTGGAAAAAAGGGAGCAGGGCATTATTATGTAACAGAAAAAGAAGCGGGAAGAGTGTTTTAATGAGGGCAAGATGTCATCAGAAGGGCCAGGCACCATGAGTACTGAGATAGATCAGTGAATTCAATGGAGGAAGGTGATCAGCAGAGCTGCACTGTGGCCATGGATTCATGTACAGCATGAACATTGTCTGTTTCTCCCCATTAAATCATTAAGTATTGAGGCTAGAGACATACTGTTTTATATAAATCACATGTAACTATCTATGATTGCTAATCTTGGTTGTTAACTTGATATACCTGGAAAGAAGGAGCCTCGGTTGAGAAATTGCTGCTGTAAGATTGGTCTGTGGGCATGTCTGCGGAGCATTTTCTTGATTGCTATAGGGGACCCAGCCCACACCATTTGACACTGTGGCTCCATGAATCCTTTAGAGCTGAAATCTCCCCATTTCCCAGTGCAGTCACAGCCAGTGTAAACTCACAATACATTGTTTTCTTCCTGTCTATATTGATGCTGATATCCACAATCTACATTTTTCTAGCTATACAAAACTGGAGTCAATATAATCACATACACTACATGAATTCAATACGATAGTAAGTTAATAGTTGGTGTGTTGCTTTTTATTTTTTAATTAAATTTTTATTAAAAATATTCATGAGTACTATATTTGCATCATCTGTACCTTCTACCCCACCCCCTCAACCTCCCTTTCAAATGCATGACCTCTGGTTCTTTATTATTGTCCTCCACCCCCTACACACACACTCAGTTGTATACATGCAACCTGCTGAGTCCATTCAGAGTTGCTCATATGTACATTTGTTTAGGGATGACCATTTGGGTTCAGATAACCTACAAGGAGTTCATCTCTAGAGAAAACTGACTGTACCTCTCTCAGCAGCCATTGGCTGCCTGTAGTTCTTCATCTAGGAGCAGGAACCCTGTTAATGTTTTTCTTGCTGAGTAAAAGTTAACTCTAAAGCCATAACACTGTTGCCAGCAGCTTCACAGAGCTTTGGTTTGCTGTGTCTCCTTTGCATTTGTGCTTCTGCTTACAACGGCCATAGGAGAAATAGGTCTATGTATGTACATCTAATTTATATATATATATATATATATATATATATATATATATATATATATATATATATATATGCTGTATCCTAACATAGACAGTAAAAGGCTCTGTCATCTAAATTCATGTCAGTACACTCTACAGTGTTTATACAACAGTAAAATTGCCCAAAGATGCTTTTCTCAGAGTATATCCTTCTGGTTGAGTGTGCATAATTTGTACATGCAATTCCAGTGAAGAAGCAATTCTAAATTCATTTTAAGAGCTTTCTTTGGTTAGACATTTAGATCATTTTCATTCCCACATTAGCATCAACAGTACTCAGTTTGGCTTTGTAAGTCAGTGTGCGTTGATGGAATTGAAATCTCTGCATTGAGATGCCAATGTATATAAGTTATTGATAAGTGATGGGAATTTGCAACCTCTAGAAAATTTTCACGACTAACCAATACTGAATTTAAAGAAGATATGGTAAAAGAAGAAAGAAAGAGTTATTTTAAGTCCATGATCCTGAGAGCATTTTGTTGTGCTATCTTATAGACAATATTTATTAAATTTGCCATATTTTTTAAATATGGCTTCTCTTCCTAACCCCCAGTTTGTTGAGAGATGATAACATAAAACTCACATACATGGTATAATATAATACAAAGCACATAGTGCATATCATGCACTATTATTTTTAACATATGATAACCATATTAGAGATGGAATTGACTCACTAATTTGGCATTTTCTTTACATTTTTATTACCTGTATTTTGTTATTTACTTTATTTATCTATGTGTGTCTGCCTGTGCATGCTACAGCACACCTGTGGAGGTCAGAGAACAGCCAGGAGGATGTGGCTCTCTCCTAGACTTGAACTCTCTCCCTCCCTGTCTTCCTTCTTCTCTCCTTCCTAGCTTCCCTCCTAGCCTCCCTCTGTCCCTTACTTACTTCACATCTCCCTCTCCTATATGTATATGTTTGCCTATATATACATATACTTATGTATGTATGCATATACCTTCCTCCCTCTATTTCTTTCTTCCTTCCTCCCTCCTCCCTCCCTCCCTCCCCCCTCCCTCCCTCCCTCCCCCCTCCCTCCCTCCCTCCCCCTCCCTCCCTTCCTCCCCCTCCCTCCTTCCTTCCTCCCTTCCTTCCTTCCTTCCTTCCTTCCTTCTTTCTTTGTCTCCCTCTCTTGTCCCCCCACTCCCTTCCTCCCTCCCTCCTTCCTTTAATTACTTCCTCTCTGTTTCAGCTGGACTCTGATGCTTGGAGTTAGATAACAGCACCACTATCTAACTGATTAGGACTGTGCTTTTTTGATCCATTAGCTTGACAGATGACTTCTTTCTGCACTATTTTCATTTAGTGTGACACATGATTGGCTGTGATTTTAGATGACTGTCCTTGTTAAGACTTTCTTTTTGGCACTGTTGGTATATCTGGCATTAATGTGCTAATATTTAACTCAAAATTGTGTTCTAATTTAGTTCTAAGTCTGTGAGTTGGGTTTTAAAGTTTGCCTATATACACATATACTTATGTATGTATGCATATACCATCTTAGCTTATGGAATTACCAACCTTCCTAGTTGGATAGAAAATTCTGCAGTAGTTTCAAGGTTTATAAATGTTTAACCTGAAAATGATGTGTCTTTAAAAGTCTGAGTGCACATCTATTGCCAGCATCCTTGACTCAGCAACAGTGCCCATTCAGACCTGGACCAGTGTGTGCCACAGTTCCCATCCCTGATGCAGTCTGAAATAGTCTTCATCCATCCTGCAGCCAATGTGAATCTGCAGCAGGCATCAGATCCCAGCCTGTTGCAGAGCATCCTCCAAGGCCTCCTGACTCACCCATAATTCCTGCCTTTCCTCACCATTCACTTTCACCTCCCCTTCATGTTCTGCTTGCTGGCCTCACATTTATCAAGCTCTCTGTCACCATGGTGATCTGTGTGGATTTTCCATCTTGGAACTTACTCTTAACTTTTCTTTTTCGGTAGCTTCCACCACCATTGCTTTTCACCAGATGGTGTGTGCTGCCATTTTCTTTTTAAAAATAATAATGAGGTCATTTGATGTTGACTTTGCCTCACCTTGTAGTTTTGGATACTCTTTCTAATTCTAGTACTTATTTTCTGTTTCATTGTTATTGTTTTCTGATCGACCTGTGGTTCTAGTTTTAATCCCTTCTTTTATCGGATAGTAAATTAACTATTTTCCCAAAGGCTGACTGACTTTGGAAATTTAATCTTTCCATATTAGCTCTAGACTTGCCTAGATTAACGTGGCTGACACAGTTCACATGCTGGGAGAAATGCTGAGGTTCTTTCTCAGCTCAAGAATGCCATTTGTCTTCAGGAAATGTGAAAGAATGTAACATTATCTCCTTAGAATTTCTGCATCAATGTATTTTAATGATTTACTGTATTTTTATTCTGCTATTAGTAATGTAGTGTGATGAAGTTCATGGCCACTGTTAAGTATGCAAAAACCAGTATTACTAAAACCTCAGCAATGCTGGCTCTTATGGAAAGACACTGCATTTTTCATCTGATTAGTTATTTTTTCATCCAACATGGGGTTAATTATATCCCTGTTTTTACTGTGCTGGCATTATTTGTGGGGATCCCATATACACATATTGAAACTCCCAGTTACTATTGGTAGGTGGAGATGGCATTTCTCTTTTATGTTTTTATTTTATTTTTTTAGTCCTATAAAATCACTGGTGTTCCCATTTTTGCAGTGATTCTCCAGTTCGTTCACTCCTGTGTTTGTATTATGATCCAGGCAAACAGTATCATCCAGAAATAATGAGAATTTGGATCATTCTTGGCAATAATTCTACATATTAATTCTTTGGTAGTGACAAAATATTCCCATGACTGGGACTTCAAAATCCTGTTAAAGTGGAAGAAACAGAAACTGGGGTTTGTACTTTAATTGGGATGTCTCTGTGCTTAAGTTCTCTTTATGTGATGACATAATTTATTTTCAAGTGGATGTTTCTTTATCATGAGGAAATTAATGTTCATATCCTTGGTTCAGAATATAGCTTGTTATTGGAGATAGAGGGGAAATGTTTCCCTGTATACATACACCATAGCCTGCCTAGCATCACGCCCTAATGTGATACAGCAGGTTTGCTGATTACATACTTGAAGACTGTGCTTGTTGCCCATGAACAAAGTTTACTCAGCAGCAAGAGAGGCAGGATGTTAATGAGATTGTTCTGTTTGCTGATTTTAAGGGTGTATAATCACTTAGCAGTCTTTCTGTATTGATAAGAGGTAGTTATCACTGGATTGTACTTGTGCATGCTTGTGGTGTGTGAACTGGCATTTGAAACATGAAACAAGGATCACTCCCTGTCTGTATGCATATTTTCTGATTTTATCATGTGTTTCTGCTTTTTTAACTGCTGTGACACAGTATCTGACTGAACAACTGAAATGGGGAAAAGAGCTGTGTTGGTCATGGTTTCTAACCGGGGCTAGCTCTGTCCTTTCTGTGTGGTGGAGAGGCAGAACATTGTGGTGAGGGACATCTGCTCACCCCGTGGTGGACGGAATGCAGAGAGATGGATCAGAAGGGGCCAGTGAGGTGATGCCCTAGAGAGGCATCCTCCTGTCATCCACTTTCTCTAACTGGTTCCACATCCCACTAGTTCTCAATAATACCATTAAAATATGGATCTATCAGAGAATTCAGCTGCTGATGAACCTAAAGCCCTCATGGTCAATTGCCTCTCAATGGCGGTATCCATCAGCTGGGGACCAAGTCTTCCAGACATGGACATTATGAAGGACACTTTATAACCAAACTACATGCCATGGATAAGTCAAAGATAAAGAATATGCATTCCTTCATTTAGAAATAATTTAACCAAATGTATCTCTATTTGGCATAATAAAAGAAATCAATGGAATGAAATAGGAAACCCAAAATAAGACCACATATATAAGACTTGATGCATTGCAGACTCTGCATTGCATGTCTTTACAAGCTCCAAGGACTGTTTAATAAATTATGCTGGGTCAATTCTGTGTGGAAACAGAAAATTGAATCTCAGGCTCACTCTGAATACTACAATCAGTTTCAGATGGAGATATGGTTTTAAATATCAAAGAAAATACTTTAATTTTATGAGAAAGTATGGAGGAATATCTTACAACATTAGAATAGAGATTCTTAAATTATGAAACAGAGAAGCATAAATGTTATATATTAATATACCAAGTGTATCAATGATGATTTTCTACCATAAAATTGTATTAAACTCAAAAGTCAGATCATACAATGAGAGAAAACATTTTCAAATACATAACTAAAATGATTAATATCCACAAAGTATAAATAACACCTTTAAATTAATAAGAAAAATTAAAAGGACCCATGTGTGTAGATGTAACTGTCTTTTTTAAAGTAAGAAACACAGAGCCAAATGCAGAATTAAAAGCCCAAGAGGTCAGAGCAATAGCTAAGAGCTAAAAACCCTTTCTTACCCTTCACTGCCGCTGCTGTCCTTCCCCTCAACAAGAGACCTACTTTTTGTGTATCTGTCTTTTTATTGACTTTTTGTTCTGTCTTCTCATTGGTTGTAAACCCAACCACATGACCGCCTCATCACTGCCTGTCTATACAGACCTCCAGGTCTTCTATGGTTGGTATTGAGATTAAAGGCGTGTGTCTCCATGCTAGCTGTATCCTTGAACACACAGAGATCTGTCTGTCATGTGATCTGGATTAAAGGTGGGCACCACCACCACCCGGCTTCTGCTATGGCTTGCTATTAGCTCTGACCCCCAGGCAACTTTATTTATTAACATACAAATACAATCACATTTCAGTACAAATAAAATATCACCATACATGTGCTAGAGGAATTAGGATGAAACAGGAATAATAATGAAGAAACATGAATTCTCAAAATTGTGTCAATTGAAACCATAACTAGTTGTTTTTACAAGTCCCTGAGTCCTCTGAGAACCCCTGTTGGGTAAAAGACCTAAGGCTCAAGGGACTGTAGGACTTAAGGAGGCAGAATGGGAAGGAGTATCATTGATGGGGTGGGTGGATATGCAAGGTACAGTAGGAGCTGCAAAAGGCCATGTCCATGTTTTCAGAAAGTTGAGGGAAGGTCAGAGGTGCTGAGAGAGGACAGAGGCACAGACACAATGGGAAGTACCCTGGACCTCCAGCCCAGGGGTAGCACTACTCACAGTTAGCTGGGCTCTCACATATCAATCATCAATCAGAAAAATATATTACAGGCTTGCCCACAGGCCAATCTAGTAGTAACATTTTCTCAGTTGAGGTTCCTTTTTCCAAAATGACTCTAGCTTTTGTCATATTGACATAAAACTCACCAGCACACGGGTATGGGTATTTTTTCTGTGTGTATGACTGTACACCATTTTGAGTATGGGTGTTTTTTCTGTGTGTATGACTGTACACCATTTTGAGTATGGGTGTTTTTTCTGTATGTATGACTGTACACCATTTTGAGCTCGATTGCCATGGAGGTCAGAAGAGGGTGTCTGATCCTCTGGAACTGAAGTTATGGATGATTATGAGCAGCCATGTAAGTTATGGGAATTGAACCCAGATCCTCTATAAGAACAAGTACTCTTAGCTACCCAACCTTCTCTTCAATCCTTTGGGGTTGAAGAGAATTCCTAAGAATCCAATTTTAATGAATGGGAACCAACTGTATACTTACAGAGAGAGCAGATTGGTCCTTTAACCTACCTGTCTTTGACAGAACCTAATCTCTCTCTCTCTCTCTCTCTCTCTCTCTCTCTCTCTCTCTCTCTCTCTCTCTCTCTCTCTCTCTGTTTTTTGGAGACAGGATTTCTCTGTGTAGCTTTTGGAGCCTGTCCTGTAACTCACTCTGTAGCCCAGGCTGGCCTTGAACTCACAGAGATCTGCCTGCCTCTGCCTCCCAAGTTCTGGGATTAAAGGCATGCACCACCACCACCCGGCTGACAGAACCTAATCTCTTAAATGCAGGCACACTATGCCCACAAGCCAGTCTTTGGTCATTTAGTACTCTGATCTAGCTCCCTGAGTCAATTCACTGTTGAAGGGCTAGTGAGTCCTTACTCTGCTTGGGAATGCTGACTTGTTACCAGTGGACAGTCAGTCAGTCAAATGTGAAGAAAAAGATTTCACAGGTGAACTCATGACAAGTCTTGGGTCCAGTGAAAAAATCTGATTCTGTTCAAGTTTTGGTCCCATGCCTGCCAAAGAAAAGCCAGTGCACAGTGGCAAAGTGCTATAAATCATTTTCTTCAGGACTACTGCAATGGAAAGAAAGATACTTCAGACTAGAAGCCAACTCCCTGTGAACATAGCGTGGATCAATGGGAACTTACAGCTAAGGCACAGATTGAAAATCAGCTCCAGGTCTCCGTGGAACTCAGACATGGCCCTGGCCATGTTGGAGTATGGGAATGAATTTGATATTAATGGTGATTAAGTATACAAAGTAGGCAGAGGCAGTCCTTGCTCAAGTGGCTCAGATGGGTTCTTGATGAAACCAGATTTGATCAATAAGTCCCAGCTAGATCCAAATGATGGATCAGGAGTATGAATAATCTTTTCAACAAGTACTTTTTATTACCTCTAGTAAAGACTTCCTACTTCTCTTTCTTTCAAGATATCTCTTGTAGGTTCTATTTTATTATTATTATTTTTGAGTCAGGCAACTTCACTGTATCCATGAGTGATCTGGAACTTACAATGTGTCTGGGTTAGGGTGGTGGCTCACTTACAGTTCAGAGGTTTAGTTCATTATTGTTATGGTGGGAAGCAAGGCAGCATGTAGGCAGACATGGTGCTGGATCAGTTGCTAAGAGTCCTTACATCTTGACTCACAGGCAGCAGGAAGGGATCTGAAACACTGGGTGTGATTTGAGCATATATGAGACCTCAACTCCCACTTCCACAGTGACACACTTCCTCCAACAAGGTCATACCTACTCCAACAAGGCCACACCTCCAAATAATGCCACTCCCTTAAGGGGGCATTTTCTTTCAAACCACCATACAATGTATATGTTGGCCTCAAATGTGACAAGATCCTTCTGCCTCTGCCTTCTGAGTGCTAGGACTACTCTTTGCATTTTAATTTATAGATTGTTTTCTTTAACTCTTCCATCCTTTCCTTTAGAATTTATTTGGGAAAAAGGAAGATAATTTCTATTTTAGAATTTCTCTCAGTGTGTTTTGTTGATTGCACACAGATGATAGAGTTTTGTTTTTTTCTGTTGTGCGTGCATGCGTATATCTGTAGGCATGTGACTTTGTAGGTATCAACCATCAATCTGCCTTATAAAACATTTATCAGGAATGTAGAGGCTTTATCAAGGTAGAAATGTTTCATGTCCACTGTGTTGCAACTATTGACATGACTGTCAACAGCAGATGTGATGTGGATATTGGACACTCTAAGGTCTAAATTAATGGTCGATGGTAAAATAAAATGATACTGCTCCTTAAGAAAAATTCTAGTCATTTACAATACAAGTGTGCATGTGCTTACTTTAGGAATTTTTTTTTTAGGAATCTACCCACAATTAAAAGGAAAGCACATGTTTCTCAAAGAGCTTGTAGATTATTCACATAAGCAACCCAACAGGAAACCAAGGGAGATCCCTGTGATGTTCATGCACACAGACAATGCTCTGCTGTAGAAAGACTAACAATGCCTGTGCCACCAGCATGGTGGGACTAGGAGCTGCCATGCTGAGTGAAAAAAGCCACGTGCAATGAGTTTCCCAGGATTCCCTTCATAGAGCTTCTTTGACTTTCTTACCTTTCTCGTTTATTTTTAAATGTTTCCTCTATTTGTTTCACTTTTCTTCTCTTTTTTATTTGGGGTTTGAAATTTTGACACACTTTTGTTTGAGTCCTCTCCCTGTTTCATATAAAACAAGAAACCACTAAGGTTATGGCAGAATCTATTGAGTTACTTGAAAGAAAAATTTCTGTGATTTGTTTATTTTCATTTTCATCACCACACTTTCATAGAAAAAATACATACGTACATACATACATACACACACATACATATGTCATACATACATCATACATGCAACATACATATATACATACATACACACGTACGCATATACATACAAGCATACATATATACACACATACATACATACATATATACATAAGTGTCTCACTGTGTTTCCCTGGCTGGTCTAAAATTCATTAAGTAGACCAGGCTAGCCTTGAACTAAGAGAATCACCTGCTTCTGCCTCCCAAGTATTTCTTTAATTGCATATGCCACCACATCTGCCTAAATATGAATAATAATTTTTAAATTTCAGAAAATTTTTTAGCCGTGTTAATAATAACTCAGGCAATTTCTTTTTTACAGTTTACTATGTTAAGTGTCATATTCTATTTTTAAAATTTTTAAATTTACTTTAGACTGAAAGAACAGAAGTTTTTTTCTATGTCTTATCTTTTTTTCCTAGTGAGGAAAAATTAATAAAGTAATTGCTACACATAGTAATTTCTCAGAATTAGATGTCAGACAAATATATGAGGTGAAAAATGTGTTAATTAGTTTGATTCCAAGATGAAACAGAATCATAAAATATATTCATGTATGAAAACATCACATTAGACCCCCAAAACACATACAATTATGTTCAATTTGAATTTAAGAAAAATTGAGGAAAAGTGCATTTGTAAGCTGAAATTATAGATTTAAAAATATATGTGTTGTTAATCCCACTTAACAAGAGTAAAGACCATCACCCAAATTCATTTTGTTGAATTAAAGAAGCTTTATTTCTGTCAGACAGGGCAATCTTCCTAAAGCTGGGTTTGAGAAAATAGCTTTGGAAACAGTGGGATTTCTATACTCAAAACTGCAAGGCTAGGGGATTTCAAAGGGTTTTGGTTACCTAGGAATTTGGCAGAACATCTTAAAATTATTGGGCAGAACATTTTATCTTACCAGGGTAGAGGTCAGGATATAGGGTGTGGAATCTGTCAAATTCTGGAAAATGGGTCAAGAACTGTTTAAATCCAAGTTTTACAGAAAACAGGAATGAATTTATTTTGAGCTTGTAACATGATGGCTTTTAATCTTAAGATGGAGTCAGGTTGGTCCTTCAGTATCCCGATGCAGATATTGTTTTTAACATGTAAGGGTGAAGGAATTTTTCTCTCTTTTTCTTCTCATTCTGCTTGTCCTCTGTTATCTATCCCCTTGACTGCTACCAGTCTTTTCTTTGACTAAATCATTGACAATTTCTTTTCTATACATTAGAGTTTCATAAGCATCTTCAAAAAGTGTCTGGTTATTGGTCGTTCTGGTGGTTAATTTTCATTCTCGTTTGACTGTGTTTGGAATCACGGAGGAGACACATGCTGGGCTTGTCTGTGAGGGAATATCCAGATAGGCTTAATGGGAGAGGGAAGACCCTCCACAAATGGGCTGACGCTATGCCATGAGCTGAGGTCTGGGACTGAATCCAAAGTAGAAAAAGAGAGCTGAATGCCAGCACTGATCTCTCTCTCTTTCTCCCTCCTTCCCTCCCCAACTCTCTGCTTCCTAAGTGAGGCTGCAATTTGACTTAATACCATGCCTTCCTCAAACTATGAGCCCAATCAACCCTTTCTACTTTAAGTTGCTTTTTACAGCTACATGAAAAGCAACTAATACAAAGACAAAAAAAAAAATCTTGCCCATTTCTTAGAGGTAGTTGAAATAAGCCAGAAACCAGAGACCAAGAGTAAAATTCATGATCCATTCAGTCATTAAATTATACATGATATTCAATCCCTAATGCTTTACAAGAACACACAGGGAGGAAAGAAATGAAAAAGCCTTGGCAGGAAAACTAGGTGAATCTCCAGATCTACAGGAAGGAGGGGAGGAGGAAGGGGAAGAGGAGGGGAGTAGGAGGAAGGAGAGGAGAAGGAAGAGGGGGAGGAGGGGAGGAGGAGGAAAAGGAGGAAGAAGAGAGGGAGAAGCACAGGGGATTGTTGTTCCACTGCAGGAAAGAGAATTGTCCAAACACACAGATGGCCCTTGACTCACAGGCTAGCGCTAACATGGAGCTACAGTTTGCAAAGAGCAGGGTTGCCAAGAGTCAAGGGTTTTAAAGAAGGGACAAGCTGAATCTGCATTTGGGAAGTAGGGACCATTTAAAATTCTGTTTTAAATATATACAGAGTGACAAAATGATGACGTTTCCCATCTCCATACCTGGTGGCTGTATGTTCTTTTCTTTATCTAAATCATCTAATGATAGTCATTTTTCCAAATAAATATTCATGCTCCTCTTTGTTTTCTTTACAATTATAATACATGTTTAATTAACCTGAGATACTTAGTTTATTAATTTTCATTCTTTTTATAATGCAAGTAACTTAGACCTGTATTTTCTTCCTACTTCCTTCTTTACTGTGTTTTAAGATTTGACTACTGTTGTATTTCCTCGGTGGACTTGAAATACTGCTTATTATTAATATTATAATATAGGTTTCAATGCACATTTATAAAATCTTCTTTACTTACAATGTATCAATTTATAATTCAATTTTGTTTTGCTTTACATATTTTTCAATATTTTGTGAACTTTGAAGCTGTGTGGTTAGAAACACAATTTTATAATCTCAGTTTTTAAGGGTTTATTTTATTTCTAGTTGTGTGTATGCATTTGTCTGTATGTGGGATAAGTGCATATGAGTGCAGATGCCTACAGACATCACAGGGAAGTGTTGGATCCCCTGGAGCTGGAGTTGTAGGCAGTTGGGAACCACTTGATGTGGGTTCTGGAAACTGAACTCAGGGCCTCTGCAAGAGCAAGTATTCTCTTAACTCAGGAGCCATCTCACAGTCCCTCTAGCAATTTCTTGAAAAACTGAAGGATTTTTAACATTAAATGAAGTTTGTTGTTTTGTTTTGTGTCTGCTTTGACACAGGTCTACACTGTGCAGTCCAGGCTAGCCTAGAGCTAGCTGTGTAGACCCAATTGATCTTGAACTTGAGGCAATCTTGCTGCCTCTACTTCCTGAGTGCTACCATTACAGGGGTGCAACACCACACTCTAATTTGTCTTAAACTTAACTTCATTTGAGATTTTACCATCACCTTTTTTGCTAATATTTCTTTTTCCATCTCCTCTTATAATTTTTTTCTTGTATACATAATGTTTCACCATATCTCATGTTAACTCTTTTAGATAGATATATTAATAACTATTTTTATATTTTTAATCTCAGCTTCACATTTATTGACTTAATCATGTTTCCATAACCTTCCCCATATTTTGACTCTAGGACATTTGAATTGATTTCTTATTCTAATATTCCAGTTTGTTGATTTCATTTTTTTTTTATGGTTTCTGCTCCTTTTTAACACACTGGAATTTTCCTTGCTTGTTCTGAGGAAAGCTAACCTCTTGCACGCCACAGTATTGTCCCCAAATGTTTGATTCACAGATACCACTACATCTGAAATCAATCTTTGCTCTGTGTTCCCCACGGGGACTGGAACTCAATACTTCCAAGCAGCCCTTCTCAGGGTAGGTGCAGTGGCTCAGTGTCATGGCTGTGTTTCCTTAGCTCCCCATATTTACACTTGCTATGTAATGACATTTGCAGGGCTGTCTGGATTGGCCTGCAGAGTCTCAAGAGTCCTGTGTCCCTCCCTTAGCTCAGGACTCAGACTTTCCTTCTCAGCATTAAAGCCTCTTTAGCAACTATGGCTGTATCTGGTAAATTCTTCTGCTCTAACTCAAGAATGTTCTCAGTTACCCTCATTTTGAAAGATTGTTCGAATAAGTATAAATTCCAAACCAATAATGCTAATTTTGTCATTAAAATACATATGTGTTTTCTATCTTTCCTTTTAGTATTTTTTATTAATTGTTCATCATCATGATTAGTGTGTGTGTGTGTAAAAATTACAAGCACACACACACACTGTGGTATCCATGTGGAGGTCAGAGGACAACTTTGGAAATCCAGTCTTGCCTTCGAGCTCAATCCCAGGAACTGAACTCAGTCAGGTTTGGCAGCAAGTACCTTTACCTGCAGGGCCGTCTTTCCTCTCTTGAGGGATTCGCTGTTTGTCCGCAAAGTATTGTTATGTGTGCAACTTTCCTGTCATGACTGACAGTCTTAGAATCTTCAGGTTTGGAGCTCTGAAGCTCTACCACCGAGGTTCTAATAATTTATGTTCATCCTACCTTTTGGAAAATCCTCAGCCTTTTTCTTTTCATATGTCTTCCCTAATCCTCCCCAGTTTTTCATCCCTCATCTGGAGCTATGTGGGGTTAACCATGTAAGCTGTCGTATTTTTCTGTTGTTTTGACATTCGGGCAATCACTATTAGCTTTAGACCTATCTTTAATTTCTCCTAATTCTGCCTGGAAATACCTGAGATTATCTTGTACACTTGTCTAAATTTAAATCTACACATTCACACACACACACACACACACACACACACACACACACACACACATACACACATATATATATATATAAACTTTTAATACCTTCCATACTGGAGATTGGAGATTGATATGCTGTCTGTACATGCCTCCTCTGGCTGATTCTCCTCCTGTGTCTTGTTTCCCATGTTTTGTAATGATCATTAACATTACAACCCCATATTTGCTAAAATGTCACTTTGTGGAGTCTGTGATGTCTGTTTAGAGAATGTTGTCCTCTAAAGATCTGAATTTGTTAATGTGGACAACCGGGGTTTCTGCTACACTGAAGCCACATTTAAAGAATTCCTGGGGCAAGGTGTGGCGCCTTTAATCTTAACACCTGGGAGGCAGAGAGGCAGGCAGATTTCTGTGAGTTCAAGGCCTCCCTGGTCTACAGAGCTAGTTCCCAGGCTAGCCAGAAGAACTACACTGTGAGACCCTGTCTCAAAAAAACAAAAAACCAAAAAAACAACAATGACAAAAATAACCAAAAGCAAACAAACAAACAAACAAAAACAAAGACAAGACAAAACAAAAAGTCTTGTTTTATTAATGCTTCTTAGAACATACAGGAAAATGAATTCAAAATGGGGGCCAGTTGGTGGTTATGTATTTTAGAATCAGCTGTTTCAAGTTTTCTCCTGAGATGGACCGAGGAGTAACACGGGTGAGCATCCTACATGTGTCCTTTCATGAAACAAGTAGAACTAAACTTCATTACAACGTAAGATTTAAGTATTTGTGATTCTGGAGAACACAGGTATATGTACTCTAATGCCCTGCTTTCTGTGGGACTAAGGCTGGTCCCTATCATCCTCAGTCTCCTGTGATTGAGTGCTTCCTGTGATGGTAAGAGGCAAACCCTCTTAGGGCAAGTGCTGGCCTTGGCGGCCTCCTGAATGTGAGCCCTGTTTCGTATTCCAGAACATGCTTTAAAGATGTGCTCATCTTCATTTTGCTCAGGATACTAGGTATTTAGTAAGAGGCAGGGTTTGTTGTTTGTTTGTTTGTTTTTTTGGTAAATTTTTTAGGAAACACTTATTATTATTATTATTATTATTATTATTATTATTATTATTATTATTATATTATTATTTTTAGAAAGTGGCATTGACTCACATGTATGTTTGCACCTAGACTAATACATTTTGAAACTGTTGGTTAGCAAGTATAGTTGGAAGTAACCTGGCACTACAGAGTAAAGGCTAGGAGACATTGAAGAATCGTCCCCCATCCTTTCAAGAGATAGATTTTCCGCCTTTGATGTTTGCTTGTTTGTCTGTGAGATCCCGAGATGACAGTGCATGCTCGCTGGAACTGGATTTGATACAGACCAGTTTTGATGTCATTTTGGGGAAGAACAAAGCTCAATTAATGAGACTCTTCTACTTGAGGGTTGAAATTGAGTATTGGAGAGGGAGTACCCGGGCTTTAGATAACTATCAAAGTCAGAAAAGAACTTGTCTTTTTCTAGGGGAACAAGAGACACAAAAAGAAAATGGTGAACGATCCCAGCTGCAAGTTTTGACATTTATCAGATGGCTGACTGCAAATCTACACTAAGAGCGTAAGAGGAGGCTGGAGAGGTGCTCCAGTGGTTGAAAGCACACAGCCTCATGCCTGGCCTGCTGACAACCTCCCATAACTTAAGCTGTGGGGCATCTGCTGCCTGCTTCTAGTCCTCACAAGCACTTGCACTCACATGTCCATACCCACACACAGACACACAACATGTATACACATAATTAGAAACAAAGTAGAACTTTAAAGTGTCATTTAAGACAATGACTTTTGCAATCTCTAAATTCATTTGTGTGGTTTGGATGATTATTTTCAGTTTGAACATGCTGTTTTCTTATTGTTTAAAAAAATCTCAAAAAGGTATTTGATCATTATTTTTATTAGTCATGACCATATTTCTTAAGATGAAAACACACAAGATACTAGTTGGGTTTGTGTTGACTCCACTTTGATCTAAACACTGTATCTATTTAAAAGTGGAAAATTACAACTCTCACAATGATAACTTACCCGTGAGGGGAGGTGTCTACATATTTAATATAAAAGAATGTAAGAAAAGCTATCAAAAATGTTCAAGCTAAACACACGGCCCTCCACATGCTCACAACTCCAGTTTTCTTAGTCCCTCATTCCGCAGGGCATGTGTGTGTTGGAGATGGAATGAGTTGGCTTTTCTCAAGTCTGTTACTCAGTCAGCCCTCAACTTTGCTTTCTGCTGCTTCCCACTCAACTCCAGCAGCTTTCCCCTCTTCCCTGGTGGGTTGCATAGCAACTGCCACTCAGCCTCGCCTCACCTGCAAAAGGTTAGCCCAACGGTTTTCATGTTTTTCCGAAATATTTTTTTTTCGTCTCTTGAAATAAGCAAGCCAGCTGGTGGCATTCTAGATAGAACTCCTCTGATCTGCTTCTTAAATGCAATACAGTTGTCTTCCCAGTCATGGCAAATAAGCTGTCAGAGAAGCTCTCTCTCTGCACCAGAGCTGGGGGTGTGAACGGGAGGCTCACCTCTGCCAGTCATTGGCCAGTGATTGCAATGATCATTCTCCACCTTTTTTGACCTCTGCGTCATCGTCGTTTGAGAATGCAGCAGTTAAGTGAACGGATCATTTAAGTAGCTGACATCCTGGCAATCACACAAAGGAAAACCACTGTGAGCACTTGTGCTAAGGAGTCTTCTATGCTTCTCCAAGGCCACTCATTATGTACCATATAGTGTCAACGCTCCTCATACTGCATTCTGTATAATGGTACCTTCTGGAGGACATTCCAAGGGGAGCCTCAACTGTACACAAATCTCAAATTTCAATTGAAGAGTTTATAATATATATGCTTCCCATTCAGGAGATCTAAAGGTCAGAATGGCGAAGTCTCCTGTCCAGGGTCACAGGGGTAATTGGCAGGTATGGTTTGAGTCTGAAATGTCTCCCACAGACTCATGTGATTGGATACCTGGGCCCTAGCTGGTGGCACTGTTTTGGGAGCTTATGTGGCCTTTGAGAAGTGAGAACTGCCTGATTGACATGGGCCATTTGAAATGGGTCTTGCGAGTTATAGCCTGGGTCTTTTTTGGGTCCCATTCTATCTGCTTCCTCAACAGCCAAACTGTGTGGCATTGTGACTTCTGGATCCTGCCGCTGCCAATGGGGCCCTCCCAGACTCCATGCCTTTCTTGCCATGCCAGACTGTATGCTCTGAATCAAAACAAGCCTCCTTTGCCTTACCTTGATTCTGTCAAGTATTTGGCCCCGCTAATGTAAAAGCAGCTGACAAAGTGGGGTTGGGAGTTCAAGTCTAGATGACTACAGGTGCTCCTTGATTTCCCAGGAATTCCACTGATGTTACACCGACACTCTCTCAGACTTCTGATGAGTGGTGGGAACTGAAAAACACCCACAGTCCTGGGATGCCTGCTGCATCCTGAAGGGTCAAGAGAATGTGAACCACAGTGAACCTCAGTTCACCACAAAGATAGAAGAAGCCATGTCGATTGAGGGCTGGGGGAAGAAAATCATGGTGGCAGCAACTGGCAAGAGGTAGGCACAGATGAATGAAATCTAGTTTTCCTCTGGTACCAATGCTTTCCCATTCCTTAGCGCCTGTCTGTCAGGCTCAGAAATGAACACATTAAAAGGAGAGGTACCTATTCTCTGTGCAGCATTTTTCAGTGAAGCTGGCTGGCATGACATTCAGGCAGTTTTCCATTGCCAGGTTGTAGCTCTGGCTGACATGAGGAAAAGATTATTTTACTTAAATCTCTTCTTCTACCCTTTGTGCTATCAGCTTGGGTGCTGTCTTAGAAACAGAGCTGACTGGAAGGAGACAATATTATAGGCAGGTAGTCATTCGAAGGACCCCCCTGCTTCTTCCTTGAAAACAACCTTCCTATCTTTTTGTGTCTCATGATTATCCTGGGAAATTGGCCTTATTCCCTGCAGGGAGGGTTCCTTGACCTCCAGCTGTAGGTGGAATGTCAATGTTCCACATTCTTATATTATTTGCAGAGATTATTAATATGTCATATTCCTCTTGATATGAAATCTTCAGAAATATCCAGCCTTCTTCCAGGTGACTTCTCAGGATGATTCTTTAAACCTCTCCCAAGATAAGGTAGTGATTAGCTGCCTAGCTGGTGACTTGAAAACAGCCCTGGTTAATCAATGAGGATGGTTCGAAAGCAGACAGACTCTATGGCTATTTTTAAAAATTACAGTTGTATATTTTAAACAGTAAAATCTGTGTGTTTTACCTTTTTTGCAGCTGAGTTAGGAAACAATAGGTGCATGTTTTGTGTCCATGTGAAAGAATGAACTCTCAAAAAATTATGCTCAACATAAGCAAGTGGCAGTCTGTACAGACTTCAACTTGCTGTCTTATGATCCATCTTTGATTTTGAAAAGATGGAAGGTATAGCTGATTATTGGCCTAGAGTTACAACTGTATAGAAGTAACCGTCTTATTAAATAATAGCAGAGCTGGGCGTTCGTGGTGCACTCCTTTAATCCCAGCACTTGGTAGGCAGAGCTAGGTAGATCTCTGTGTGGTCAAGGATACAGCCAGCATTGGAGACACATGCCTTTAATCTCAATACCAACCATAGAAGACCTGGAGGTCTGTATAGACAGGCAGTGACGAGGCAGTCATGTGGTTGGGTTTACAACCAATGAGAAGGCAGAACAGAAAGTCTATATAAAGACAAACACACAGGAAGTAGGTCTCTCTTGGCTGAAGAGGATCGCTGAAGCAGGAAGGGTAAGGCTCTTAGCTCTGACCTCTTGGACTTTTATCTTTACATTGGCTCTGTGTGTCTTATTTAATAAGATGGTTGCTTCTACACAACTGTCTTTCTCAGGCTTCCATTCCCTGAAGTCTACTCACATACATGTATGTGTGTGTGTGTGTGTGTGTGTGTGTGTGTGTGTGTGTGTGTGTGTATGTGTGTGTGTGTGTTATAGTGCAAGAGCTCCTGGTGCGATTACACTAGGGTAGTGATGTGTTTGCAAATGTGCATGTTGAGTCCAGAATGTTGTCCCCAGGTATTTTCCATCTTTTCTGTGTTTATTTTTTATTCCTTTATTTATTTTGAGACAGGGTCTCTCAATGGCTTGGAACTATTCAAGTCAGCAGGGCTGACTAGCCGGTGAGTCCCAGGGATCCTCCTCTCTCTGCCTCCTCGGCACTGAGATTATGAGGATAGACTACCACCCCCTGCTTTTTAAAAGTGAGTTCTGGGTCTCAAATTCAGATCCTTGTGCTTGTAATGTGAATGTTTCACCAATTGCACCATCTCCCCAACAAGGTTTTGGGTGTTTAATTTATTGTCTGTGCTCGTAACAAAGTGCTTCTCACAAATATCTTGCTCAATGCATATTCATTGGGTATATTAACATGAGTACATGCAATTTTTTTTTAAATTCCATGATTTGGTTAGTCTGGGGGACTTAAAATCCACCTGTGGAATAGAAAATGCCTCTGTATTTTCTGTTAGTGCCAATTATTTTGACAAAAGTCTGAATAGGATATGGATCTCTTGGCAAAAACATTTGCTATTTTTACAAAAGGTACTGTGCATATTTATGTAGCACCATGTGGCTTTAACACATATGTGTATTGTGTAATGTTTAAATGGGGTCAATCATCTGTAGTGCATGCCTTGCTTTTCAAGTAAAAACAAAAAGCTGAATAAAGACACCCGAATCTCTTAAGCATTAAAGCATATTTCCCATTCAGCAGTAACAGGTACCATTTAATTTATGAGTCATAGTGGATATCTCTGCCTCAGAAGCTAATTGACTTTGACCCCAGTTAGGAATTCATAATGTGAACTGAACAAAAGGTATTTAGTAGAAATAAACACATCTTAACATTGTGACCTTATAATATTATCATTTTGAGACTATGGTAGCTCCTGCTGAGAAATTATCTAGGCAAATAAATTATTGCTGTAAATACCATGCTTGCTGTTTAAGATTTAATTTCATGTCACCAAAAGGCCAGCAATGGATCCATAGCTCAATAGCATTGATGATGAAGACGTTGCCTAATCGTTTGTGTCTCTGTCCTTACAAAAAAGTGATTTTCAACATGGCCAAGGCCATTTTAACATGGTAGGTATTTTTCCTTGTTGTGTAGGAAGGAGGGAAGCTTGGTTCTTTAAATTGCTTTTCCTTGCCCTCTGGAATAGGTATTGCCAGTCAGAAAATAAGTACATATTTAAATCACTCCAACTATGTGTTGCTAGGTTAAGAACAGTAAGCGTGGGAGTTAGTAAATTAACCTCTCATAGTATAGGAAAACACATAGGAATTTCAAGTCCCTAGAAAGAGGCTTCCTATTAGAGGAGTTTATTTAAAAGTCGTGATGCTTCCTCCATGCTGTGCAATTATCCAGAAACGGCTCAAAAGGGAGAGAATTTTGCTTCCTTTGAAGGTTGAAGACTTAGCCCTGCTTCCTTATGGGACACACAGAGACCACCTCAGTCTTTATCCATTGAGTAAATAGAACCAAAATATCCCAATTGCAGGTCTCTAGAGTAGGTTGACTAATGCGTGATCATGCAAGTGGAAGCTAAATAGATCTTGTTGGTTGTATCTGTCTTTCAGAAAGCTCATCTGCCCAGAGAGACAATGCCAAGTTCTGATGCTCCTGACCTTCAAAATACAGCATGGCCTTGAGCTCTTCCTGCTCTGGCTACCCTGATGAAGCAATGCACTGTGCTCATCTCTCTCTGCATTAGTCATCCCTCCTACCACATTAGTCACTCTTTAAACCAATAAATACACATAGTTGCCAATGAACAAAAATCTGTTTACATTGTTCTAATTAAAAGGGAAAAATGCTGGTTCCCAGGACTTTAAATCTCAAAATAGTGCTTGCTACAGGTCCAGTGTGGCCCAGCAGCTCCAGAATTAAGATTCTTGTCCATTTTTCCTGGCTCATGTTCACTCTTCTGTCTTCATCTTCATCAGGGTCCTAGTTGCTATGAGTATATAATCTACTAGCTGAGGAATTCCTAACAGATGTCCCCAAATTCTAGGGGATCATTGCCTTTGAATGACCTAATTAATCAAATGCCGTTAAAATGCTAACCAATGCACACAGAGGGATACTCTTCAAAATAATTATACAAAGGTAAGATAGATTCTGGATAAGCAACACAACTACGATGTAGTAGAAATCTGATGTGCAGGTGTCATTTTCAGCATTCTCCTCATGGATGAACTACATTCCCCATCATCCTTTGCAGTTACGTGTGGCCACGTGACTTAGTTGCAGCCAATGGAATGTGTGCGGAAGTGAGGCCCTAATTGTTATGTCTGGTTCACACAGCCCTCTTAGGGGTATCCTCAGTCCTTTTTCCATGTTCCAGTCAGATATTAATTTGAGAACTTCTGATTAAACGTAATGCAGCCTCTGTCGGGCTTAATGCCCCAGGGTGGGTAAAATTCTCAGCCTCTCTCCCATACACCATTTTAATGAGAAATAAAAAGAAAAACAGAATTTACTACAATAAGCTATTGAAATATCAGGATTGTGCCTTTTTACCAAGTACTGTTTCCTAATACAGTCTTTGTGTATATTATATACCTGTTCACGTACCTAAATAGCTTCCTAAATCAATCACATAATTCTGAAAACATCATAAAGTACTGTATCTCTTGATGTCATGGTGACGTCTCAACTGTTGTTTAAATAAATTAAGTTCTATACATGTTATGTTCTAAAACATCTTTGCCTCCCATAGAGCTACAAAGATTTTCCTGCTATATTTTCTTGTAGAAGCTTTATAATTTCAGATTTTACAGTTTGATTGAACATTTGTGTATGATGTGGCAAAAAGGTCAATGCTCATTATTTTCTTTAGGGAATATTGGAGAGATCAACACTGTGGATTCCAAAAGAATTTTCTTCCTTAGTTAAATTGATTTGACAATAAGTCAAAACTGAGGTAATCATGTATATTTAATTCAATGTCTGCCTATGATTTCTGTTCCATCATCTATCTTTGCACCCAAAACAAACTATTTTAGTTACCGCTGCTTTAGAGTAAGTCATTAAATTATGTAAGGTTAAAATTCCAACATTCTGATTAAAAGAATATTATTTTGTTATTTTAAATTGTTTCTACTTTCAAGTAATAATCTAGAATCTTTCTAGGACTGTATAATACACCAGCTTCATCTTACATATTTTTGGCCCTAGTATCAAATATTTATTTAAAGAATCCAGTTTCCTTGTACTGCGTCACAATAATAGAAATTAAGATCTGGGTATTAGGTTTCAGCACAATCAATTTGCACAGAAAGGGAATGTATTCATATCCAAAGCACATATGCACAGAGACCTGCATCTCATCTAAGATTAGTATAAATATGTGCTCAGCTATAAACTAAACCACACATGAATTCACATGGCTTCCTTTACTGTAAATCACTGAATCACATAACATCCTATGCTTGCATCTTGCTCATTTGTAACTTTCCACTCTTTTACATTGAAGATGTGACATCCACTACCCCACCATATGTAAAATGCATGATTAATTCCAGCTTATGTATGAAGTAGCATCCTACTCACTAACCCATGCTCTCTGCTAGACAGCATCCCTTCTCTCCTTCAGTAATACAGATTTGATTCATTTTCAAGAGAAGCAAGGCAGCATCCCCTCCCTCTAATCCATGAGTATTTTCACACATTTATGACATACTTAGATGATTTTGTCTATCTCAACACCCATCCTGAGATCTCTTGTCCTAAAGAAGTCTGTAATTTGCGTGCATTAAGGTTTACACTTTGTGCCTTAAAGCCCTATGGGTTTTGACAGATTCATAGTGCCATGTGCTTATTATCATGGTACTGCATTATCTATAACAGTTTCACTGACACCAAAAATGCCCTGAACTTAACTGACTCAATTCTTCCCTATCTTCTGCTTAACCTTTGATAATTTATATATTTATGTATGTATGTATGTATGTATGTGTATGCAAGTGTGTCATATATATATGTGTGTGTGTATATATATATACACACACACATATATATTTACCAAATACACACACACACATATGTGCGTGTTTATTTACCATTATTGTAATTTTCTCTTTTCATGAATGTTAGAAATTAGGATTATATGATACATAATCTTTCAGATTAAACTTCTATCACTAGCCAATATCTATTAACATTAATTCCTCTGTTTTATTATTAGTTTTTCCTGTTATTTTAATAATTTCCCACTTCTTTTTTTTAATCTCAGATGAAATTTTAGCATGTTGAGTATGATATGTGTATGTGATATACTTGGGGGAGACACTTATCCTACCCCAACTCTATTAATCTTTATGAACTTGTGTGGTCATATGGTCACCCATATTTAAAAGGTTTTCATATTAGTTCCTTTTTACATCTATTTATTATTTATTTGTGTTTGCATGTGTGTGTGTGTGTGTGTGTGTGTGTGTGTGTGTGTGTGTGATGAGTTTGCACATGTGTGAGTATGCATATACCAGCGTACATATGGAGTTCAGAGGACAACTTGTAGAAGTTGGTTCTCTTCTTCTACCACACAGGTCCTGGGGATTGAATTTAGGTCTTCACATTTGACAGCAAGCATCTTTATCTACTCAGCACTGACTCCTTGATGGGGATGTCATTCTGTATGCTGTGAATATGTGTTGCTCTGATTGGTTGATAAATAAAGCTGTTTGGCCAATGGTGAGGCAGAATAAGGTTAGGTGGGACATTCCAACTAGAGAGAGAGGAAGGAGAAAGAAAGAGCAGTGGAGATGCTGCTAGCCGCTGCCAGGAGAAGCAAGATGGAAAGTAGTGGTAAGCCACAAGCCACATGGAAAAGTATAAATTTATAGAGATGGGTTAATTTAAGATGTAAGAGCTAACTAGCGAGAAGCCTGCCATGGCCATAGTTTAAAAATAATATAAGCTTCTGTATTATTTGGGTCTGAACAGCTTCGGACCGGGGCGGCGGGGTGGGGGGTGGGGGGGGACACAGAAAAACTTTCAGCTACAACTCCTTACAGCTATTGTTTCAAATAATTCTGTGCCTTTTCTTTGTCTTCTTTTGGTGTGTGTGTGCGTGTGTTGTGCACACATGTGGCTTGTGTACTGAATCTCCACTTGTTTATCCCCTGTTATTTGTGAGGCAGACTGGAGGAAGCTATCTAAGGAGTGGGCTTGGTTAAGCACCAGAAGGAGCCCATGTTAAGGACTGCTGAGAATGCCCGCATCTTAGTCAGTCTATGATGTGAGCATACCTTTAGTTTCTTTTTACTTTGGATAACTTGAACCATTACCAGAAAGCCCCTCAACTGTCAAAATCCTTTGTGTCTGGTTGCCATAGAGAAGAGAGTTGCCAGCAAGTGGTCCCGCTTTTGGTGACAGTTGAGATGGACTTCTGAAGACTGGGCTGCCTTTGTCTCTCTGTCTGCTGCAAGGAGCATAGCAACAACAGCTTTGACCCAGAGCACAGACTCCACTGCACAAAGCTCTGCTTTAGCTGCAGCTGCTTCTGAGAGCATTCACAGGCTTCACCACCCCACTTGCCCTCAGTTCTCCTCTCTTAGGCCAGGGGAGGGTGCTTTCCCTGGTGACTTAGTGAAAGTATTGTTATTTGTACAATGCAAAGCCTGATCTGGGTCCTCAGACAAGGCTTAATTGGTATGATTGGAAACTTCGCTCTGATTGGTGCAAATTTTGATCCAACATTTGCATAACATACCCATGACATTCTTGGCTTCTTGATATGTAATCAGGCTGCTTCAAAGGGCTTTTGAGCTAGCCTGGAGGTCCCTTTCCATGTGCATTCCTTTGTTGTTGCACTATTAAGGCCTGATCAGTACATTCCTCAAATTGTCTTTAGTGTGATCTCTATTATGGTAGGGAAGGTGAGGCTTCCTCCATAAGGAGCAGGCCAGGGCCTGGGTTGTCTGCTATGTCTTAGTGACAGCAGCAGCTTTAGGGAGGTGACTGCAGAGTTTCAGAGAGCCACTGAGAAACAAGGACCTCAGAGTTCAGCCCTCTTAGGTCTGAGAACCATGAGAAGTTGCTGAAAGGTTCCAGAAAGCAACTGGAAGGAGGAGTTACGAGAAACTCGCAAGGGCCGTGGAAGCATCGAGAAGGGAAGATGTAGCAGGAAGCTGAAGGTTTGTGAAGATGAGAAACCAGAGGTGGTCACGAGTTAAAACTTGAAGGATGGTGAGCCCTACCTGCAAGGAGAGTTTGAGAGAGCTGTCAGGGTTAGGGGATAGTCCCTAACACCCAGAGCTTGGGAGCTGTAACACAAGCTGTGGGTGTGGGCACCCTGAGTACTAAAATCCTTTCCTGAAGCATGCAGGTTGATAAGCCTGTGGCTCTAAAGACTTAGGGTCCTAGGTCTATAAATCCAAGGATTAGAGCTATGTGCTCTTGGGTATGGGACTCAGTCTTCTGAATTCTGGACCTCAGGGGCACCAACACTAAGAGAGCTGCCCTTGCCTATGTATGATGCCTGTCCTGATGGAAACTTTAGCCAGAAGTTTTCTAACATGTGCACCACTGAACTTCCCTTCTGTGTTCAGGACCCTCATTCTCTCCTGGACCAAATCTGCTGAGGTCCATTAAAGAAAAGTTTCATTTTACTATATTTTTAGAACTAAGTATTGACTCTTCTTTCTCACAGCTTCCTCTTCTCTGTCACAACTTCCCATTTAGTCACTTCCTGTTGTCATATCACAGTTTGGTGACTTGAACATACTTTCCTGAATTCTTGGAGCATATTTATAGCATATGCAATTATACTGATGTATTTGTCTGTTCAATCCAGCATGTGGTCCCATATCGAATCAGTTTATATTACCCTCATGTCCCAGAATATGGGAGCTTCTTCCCTGTGCCTTCTGTGTTTCTTAATAATGTTTATTTTTATTGTACAGATTACATAAAATACACACCCAAATTGCATACAACACACACAAACTGCATACAAAACACATACAAATTTCACACAATACACACAGAAATTGCATACAACACACACACACACACAAATTGCACACACACCCTTACACATTCTATTTCATCCTTTCAAATCCTGTCAACGCCTTTTTGTGTAGGTAGGGAGTTTGGTAATAGGAAACTGTGGGATCCTTCTCTCTTACTCATGGTTGTCATGGAGGCTCTACAGGAATTTTCATCTGCTTGCTTATTGGTCACTTGGTTCTTGGTTGACTTGTGTTTGTTATGTATTAACAGTCAAGCAATGACATTGGCAGAGGTCAACAGCAAGCTCAAGGCAGTCACTTCTATGCTTTGTTGCCCGAGTTTTGTGTAGATGGAGTCATTCATTTAGTTCTCTACCCGATCCAGAGATTTTTCTGGACCATTCAGCTATTTTTCAGGTTCTCTTTTTCTTACACATGTGTATAATTTAGAAGGCAGCTAGCAAATGGTGTAAAGCACACACCATTAGCCCTTCTCCAACCCTTCCACTGCTCTCAGACTTTCCCCCAATGATTTTTTTATTTTGCAATGCAATTCAGTTCTACATATCAGCCACGGATTCCCTTGTTCTCCCCCCTCCCGCTCCCCTCACCTTCCCCCCAGCCCGCCCCTCATTCCCATCTCCTCCAGGGCAAAGCCTTCCCCACAGACTGAGATCAACCTGGTAGACTCAGTCCAGGTAGGTCCAGTCCCCTCCTCCCAGGCCGAGCCAAGCGATCCTGCATAGGCCCCAGGTTTCAAACAGCCAACTCATGCAATGAGCACAGGACCCGGTCCCACCCCCAATGATTTTGATCACATTCACTCCCTCTAACTCCTTTCAGATTCATCCTTCTTCCCTACCCACTCAACTTTCTGTCCACTTTTTTTTTTAACTCATTGAGTCCAATTTGTTCTTTCCACATATTTTTGGACCCGTGGCTTCCACTGGATTAGTCTATCAGCCAGGGGCCACACTCTCAAAGAAAACTAGCTCTTTGTCTCCTAGCAGCTTAGTTGCCAGTAGGTCCTGTACCGGGGTGGGACTTCATGTTCACCTTTCTTCTCTATGCTGGGATTTGGTCTTTCTTGAGCTTGTACAAGTTGTCACAGTCACTGTGGATCCCTATGCACAGTGGTCCTGCTCTGTCCAGAACAAAATTTCCTTGTAGTGAGCCTCTGGCCCTTACACTCTTTACTCCCCCTCTTCCCCAATGATGCCTGGACCTTGGAAGGAAGAGTGTGATACAGATGTTCCTTTAGGGCTATAACACCATCTCTTAGACTTTGCACCGTGACCCCTTGTGGGTCTCGGCATCTTTTTAAAGAGTAAGTAGAGTGAGACATTGTAAAATAAAGGTGAGGTGAATAGTATAGTAAGTGTGCAAGCCAGCACCACAGCTGTTTACTCTCTAAAGAGTTATGCACTGTCCAAAATGGAGTGTGCTATCCTTCATGCACCTGGAAGCACTGAAGGTTTACTTACATCAGCATCCCCAACAACACAGGAGCAATGACTCCTGTTTGGAATTAGAAAGCTGCAGTGTCCCTAGGTGAACAGAATTTTGCAGGTGTGTCATAATCTTAGGGATGCCCTTGCTTTCCATGGTGCACCATTGAGCAAAACATTGTTATGCCTAGCCTGGCTATACTTGTTATTCAGATATACATCGGTTTTCTTTTCTTTTCTTTTTTTTTTTTTGCAGATTTTGACATCTTCATTTTTCTATAAGAAACATTTTATGAGAGCTAGAGAGATGGTTCAGTGGCTAAGAGCACTTGCTGCTCTTTCAAAGGACCCAAATTTGGTTCTTAGCAACTATATTGAGCAACATACAACTGTGTATAAATCCAGCTCCAGAGAAGCTGATGCCCTCTTCTTGTCTCTGAGGGCACTTGCACATGTGTGGCACACACACACACCACAGACACAGACACAGACACACACATACACAGACACACACACACAGACACACACACACACACCACAGACACACACAAACACACTTAAACAAGCATAAAAATACATCTGAAAAAAGAAATGATTTATGTCTGCAAATAAAAGTATGCAGGTCTACTTTGTTGAGTATTTGTAGAATCACTTTTTTAGATTTGCTACTGACAAATTATCTTACTTGCTAAAATCTTTCATTGGTACGAAGAGTGTTACAATTAATAAATATAACAATGGGTCACTACACTCATCGTATATTCACATGTAGCAATTTACTCCCAACTACAGCAGTGTAAAACAGATTGTGAATCAGAAACTAGGAGCGGTGTGACTGGTAGTCTTGGTGGCTGATTCTCCATCCACCTGTAGTTCACCTTCAGTGATACTGTCTGACTTAGTCTACTTAAAATGTTTTCAGGGTCTATTCTTGTTACCATGCTAATGGGTATTATGGCTTCTTTACCCTTTAGGGTTAGACTGCATTCCAGAACACAGAAATAGCAATTTCTCAGATTGCTGCATCAGGCAATGGGCTTTTGGTTTCCATTTGTTTTTCTCTATTATAAATCCTGTATCTATGAAAGTGTGTGTGTGTATGTGTGTGTGTGTGTGTGTGTGTGTGTGTGTGTGTGTGTGTGTGTGTGTGCATGTGTGTATTCAGTTCTCTTTGCTATATATTTAAAGTGAATTTCTGTATTGTATTATAACTGTGGTCAACTTTTGACCAATGTTATTTGTTTTCATGACTTAATTTATTGACATCAAGTCTCTCAGAGCATAAAATAATTAGCAAAATTAGGAAAGGTAGTATTCAAAAACCAAATAATTGCTCTTTAACCTATATTTCTCTAGTTTAATTAGTTAGTGGTCAAGAGACAGAAATGGAAAGAGAAATACTAAAAACTGATTAAACAATCTTAGGATTTACAGAATCTGTGTACTCTGAGACAGAAAAGAGAATCCGTATTTACCTTCACTCTCAAATCCATTTCTGGTAATAAGAGTTGAACGGGCTCATTTTACATTCATTTTAAGAAGTAGGAGCCTACCTGCCTGGGTGTGTCAACTCGGCCACATGCTGTCCTTTGTGACACTGAAAGCTGTGAGCTCTCATTTATAAAGTAAACTGAACTGTTCTCAGAATTAAAAAAATGAAAGAACATTTATATTATTTTCCTTGGTTTCCTGACTTATGTGATTTTCTCATTGAGTAAGAATTAGAAGAAAAGGTTGTTTTTCTTCCTGGAAAGTGTTGTTGTTTTGCATCAAGACAACAGATATCTCATTAAACAAATCAGAAGAGTTGATAAAAACAATGATTTTTCTATGATGGGTTTTTTGCAGCAAGATTTTGTGTTGGGATATTTCATCTTCATTTTGATTCAGAAATGTTGTGGGTTTGGTTGTTGTTCCTTCAAAACTGCAGTTTAGGTACAAATGGTTGCAGATGTTGGGAGCTTGATTTATTAAAATGGTTTCAGTACAAATCCCTCATGCAATTAAATGCCTATTCATGCATTTTTTTCCACAATGAAATACTGTTAACAAATAGCTCTGGTATAATAGCATAACAGTTAAGGGAAAACTTGGGTGTAAATGGCTAACAGAAATGAGCTGTTGTGATTTTTAGAAGAACTAGCATTTTTATGGGTATATTTTTTAGTGTTGTTGTTCACTTTTAATAAAAGTTGTGTGTGCACATTATAAGTTTGGAAAAGACAAAAAGTTGGGAAAAACCCACACCACATTTGTAGTCTCAACACCTGGACATGAGCATTCTTGATTGCCATGTGTCTCTGTGGTGATCTCCTTATTCCTATTAATCTTCAGACTTACGAATTTCACTCACAGTTATTTCAATGATCATCTCTTTTCATGAATTTTGCTGAAAAACAACACATATTGCTTAAGTTTTATTGTCTTCCTTGAGAAAGCTTTCTTTCAAATTAAACAGTAAAATTCATGTCAGAGAAATGACTCTCCCTTGAGAGCATTTATGGCTGTTGAAGAGAACATGGGTTTAGTTCCCAGCACCCATGTCAGAAGACTCTAAAACTGCCTGGAACTCTGGTTGCAGGAGATCTGGTTCCCTCTTCTGGCCTCAATGGGCCCCTGAATACACGTTGTACACATAAGCTCATGCAGGCACATACATACACACAAGAAAATGAATATGGAAGTTTCTCTTTCTCCTCCCCTCCTCCTCCCTACCCTATTTCTTCACATCTCCTTCCCTCCTCCTCCTCCCTGTCCTCTCCTCCTTTTCTTTCTCCTTCTCATCTTCCTCCTCCTTTTGTTCTTCTTCTTGGCTGACAAAATAGTTCAGCAGGTAAGTGTGCTTCCAACCAAGACTGATGACCTGAGTTTGATTCCAGGGACCCACATGGTAGAAGGAGAGAACCAACTACCACAAGTCCTCTGACTGCTCATGTGATCCATGACACTTGTGCACACAACACACCCACACACAACACAACCCTTGCCCATACACATGTAGTAATCTTTTATAAAAATATTTAGAAGGACTCCTTGTAATATGAATCTTAAAAGGTCTTATTAATAGAAAAAAACAAACCTGGAGCCAGCTATTGGAGTGAAAACTGAAAGATCAGAGAAGCAGAACAAGCCAGCCACGTTCTTATCTCTACAAAATCCTCAGCCTCAAGAGAGAGACTTCCTGTTTATTCATGCCTTTTATAATTTTCTGTGCCCTGCCTTCCTTCCTAGTGCTGGGATTAAAGGTGTGTGCCACCATGCCTGGCTCTGTTCCCAGTGTGGCCTTGAACTCACAGAGATTCAGATGGATTTTTGCCTCCTGCATGCTAGGATTAAAGGCGTGTCCTACCACTGCCTGACCTCTATTTTTAATATAGTGACTGGCTTTGTCTTCCGAACCCCAGGCAAGCTTTATTGGGGTACACAATATATCATCACAACTCCTTACTACAGCTGTCCCAGCATTCCTAATTTACCAGATTCTCATGATTTGACTCAAGCCTACCCATACAACTTCATCTCTGAATAAGTAAATTATTCAATATTTTATATGAGAAGCCTCAAGTATTGATACTACTTTCTTAATTTAGAAAAATGTTATCTCATTTTCCTTTAGATACTTCTTGTCTGTTTTATTTATGAATTTTTGTTTGTTTCTCTCATCTGTAGTTTTTGTTATATGTTTATATGTTTTCTACTCTTCTAAGTATTGTATATTTTTCAGATTCTCTATGTGATAAGTAATATGGTATCTGGCTTATTGACTATTATTAGTGTCCTCTAACCTTATCCATGACGCTTTGATAAACCTGGTTAAAATTCTATTATATGTATATTCAAATATTTCTCATTTGCCATCAATAAGCATTCATGATGACTAAGGCTGTAATTATCATGGGCACATACATCTGCTTATCTAACAAACTCACCTGCTTGTCTTTGGGTATACACTCAGAAAAGATTCCTCTATCATTTGATAGTTGGATTTTTATTTTCTTTAGACACCTCCTATTTTTCATAACAAACCAGTTGACAGTGTCAGAAAAAGTTTCCATGATTAATTTATTGTATTTTTTACCAATATTGGTTATTACTTCTCATTATTATTATTATTATTATTATTATTATTATTATTATTACTATATGTGGGTGGGGTACACATACTATGATGTGGACAAGATGTCAGATGACAACATTGGTTGTCTGTCCTCACTTTTCACCTTGTCTGAGACATGAAATCTTGTCATTCATTATTGCAGATGTCAGACCACATGGCCCATGATCTTCTGGAGATCGTCTTGCCTCTATCTCCCATCTCCTTGTAGGAGGACTGGGATTGCAGAAGTATGCTTCCTCATTTGGATCTGAATTTCTGCTTTATCCACTGAGCCATCTTCCCAGCCTCATCTATTTCTTTTTATAACAACTGCTTCCAGTGGTGTATGGTCACATTCATCCTGATTTTGGCTTTCATGTCCCCGGACTACAAAGCACTACCATTGCTGAATACTTTTTAAGACATCTTTTGGCCATTTGCACATCAGTATTGGAAAAAAATATATCTTTAGGTCCTGCATGCTGCTTCATTTAACTAATTAACTTCTTTGTTATGGAAGTGTAAGATCCCTCATACATTATGGATGCTAACTCTTTACCAGGTACATGATTTTTAAATACTTACTACTAATCAACAGCTTGCCTTTTCATTTTACTTATTTGGCTTTTTTCCCTTTGCTGTCCAGAGACTTTAAAGTGTGATGTAGTCTAATTTGGTTACTTTAGCTTTTGTTGCCCAAACTTTTTGGTGCTGTAGCCAACAAAGTATCACAAAGATAAATATCATAAAACCTCCCCACTTTTATGAGTTTCATAGTTTCAACTTTTACTTATAAAATTTTAATCCATTCTGGGTTGATTTTATGCATGATGTTAGATAAGGGTCCAATTTCCTTTCTGCATGCGGGTATATAGTTTTCCAAGCAAGATGTATTGATCATTTTCTCATTGTGTCTTCTTGCTGTCCTTATAAAAGAATGGTCTACCATGCCTATATCTGTATTTAGAATCTATGCCCTATCTTATTGTCCTATGTGTCTGCTTTGCATCCCAAAATTATAATTTTCTTCACTAACTTCAACTTTTTTTTTTTTTTTGGTTTTTCAAGACAGGATTTCTCTGTGTAACTTTGGAGCCTGTCCTGGAACTCACTCTGCAGACCAGGCTGGCCTCAAACTCACAGAGATCCACCTGGCTCTGTCTCCTGAGTGCTGGGATTAAAGGCATGTGCCACCACCACCCGGCTATAACTTCAACTTTTTAACATAATTTGAAATCAGGAAATTCTTTTCAGGGTGTTTTGTGGTTCACAAAGTTCAGAGTTGTTTGAATTTTTATGTGAAAATGCCACTGGGATTTTGATAGTATTTTTCTGAATCTGCATATTACTTCCAGTGGTAAAGATCTGTTTATAATATTAATTATTGCAGCCCATAAACATATAATGCTTTCTTACTTGTACATGTCAGAATTTTTTCATACATATTGTTATAGACCACAGTGTGCAGATCTTTCCTTCCTTAGTTATTTAGTTTCTTCTTCATATTTTAGTCTTCTTGATATAGTGAGATTGTTTTCTTGAGTTCTCTTTTGGGCATATTTTAGTGGGAAAAAACACAACTGGTTGTATGTATTAGTGCCTTTATCCTGAAACTTTACCACATTTATTAGACTTTTTTTGGTTGGAACATTTGTGGTTTTGGTGAAGGAGAGATGGGCCAGTAGTTAAGAGTGCTTGCTCTTCTTTCAGGGGGCCTGAGTTCAGATCCAAGCCCTCCTTAAGTCCTTTTCTGGTTTTGGAAGGTATTGCATTCACATACATATATCCCTACATAGAGACACATGAACATGCACAATTAAAAGTCAAAATACAAATAAAAAGGGGCCTGGAGAAATGGTTCGGTGGTTAAGAGCACTAGTTCCTTTTGCAGAGGACAAAGGTTTATAGATATGATAAGGTAAATAGGTAGATTATTGAATCTATGTTTAAAAGGCAACTACTAGTTTTAAATATTTTACATTGGATTGGATCTTTGTACTTTGTATATAAATTTTGTATATTGATACAAATTTGAGATTAATTTTGTTAGAACATACTGTATATACATTTCTACTGTTGTTCAAGGTATTGTACCTATACAGCTCATTTAACAATGTAAAATGTAATGCAAATTTCTAGTTCTCAAATGTTATTATTACCAGGTAATTAGGATATAAAGAAATGCAAGTTAGTATTTAGTCATTACAATCAAACTTATAGTCATATTAGGAATGTTTTCATTATAGCATTTAAGATGTTTTAATATCATAGTTTTGTTGTTGTTGTTGTTGTTTTACAATGAGACATGTCTACTCCTGGCAGCACCAATCTACTTCAGAGAAGATGATGGGCACTGAAGTATAGCTTGAGTTTTCCTGCCTGGCCTACGGTCAGGACAAATCTCTGTCACCTGCCAGTCCCACAGCTGCTCAGACCCAACCAAGTAAACACAGAGACTTATATTGGTTGCAAACTGTATGGCCGTGGCAGGCTTCTTGCTAACTGTTCTTACAGCTTAAATTAATCCATTTCCATTAATCTATACCTTGCCACATGGCTCGTGGCTTACCGGCATCTTCCCATGCTGTTTGTCATCATGGCGGCTGACAGTGTCTCTGACTCAGCCTTCCGCTTCCCAGAATTCTCCTCTCTCCTTGTCCCGCCTATACTTCCTGCCTGGCCACTGGCCAATCAGTGTTTTATTTATACATAACAATATCCACAGCACTGAAGAAACTCCACATGGCATTTACTTTCTTTGTGGTAAAAGTTAGCCACTGGGCAAGAAAATTCCCTTGCATTGACTGCTGACAGTATGCTGTCCAAATGGGACAAGCAGAGCACAAAAGAAAGAACTGCTGAACTTTGCTAAGACAAAGTAAAAAGGCCCTTCAGAAAATCCTGCTTCACAGATAAGTCTGTCAGATAGTCTAGGCCTGTAAGTCGAAGGTGATGCCCCAATGTTGCAGAGGAAGCTTGGGTGACTGTCCAGGCAGCCAGCTGTTTCTATCATTTGTCATATTTTTTGGAAGTCGCTTGTTTGCACTTCCTGCTTACTCAGTTAATATTATTTCCTTCTCTGATCTCTGGAGTTGAAAACCAGATAGTTATAGTTTTTCTTGTTAACAAATTCAGAAAAGAAACTCATTGAAGAGGTGTAAAGTGTGTAAGTTTGAGAGACATCAAAAGGTAGTTTTCAGTTGGTAATACAAGTTAGGATAGAAAGTGAATTAGGTACAACAGTTTAGACTCAGCAAATTAGGATAACTGATGCAGTGTTTTCTCTGAATTTGTCAAGTGTTAATGCACTAGACATTATTGATGTAATTACTGCCTGTATATATTACATATATTTATTGTAGTTATTGTTTATAATTTTTCTTATATTAGTTATAACCTTTTTTTATTTTAGACAAAAAAAAGGAAGAGGGGAATGTGATGATAATTTGTCTGTGATCTAACAAATAAAGCTTGCCTGAAGGTCAGAGTTTGGAGCTAAGCCACTAGCTAGCCATAGTGGCCAGGCAGTGGTAGCACACACCATTAATCTGAGCACTCAGGAGGCAGAGGCAGAGGGATCTCTGTGAGCTCAATGCCACTCTGGGCTATGAAAGATTGATCCAGTCTAAAAGAGAAACAGAGCCAGGCAGTGGTGGCACACACCTTTGATACCAGCACTTGGGATCTCAGGCCTTTAATCCCAGAACTAGGGAGGCTGAGATGGGAAGTGATATGCCTGGGCAGAGAAAAGGAATATAAGGTGGGAGGAGACAGGAACTTGGTCGCTTTTGACTAAGGATTTTGTAGAGGTGAGAACTAGTGGCTGGCTGCTCTGCTTCTCTGATCTTTCAGCTTTCACTCTGATATCTGACTCCAGGTTTTTATTAGTAGGATCAAATAGGATTCGTGCTACACAGGTTTGGTTCTCAGAACCCACATGACAACTCACAAACACTACAATTCCAAGGGATCCAGTGCCCTCTTCTGGCTTCCAAGAGCTCCTGTATGTATGTAGTACACACACATGAACTCAGCTATAAACATGCTTATTAAATAAATAAAAGATGGTGATGATGAAGGTAGATGGATGGATGGATGGATGGATGGATGGATGGATGGATGGGTGGATGGATGGATGGATGGATGGATGGATGGATGGATGGGTGGATGGATGGATAGATTTTTTTTAAAGGAAATGTGGGTATTTTATGCACAGAGGGTCACATGTTCTGCAAGGAGGGATAGTGTTGGTTATCCTCAATTTGTATATCATATATTTCTTTTTAATGTCTGATTCCTCTCGTTCCTACTTGAACTCCTAATGTTGCAGAGATGATGAGCAATTCTGTGTCTACCTCATTAGAACACTAGGTTTCAATTTTTCTGCATTGACTTTGTGGCTAACTACAAGGTTTTCAAGGATTTACTCTATTGTGTGGAGAGGATGTACTTCATATTTTTTGAAGAGAGTATATTTTAAATTATGAATGAATATTTAACTTGGCAAAATGCTTTTTCACATTGATTGAAATGACTGGGTGTTAATAGCTTTTATTTTGTCTATGAGATACATCATGCCAATTGACTTTTACATGTAAGCTCAAGCTTGCACCCAGATACAAAGTTCAGGTGCCCATGGGACATTTTCTGGCATCTTCCTGCATTAGGTTTATCTCTGCTGTATTTGTTTTTTTTTTTTTTTTCAGGAATGTTTACTGTAACTACCAGACTGAAGTTTTATCACTAGAACAGCGTTGGTCTCATAAAATGCATTTGGAAATGCATCCCATGGAAACAAATTTTCTAATTTGTTTTTATCATTTCAAAACTTGAAATAAGATATTTTCTTAGCTCACCTGTTTCTTTATCCTGTTTTCCCAAATGTCCTTTTCTGCTCTGAGTGAAAATGACTGCATTGCTAGCGAATAGTCAGACACTCAGGGTTTAAACGAACACAAACAATTAGTTATGCTAATGACAATTATGGGGAAAGTGCAATTCCATTATGTTCTCATCTGTTTAATGGTAATTTTCAAAATCTAAATATGTTTAAGGGGCATTTACATAGCATGTTTGATTAATTTTAATAGCAATCACCATTAAGTAAAACAAATTTGTGAATCTGCTCTACACGCCCTTCCCAGAAGTGTCAAAAGCTCTTCACATGCAAGATTAAACAGACTCCATGCTATCTGAGAGTCACTCTTTTAGCATCTTGAAGTAGCGCCCATCTAGGGCAGCCCTAGAGCATTTCTTGTTTCTGTATGTCACATCTAAACTCCTCCAGCTGTAAAATTCTCTTTTACGTTTTAAACTGTAGTCTGTATTCATCAGCCAATGTACTGAAACTAACAATAATAGTTTTGCATATCATTAATTCCAATCCACAGTGCAGTTGACTGTTGAGTCCTTTGTGTGGTAAGTGTGCCACACGTGTTAGGCTTTGGAATAATTATTAGAAATGGAATGAACTAAAGTTTCAATTAGGACAGATGTTGGCAACACACCACAGGGCAGCTTTACTGGGTTACAGTGAAAGTGTAGTCTTAAATGAATGCTTATGAAATAGTTGTTCTGGAATGTGAGATTCAGTGTGGGCTTTAAGGAACAGCTCATAAAGCAACAGGTATCCCACGGCTGTGTGGAGGCTAATCAGGTGGAAGGGCAGAAAGGGGGTGTCAGATTTGAGTGAGAAGTGGCCTTCAGGGGCAGATTGCCAAAGATGCACCAGGCAGAAAGCACAGTGATTGAGATGATGCGGTAGGACCAGGATATGGGTTTCTAGTGGTCCTGGAAAAGCAAGTGGATTCAAGAGACAGTAGAACATGCAAGACTTCACCAGTAATTTGATTGAAGAAAGATGATAGCATAGTGCAATGTAAAAGATCACATGAATCATACAATTCTCATGTATGTGTAAGAGTCTCAGTAGACTCTCAAGTTTTCTGAAATAGAATTTTAGAACTTGTATTTAGAACATATGACATGAAGTATAATGTCTAAATTGTTTCCTTTAAAGCAAGGTGTAATTCTTGCATTTATGTCTCTCTCTCTCTCTCTCTCTCTCTCTCTCTCTCTCTCTCTCTCTCTCTGTATATATATATAGTGTGTGTGTGTGTGTGTGTGTGTGTGTGTGTGTGTGTGTGTATCTGCAAAGGACAGAGTGTTGGATCCCTGGAGCTGGAGTTACAGGCTATTGTGAACTGCCTGATGTGGGTGCTGGGAAGTGAACTTCATTCCTCTTCAATATCATCAAGCATTCTTCCCAACTGAGCCATCTTGCCAAACCCCATGCTGTTTCTTGAGTAACTAGAGTGATTCATGACAATCCCTACTGTAAGGGACTAGTACGGAACTAGTGTAAATGATGTGAATGGATTAAATGATGAAGCTGCAAACAGTGCCTGAGTTTTTGATGGTTGTGGAGTTCACAAATTGGATGCTTTTTTTGATGGCTGGACAAGAAGTGTTGTTGCCCATGGAGTTGACCAGGTTTAAAGATGCAGTTGTAGAACTAAACAGGCAGTGAGAGTCAGGGTGAAATGGTGTGTATGAGGCTGTCAATGTATATTGAATAAGAATAGAAGGGGTCAAAAGCCATGAAGGAAAATTGGGGATGAAGAAATCCTGCCAAGGAGGCAAAAAGAGTATGTAATGTTTAATATTCAGAGTTGTCTTAGTTACTTTCCAATTGTGGGTAAGACACCATGATAAAGGCAGCTTATAAAAGAAAGCTTTTCATTTAGGACTTATGACTTCTGAGAGTTAGAGTCCATGACTTTGGTGGTTTGAATTAGAATGCCCTCCATAGGCTTGTAGAGAGAGGCACTATTAGGACATGTAGCCTTGTTGGAGTAGATATGTCACTGGGGTGGACTTAGAGGTTTTCAAATGTCAAGCCAGGCCCAGTGTCACTCTCTGTTCCCAGTGCCTGCAGCTCCAGATGTAGAACTCCTGACTACCTCTCCAGCACCATGTCTGCCTGTGTGCACCATGCTTCCCACCATGACAATAATGGACTGAATCTCTGAACTGTAAGCAAGGCCCAATTAAATATTTTCCTTTATAAGGGCTGTGTTAATCATGGTGTCTCTTTACAGCAATAGAATTCCAATTAAGACCCATGGTGGTGGGGAGCATGGCAACAAGCAGGAAGGCCTAGAGGTAGAGCATTAGCTAAGAGTTAAAATATTCAGAATCAGAAAGCTAATGGGGGAATGATGTGGGCTTTTGAAACCTCAGAGCCTGCCCCCAGTGACACACCTCCTCCAAGGCTGCACTACCAAATCCTTTCTCCAAAATTCCACCAACTGGTGACCAAGTATTCAAATGTATGAGCCTATGGGAGCCATTCCCATTCAAAACACCTTAATAGTCAACTTGACTGGGTTTAGAATAACCTAGGGATGCTGGGCAATGATGGCGCATGCCTTTAATCCCACCACTTAGGAGGCAGAAGAGGGTGGATCTCAGTGAGTTTGAGGCTAGCCTGGTCTACAAAGCGAGTCCAGGACAGCCAGGACTGTTATACAGAGAAACCCTGTCTTGAAACACCAAAAAGTTAAAGAAAAAAGGCACATACTTTCAGGCCTGTCTGTGAGGGCCTCCTCGGAAACGTCAGGGGAATACCCACCCTGAAAGTGGGCTGCACCAACCCTGGGGCTAGACGTCTCAGACTGAATCAAAAGGAGAAAGTGAACTGAGCACCAGTGTTCATCTCACTCACTACAGATGCAGTGTGAGAAGCTGCCTCAAGATCCCACCTCTGTGACTTCCCTGCCACAACAGACTGTTCATTGAAACAGTGAGCCAAAATAAACCCTCATTCTTTATATTATTTTTTTTGTCAGGTGATTGGTGACTGTGGTGATATCGTGTTCCCCAATATATTGTGCACCCTAATAAACTTATCTGGGGTCAGAGAACAGAACAGCCACTAGCTATAGAGGCCAGAAAATGGTGACACACACACCTTTAATCCTAGCATTCCAAAGGCAGAGATCTGTCTGGATCTTTGTGAGTTCAAAGCCACACTGGAAACAGCCAGGCATGGTGACACACACCTTTAATCCCAGGAAGTAATGGCAGGAAGCAGAAAGGTATATTTGGCATGAGGAGCAGGAACTAGAGCCTGGTTAAACTTTTAGGCTTTTAGCAGCAGTTCAGCTGAGATCCATTTGGATGAGGACACAGAGGCTTCCAGTCTGAGGAAACAGGATCAGCTGAGGAACTGGCAAGGTGAGGTAGCTGTGGCCTGTTCTTTCTCTCTGATCTTTCAGCGTTCACCCCAATACATGGCTCCGGGTTTGTTTTTATTAATAAGGCCTTTTAAGATTCATGTTACAGGTGCCAGCAATGAGAAAAGTACCTAACACAAACAACAAATGAAGTGTTCAAAAAAAATTACTTTGTCATATCAAGTACTGTCCTTGGCAGGAACCTAAGAGCAACAGGAGGTATCAGTTGACAGCCAATGGTGACAACTTCCCAGTGCAGACAGCGTGAGACACTGGATAGACATTTAAGTTCATTCAGTCTAGCAGTAGTTCAGTCGAATCTTGGGCAGTATAATCAATTGGAAATGGATTCAGAATTTTTTTTTGCAAAAGTGTGTGATGAAATAACTAGATTTCCATTAAAGATAACATAATTGACAGCTAATTGATGCTGTGGATATTTTCAACAGAGTTCACAATTCACAAATTCCTATATTCAGGCTTTAAGATGGTTCATGAATCTCAGAAAATTCTGAAGTTGTTTTTGTTTGATTTAACTAATTGAATCAAAATCTCTTAAAGGAATAGAATTTATATTTGGCACATCGGCTCTATTTCTTGCTGATGTTACCACCCACGGCCAAGAGCTGTTAGCTCCCTTCCGCTGTGTGCAGCCTCATTGTCTCTCACCATGGCTGATCTGCAGGGAATGGGATGTTCAGTCTCTTCCCCTGTAAGAACTCAAGGAATTAGAAGGTGTCATAGGAAGTAGGGGCGGTTAGTGAGTTCTCAAATGAGCAGTACCACTGTTGCATCTCTCTGAGCAATTAAAACTACTGTGCAGACTTCAGCTAGGGGCCTCTGCATGATGGTTAGTATTGGGTAACTGGCTTTAGTTGACCTGTGCGGGGTGGGGTGGGGTGGCTGATTCACTGATTATATTGTGTAATAAAAATCTGCACTTTGGTAGATTGGGTTTAATAATTACCTAGAGTCAATCAAAAATAATTGTTTTAATGAGCTGTAGGTTTAGTTTGGATGTTTTACCTTTTCAGAAGAGTGCTAGTTTAGCAATCAAAGAAGCATTACACAAATTATAAACAGCACCAAGGACTATATTGTAATATTCTTTTTTTCTAATGTATTTTTTGTGCTTAGTCTCTCTATTCCTTGTCCCCATTATCAGTGACAAATATTGTTATTGATGTTTCTCTTCTCTTCTCTCTCTCTCCCTCTCTCTCTCTCTCTCTCTCTCTCTCTCTCTCTCTCTCTCTCTCTCTGTGATGTGGGTATTTGTATACATGTGTATATGACTGTTCTTAGCACAAATTAGAGAAAATCTACAATTTAAGAACCTTTGCATATCTGAGATCACTTCACAGTCCTGTATGTATTTACATCAATATTCTTAGTGTATAAAGAGGATCCATAAATTCATAATGTGCTCTCGTTCTTCAGCTGTGGGATATTTAAACTATTTGCAGGATTTTGTCATTGCAAATCATAACCTAATAAATATCCTAGCACAAAAGTTTTGAAGTACAAGCGAGTGAAATTCTATCTCTAAGTTTTTTTGGGGGTACAAATTGTATTTTTACTACTTAAGGAGGTAAGCTATACTTTTTGTACATTTATGACTTTGAAGAGTAACCACTATAAATACAACTGAAATGAAGTCAGGAATGCTTACCCTTTGGATTATTTTTTACTGACATGAAGACCTATTTATAACTGAGGTTTAAATTCAAAACAGCCATACCGTTTGTGAGTCAGATAGTGTACCATTTAATCTGTCCAGTGTCCTTATTGTGATAATGGATCTACTACACAGTTGAGGAAATGGACACATTGAGAATTTATTTCACTAACTTGTGCATCAAATGAAGCCATGGAACTAAGATCTACGAAGACATTCTATCCAAATTCTATCTCAAATTTTCTGATGTACACCACTCATTCTTGCCTCCCATCCTCCCCACTTCTCTCTCCTTCCCTCATCTCCATTTTCTCACTCTCTGTCGCTCAATTCTTCTACATCCTTTCCTTTTACCTTCCTTCAGTTTCCAAATCCATTACCCTGGGTTTGGAAATAAGCAATACATTTGATGGACAGAATTTTTATAAAAATTGTCACACATCTGATCATTGCACAGAATATTAAAATGAATTCCAAATGTGTTGGCTTCAGAAAAAAATACAAGAAAGTAGAAAGAAAGGAAATAGTGCTTGAGTAAGACTTTTAACTACAAGTAATGCACACACATCTTAGAAATTCCAAGGGAAATTTCGCTCCTGTGCAAGCCCCCTGTGCAGTAATCCGGTGGAAGAGATGGATGGTGGTGAGTGTCTGCTATTCATTGCCCCTGGCTATTTAGGTTCCAGCTTTCTATTCAGAGCCACCTCTCTGGTCTACAATGTGCTGAGTCGACTGACTCTTGCTCCCACAGCACTCCAAGAAAGCATGAAAAATAAACCAGGGGGCCACAGCATTAGTTATATGAAGAACAAGCCTGTGTAAAATGGAAGTGAAGCTATCTTCTTGAGTTATTTTGTTGCTATTCGAAATACAAGCTTTTTTATGGACTGCTGAATGGGAAAGAGATGTTGACTTAGAATATAGGGGAAGACACACAAACAACAAAGTTAGACGATGTGAAGAGCTTGGGATGCTGCAAGTGTCTAGGTCAGGCCTCCACCAGCTAATGCATGCTCTCTCACCACCTCACTCAGACAGAAGAAAAATAAGACTAAACCAACTTGTCTCTGTATTCTAGCCTGTATTCAGTATATGTCTCTGTACTCAGCCTGAAATACAAGCACACATTATGGAAGAGGCTCTCCACTGAACAGCAGTCAGGTTCTGTTTAGTTATATACATCTGAAAACAACACTTAGAGTACTTTACACGCTGGAATGTGGACAGTAGGAAGTATAAATTAAGGATTTGTAACAGCGTTCTTCTGTCCTTGAGAAATACACCATGGTAGGCATAAATGAGAGGGAAGGGGCTAGAGAAAGAGAGAGTGTGTGGATAAGAGAGGGCATTAAATTGTGAGAAAACCAAGAGAGTGTGAATGAGAGAATGAGAAAGCTAAAGAGAGCAAGCGAGAGAGACAAAAGTAGAGATAGACAGGTCCACACATGAGAGAGAGAGAGAGAGAGAGAGAGAGAGAGAGAGAGAGAGAGAGAGAGAGAGAGAGAGAGAGAGAGAGAGAGCAGATGATGGCTACAATTCCTCCATCTTCTAAACCATTAGCTCTTGGATGACACACCCTGTCCTCTGCTTTCATGTCTGTAGCATCCCATCTCTGTCACATTAACTACTGTGGGAAGAGACCATGTTTAGGCTTCTGATCAGCTCTGTATCCAGCCACACTCAGACATCTTTCCCCCAATTAATTAGTCTTTGTCTGCCATATAAAGAAATGAGTTACACATTACTATATGTATAGAAAGAAATCATTTTTATATTTTGGGCATTGGGTCTTCTATTTGGACTTGGAATTCAGGGTGTGTGCTACACCTGGAGGATGGCGTTAGTAAGTCATAAACCTCAAATGAGAAGTGAAGGAAATGCTTCTCTCATTGGGTCCCTCAGCTAGTCTGGCATGCTCTGGCCTCTAGTGATTCCATTTGTAAGACTTCCATTCACAAGCCACCCAAACATCATTATATCCATTCTAACGGACAGAATTCATCTAGAATCTTGTGAGTCACAAAACTTCACAATCTCGGTTCATCTTAAAGTTTAGTTAATCAGCACATTCCCCATGTATTCCATCTTAAATGTTCTCACCACAGTCATAAAGGAAAATAACAGGAAAGTCTGTCACTATAAAAGCTGTAAATTCATAATCCCTATTTATAGCTTGGAAAGCCTCCAGATTTCAACCCACAATAAAACCAGTCATACATTTTGGTGATAAACCTCACACTTTTAAAACATAGCATTAAGCAGCGATTTAATTTCCCAACAAGTTTGAATATTAATTTATGTTGCACTCATATAATAGCAGCGGCCTCTTCCAGCTTCTGTCCCTGTGTAGATGCCGTCCTTAAACTGGAAATCATTTTTATCCACTCCTTAAAACAGGCCGCCTGTTAGGCAATGCTCATATGTGGGCTTGAACATTAAAAGAATGCTTATTCTGGCTCCCAGTCAAAGGTACAGTGTATCCTGGCAAAGAATCAAGAAGCCAGGAGTTTGAAGCTGCTGGCTACACCACATCCCCAATCTGGAACCCAGGGTTGAGTGCATGGCACTGGGCAGCTCTCCCTCCGTCTCCACTTACACAGTCCAGAGTCTCAGACAGCGAATGTTGCCACCAATAGAGCAGGGCTTCCCACTTCAATCAATGCAATTTAGATGATCCACCAGTCATGCCCCAAGGTCATCTTTTGGGCAATTCTAGATTTTGTCAAGTTGACAATGAGCATTAACTCCAACATATTATTGTCATTGTTTTTTCCCTTACATGTTTAATGTACATAGAGGGTCACTAATAGTGTGAATTCTGAAGATTTGGGTTCTATTCCAGTTTTGACTCTTAGTTTACCCATGTGTGACCTCTAGAGCTCAGTATTTCCATCTCTAAAATACAATGCATTGATGGGATCCTACACACACCACAGGTACCAGGTGCTGCAGCTCTCAAATATGGACAGTATCTTCAGCGGTGTTTGCTCGTGCATCTTTATCTCACTAATAGTTCACAGCCTCTATGCTATAAATATAGAGACCTCAAACAGTTAGATAGATGGCTACCAATGCTGATGTTTAGTGTGCTCTTCACAGGCCATGTGCTGCCTTTCTCTTATTTTACCGCAACATCAGAGACTGTACCATCTGCAAACCAATTTGGCCAGTTGTGTCCCCTAATGAAGAGTCTGTGGCTGCTATGAACTAAAAGGTTTCCTCTGGACTTCAGCGGCTATTAATCTATGTTCCAGGTAAAAGCCTCCACTTTCCTCCTGCCAACTCTAATAAAATCTCATTAGGCAGGCTAAGAGGATGGAGGAAAAGGAAGGAAGGCAAGAGCACTTGGGAAAGCCAGGTCCGTGTTAAATTAATTTTTGAAGTAAGTCAACTCCTTGTCCACTTTCTGACAAATGTGTGTGTGGCCCCTTCCAATTCTTAAGCCTCAGACAGGATAAAGGGTTAAACCTTTTACTGATGAAGAAGCATTTACAAGCATCTATGTGCATTTAGTGGGGAGAGAAACTATTTTATTAGCAGACTGCTGCACGGAAAAGTGGTCCCACCTACTTTATGTGACAAAGTAAATATGTCACTTATTGAAGTAACTCAGCTCTAGCAGGAGAACTGTAGATGGAGAAAGAGATACTGTTAGGCCATGGGTATCAGTCGCCTCACTAAGAAATCTCAGAACTGAGCAAAATAGCATTCAGGAGGATGGAGGATGCAGAAAGTTTGCCTGTGAGAAGAATGCTATCTTTCTTCCTTGGTCATAAGATGTAGACTTTCAGTATCCACCGGACATAGCCAGTTTCATATGGACTCATGTGGATCCCATGTTAACAACTAAACAAACTGAGCAAACAAAAACCCATATGTAGCTTCTGTATTTCCCCAATCCTGTCTGGAGAAGTGCTTGTTAGCTAGATGAATGAAACCAAACAACACTATGCATTTCTGGAAATGTTTACTAGAAATCTTCTCAAAGACAATTGCAGGGCTCCTGTCTCTATGTTTACTTGTGTTTTAACGAGGTCTATGACCTCACTGTCAACTCCCAGTGACACAGTAATTGTTTCCCATAGACCAGGCACGGCTTTCTCCTCCCTTGTGTAATGAGATGGAGAAATGATCCCGTGGAAGTTAAGACTAGACAGAAGTCGCAAAGTTTGCTCTGCAGATAAGATAACTCTTTGAAAGTTTAAACTGATGCTCAGCAAAGACAAACTCAGAAATCCTGTAGATGTGTTTTGATTTCACTTGTTTATCCTAAACAATCTGTTGCAGTGACACCAGGAGATGTTAGATAGCTGACTACTGCATAGACTAGGGAGTGCAGCTGCATGTGGAAAGAGGAGTGGGATTTTCTTCACACAGTCCTCCCCAAGTCATACACCTCTCCCCACCCCAGTTACAGTGCTGATTCCCATTGCTTACCTGTGTTCTGTAGACACCAAGTCATATCCAGTGTCACATCAGTATTTAATGCATTGACAAACACTGAAGATAATCCCATCAAATGAAGAGGCCTGGGTTGGGGAGCTGCTTAGGGATTTTTATAATCTTGATAAAATTTCAACAGACAAATTTAATTCTGAATTTTTCTCTTTTGATGCTTTTTTAAATATTTTTTTCCTGAAAAAAGTCAGCAAATATAAAGTGTGGTATATCTCTGTAAATCTTAAAAGGCTGGACTTACACATACATATATACACACACACTCACACACATACTCTTACCCCTTCACAAACAACATAATGTTAACTCAATTGGCAAAACAGCAAAGTGCTGAGGGACTCTAATGACAACGGTTTCTCCGTTTTGTCTCCATGGTGACGCCTGCTCTTTGAAGAGGGTACTTCACAAATTAATATACCTGAGATAAAAAGAAAAAGCTCCCCCGTTTAAGAAAAGACGTGGATGGCTTCGTTAGGATTTGATATCCAATAGACCCTGCACCTTGGTCCTGATGCTCTGAACCATGGTAGCCCCTTTGGAGAAACTAGATGTGTCCAGGTGGTGAGCTCAGAACCTCAGGATGACTGGCTAGTCTTCCCACTGCATTTAGCAGTTCACCTTTGCTAAAAACATCTGAACTCCCAACAGAGTCTTCCTGAGAACCTGCTATTGTTTTATTCATTGGTTTAGAAACTTATTTTTCTAGTTTTTAGGAGAAAGTTTGAACAAATGAATCACACAATGACATTAAGAAGTACACCAAAATGGCAGGAGAGACAGCTCAGCAGTTAGCTGTCGTTTTTCTGGGGACCAGAGTTTTCTTCCCAGCAATGATGTAGGTCAGCTGACAACAGTCTTTAACTTCAGCTCTAGAAGGTCTGGTACCCTCTTCTAGCCATCATGGGCACTGTACTCATGTGTGTGCACACGTAAACATAGAAATAAGAGTGATATAAAACTTAAAGAGAAAAGAAAGCATACCAACCATGACTTGGTGACTTATTTTTGAGTCCCTGGGATGAAAAAATGGCTTCCACATCCACTTCCTCCTCTTCCTCCTTGGACTCTGCTAAAATTGTGTAGGTTTCTCACAGACTTTCTTGCATCCATGAACACGGGACAGTTTTACGAACTGTCACTTCTTAGCTACCTGTAACTCAGGAGCTTTTAATACTTTCTTTCTCTAAACAATCAGCATTTAGTCTCTCTCTTATTTCCCCCACACATTCCATGATATTTCGTTGTTTTGACAGCATCTCCCTGTATAGCTCAGACTGGCCTCAAATGCAATGATCTGTTGCCTCAGCCTCCCAACTGCCGGGATTGCAGGCACGGACTGTGCCCCTGGCTGAGATCCCTTGATATCTGTGGTTTGATGTCTGAGGGCTGTTTCAGTCTGACTTTCTCAAAATTTCAATCCACTAGACTTGGTATCCTCCCCAAACGTGAACAAGACACAGCATGTAGGCACAGAGCTGTTTTGTGGATAGTCTCTCAAATTCAAATGTTTGTAAAAATATTCATCACCAAGTTTAAACAAGCACACAGAAAAATGGAAGGAAGAAGACAATCTAGGAACAGCAATTATTCTTTTTGCAAGAGAACAAATCCATGTTAAACTGCTGGAGCCTTTCAGTGCACAATCCCAGTAGGAAGCTGTTTCTTTGTCAGCATTGTGAAATTCCACAGATTATCCTCAGCTTCAAAGCCTGGGTGTATTTATGACAGCAAGGGGAGGGAAAATGTCCTTTGAATGAGTGACTTTCTCCTCCAGGTGCTGGAGTTCTTTAAGCTGTGCCAGCCGCCTCTCACACAATGATTTCTGCTTAAGCTATTAGACTGACTCAGCCCTCCCAAATGCAGCTTGAGGCAGAAGCTCCGGTTTCCCATGCACTGGTGTGCCCACATTCTCACACCAAATGCTCATAAAAGACATTGTCATTTTATAAATGACCTTAAAAAAATAACAAGTCTGGACTGCCTTCATGGTGTTGTCCTAAATAAATACCAGCCCCTGACCTTATCTCCTGCCTCTGCCAGGCAGGAACTCCTCACCTCCTTATGGGTGAGAATTGCTAAAGAAATATCTTGGAGACCTCATTGCTCAGGGGATTATTCCGTCTTCCTCTGAGTTTTGTAGGTTGGATGGTTTTGCATGAAGATAAGTAGAGGCTGATGAAAATGGGTCACTTTATAATGTAATCCCCCATCCCACATCCAAAAGCCAGAAAACAAATTAATAGTGCTGTAAACCCTGGTCCAGACATAAGTCAATAAGAGGATATCAGAGGAGGGAGGCTACCCTGTGGTCCATATGGCTGCCTGGAAATAGATTTGAAAATGCCTTTACAGTAAGAGCCATTACCCAGAGCCTTGAGAAGTTCTGCCTCCTCTTTGGACTCTGGGTCTGAAGAGTGTCTTTGCTTTTCCTGCTGTGCTACACTGAAATTTATCATGAATCTTGGTCAAATTAATAAAATTTATGAATGATTCATACTCAAAAAATAATAAACTGCATCCCAACACAGTTGCCTTCTGTCAGACCCCTGCTGTGGATATGTGAAATTACTCATGAATGAACAAGAACTCCCTGCTACAGGTAAAATTGATTATTTTAGTTGCCTTCATGTACTGGGGTTGGGGGAGTGCTATTGTCCAGGCAAGGTGTGATAACCACTATCTGAACAGCTGTGCACACCCACATGAGACCTCTGTAGAATCAAGTCTATCCATTCTTCTTCACAGAAGAAGGAGCAAGTCATCGGACCCTCCTTTGAGACTATAGTGACTCACTGCCCCTCCCCTTAGCTCCATGTAATAACCCCAACCTCTCTCCTGGTGGTCTTGGGGGTTGCTAGTAGATAGAAGATATGTGGTTGACTAGGAGTGGGACTCCAGAGAGGCAGTTTGGGTTGTGCATTGTTGTCACCCATGATTCAGTGGGTTTTTTGATGATAGAGCTGCCCAGTCACTCACGTTCCTGTAACTCACTGTCACCTGTGCTCCTGTGAGCAAACACAGTACACCCATTGGTTCCCTGGGCTGGACTCAGGTCAAGTCACTTCTTCGGTCTGTTGTTGTTTTCTCTTTATGAGGGGATAGTAATATACACAGCAGAAAAAAGTCATGGAACATGTGGGCACGCTTCTATAAGCAATGGAGGTTTTCTAAAGGGACCATCTGATGCTGGTGGGCTCACATTCTTCACTACAGCAACAGTGTCCTTCCTCTGTTCTAAGTCTCCAGTGTGCACACACCAACTGACACTGTCCCACCATGAACTGAAAAGCCAGAAGGAGAGTATAGTTGAGTTGTATTTGTGTGACCATGGGATTGTGATCTATTTGAATTAAAAGTCAGAAATGCTTAAGCATGTAAAAAGATCTCTGCCAGAGTCTCTTGTTTCGGCCTGCCCTGTGTTCTGTTTGTGAGCATAAGGAAGCCCACAGGAATGATCTCTAACCAGCAATCAGGGATACAGTAAGAATTTTTCTTTCTGTACAGTCTAACTTTATAGGAAACATCCTGAACTGGGATTTGAGAGCTACGTGTGTGCTGGACATTTCTTTGTCCATCTTACCACACAGATGGAGACAGATCGTAAAACAGAGAAGGGGCCGACTGAGGCAAAGCTGCAGAGCTGGAAGAGAAGGGAGGAGAAACGCATGGTCTGGTGGTCCTGGAGGCAGCGTCTCCCAAAGCATTCATCTCCCAGTTACATTTGGAGTCTGTGGAAGTAAGTCTGAGTTCACTTCCTATCGTGTGCAACTAAGGATCAAGACTACTTCTGGAGTTTGAGGTATAAGGACCTCTCTTTTCCACAGGCCTCTTTGCTACACTAGGTGTTAAAATCCATAACAGCATTTTCCTCTTCACCCTAATGGAAATGATACTGTAATTACCTTGTGAGTTGAGTATAGTAATATTTGTATTCTTGGGTCTATTTGGCCCATTTGAAATCCCACCCCTGAGCCTCTAACCAATGACAGAACAATACCCCTCCACACAAACTCACACAAATACACAGGCATACAGACACACACACACACACACACACACACACACACAAATACACACACAGATATACACATATAGACATTCACACATACATACACATATACACACACATGAACACACAGACATCCCCATATATGCACACAGACACACATACATGCACATAAACATAAAACACACACACACAGACTCTCTGAACTTTCATTAAATATTAACTTCTCCAGGTCAGTAACATGAGTCACATTCACCCTCAGTTTTGTTGCAGTCATATGAAGTTGAGTTTATTCCAGCTTTTTTTCTACTAAAGAGGAAGGTGTTGCTTGGTGACTGTCCTGCTCTTGTCCTTTTGAAAGCAGCTCAACTATAGTAGGACTTTATGCTTTGTTTATGTTTTGCATAAATGACTTTTTTCCAGAACTAAGAATAGTATTGGCCATCCTGCCAAACTATTACTATAGGTGTGTGTGTCTGTGTGTGTGTGTGTGTGTGTGTGTGTGTGTGTGTGTGTGTGTGTGTGTGAGAGAGAGAGAGAGAGAGAGAGAGAGAGAGAGAGAGAGAGAGAGAGAGAGAGAGCGCACAAAGACCTGCATGTGGGGTCAGTGGACAATTTGGGTGAGTTAGTTCTCAGCTTTCCCTCAGTGAGTCCCTGGGTTGAACTCTTGTTGTTAGGCTTGGCAGCAAGTTGGGCCATCATGACACTGACCCTTGTCTAAACTTTTAACTTAATTTTATTGTGCTATGCTGGGGCATATCATGCCGCTTTCACACATAGAATATACTTTGAACATAGCCTCCTCCATTTCTTGCTACTTCCGTGTCCTGCCCCCTTTCCATCAGCCGCACTGTTTCCTAGACAGTCCCCCTTCTGCCTTTGTGTCATCCACACGTCAACAGTTTTCTATGGAATCCAGGACCAGCAAATACAGAAAACATCTAACACTTGGTTTTTCAACACCAGGGACCATTTATCTTTCGAGAGGCAGCTCCGTAGAAAAGGGTTCTCAGCTTCAGGCTTCTGGGATTTGAGAAGAAATGATGGAGTTTGTGATTCAGTGCTTCAAGCATGGTGATTCTAAGGCTAGCCCATTGGGTAGCTTTAGCATCATCCAAGAAACTGCTTAAAATATGACTTCCCAGGATCTACCCACCAGAACAAGCAGGTCTCCATTCAGTTGTGGGACTCTCTAGTATTTATTTTAAGAAAAAGCTTTCTAAGTTATTTTGGATACCCCACCCCAAGATTTATGAGCACTGCTGTTGGGATTGGAAACTAGAGAATGAGTAGGTCAGAGAACTGAGTCTGGAAAACACATCATGAATAAGAATGGGATGGGCAGTGGGGAGGCTTAGGGATAATGACATTTGCTACCAGGCCTAAAGATCTCCATGGATCCCTGGAGCCCATGTAGTAAATGAGAGAACCAGTCCTACAAGTTGCCCCCTGACCTCTACACATGTGGCATGGTACCCCACGTGCACAAGTAAATAATAAAATGTAACAATAAGATAGCTGAGTTTGGGGAAGGGAACTTCTGATGGGCTGATGGTAGGTAGGAACAAGCTTCAGTGTCTATTTGCAGTGCTAGTTATGTGAGGAGGTGGGCCCACAGTGGAAGCTGATCTGAATGAATCACAAATCTGATTTGAATGCAGTTTATGTGAAATTCTGGGTCACAAATTAGGGATGGTTCCGGCTCTAGGTGAGACATGTGACAGTCCGTAAGCCACTTACCTTCTCTGAACCTCAATTTCTCCTCTGTAAATCCCTGTGATGTAATAACTCTCTCACAGTCATTTTTGTAGGGGTTAGAATTTATCAAGGAAAGAAATGGGCTTTGAGAACTGTAAATAAGCTACATGAGTTCCTTCCTAGCAAGAAGCAGCCAGTTGGAATGACTGCTCAGTCCTGAAGGAGAGAGGAGGATTTCTGGGAGCCGACATCTTCCTTCTGTTTGGAGCACCTTTGCTAGTAAGTACTCTGTCTCTATTCAACTGAGGTCATAGATCCTTTTGAGAACATAATTATAGACAGATATGAACATAAACAAATGAAAGAAATCCAAAGCAACTCTGGCTATTATGCACTTAGTTAGGAATTCTAACTTCTCTTGTCATTTACTTTTTTCATCCTATAAATATATTTTCTTATTTTTAAGAAGTTTTTTTCATTTTATATACCAACCACAGACCCCCCCCCATCCCTCGTCCTGCTCCACTCCAAGCCTTCCCCCACATCTGCTTCTTCAAAAGGGTAGGCCTCTCATGGGGAGTCAGAAAAGCCTGGTACATTCAGTAGAGGCAGGACCAAGCCCCTTCCCCCTGCATCAAGGCTGAGCAAGATGTTCTACCATAGGGAATGGGCTCCAAAAAAGTCAGCTCATACACCAAGGATAGATCCTGATCCCACTGCCAGGGGCCCCTCAAACAGACCAAGCTACACAACTGTCTCCCGTATGCAGAGGGCCTAATCCGGTCCCATGCAGGCTCCACAATTGTCAGTCTAAAGTTTGTGAGTTCCCACAAGCTTGGTTCAATTGTTTCTGCAGATTTCCCCATCATAATCTTAACCCTCCTTACTCATATAATCCCCCTTCCCTCTCTTCAACTGGACTCCTGGAGCTCAGCCTGGTGCTTGACTGTGGATCTCTGCATCTGCTTCTATCAGTTACTGGATGAAGGTTCTATGATGACAGGGTGTTCACCAATCTAATTATAGGGGAAGCCAAGGTCAGGCACCCTCTCCACTATTGCTAGTCATCTAAGCTCAGATGATCCTTGTGGGATTTCCCTAGCACCAGGTTTCTCCCTAACCCCATAATGTCTCCCTCTATCAAGATATCTCTTTCATTGCTCTCCCACTCCCTCCCTCTCCCAGCTCAACCCTTCCATTCCCTCCTGTTCTCATCCCCCATCCTCTCCCTTCTATTGCCCCCACATCACTCCAATTTACTCCAGAGATCTCATCCATTTCCCCTTCCCAGGGTGATCCATGCATCCCTCTTAGAGTCCTCCTTGTTAGCTAGCTTCTTTGGAGCTGTAAATATGTTTTCTTTGATCCCTCAATTTTTGTGTTTGTTTTTGAAGTTAGTTCTTTGAGAATTCCATACAGTGTAGTTTGATCATATTCACTTGCCTCCCCAAACTCCTCCCAGATCCACCCACCTTCCCTACTCACCCCACTTAGTGTTCTTGGTTATGTAGACTTCTACTGGTGTGCAGTCAACTCTTTATTATGGGTTTTTTAAAATTGCAATTATTTTAATTCTCTTCTTCTACCATGTGAACCCTGGGGCACAAACTCAGGTCATCAACCTTGGTAGCAAGCTCTTTTACCCATAAGCCATCTCACTGGCCACATTTGTTTAGTTCATCTCTTTCTCTCTATTCCATGACAGTGAGGTTCCCATGTAGAGAACTTCCATTTGGTCTCTGCTACTTCAGCAGTGTTACAAGACTGACTCTCATAGCAACACCATAGACACACAATAAACTTAACATTTCCAAAGAAAACAATTATATATTTAGGCTCATGGAGCACAGAGACTCATAGAGCAGACTCAGTGGTGAAAATGCCCAGTGATGAGATAGAGTCCAGGCAGAGAACTCACAACTTTTATGGAGTCATTGAGATGATAGCTACTTAAAGTGAAGTGTTCTGTGCTTTAGGGGGTAGATGCTTTTGATGAAGAGCCTGGAGTTTAGAATTCAAATGTAGGAGGAAACAGTGAATTCCAGAGTTGCACAATGGATTAGAAAAAGATGAAGAAAATTAATGATGGATTAGAAGTTGAGACTAGCTACTCGGAGAAACTGAACTCATACTTTGATGAGCCCTCCTGATGTATTGAAAAGAGAAATTTGTCATGGAGAGATGACTCCTTGGTAGCAGGCTTGCTTGTTGCCCAAATGAGGATGTGAGTTAATTCCTAGAACCCAGAAAGAAGAGAGTCAACTCATATCTACTCATATACAAATAAATGAGTAGATGTAATAAAAGAGAGAGATTTTACTAAGGTATATATATTTCAACCTTCTTTGAAATGGCAAAAAAAAGGTCTGAATCCACTGACAGAGCTAACTGTAGCTTCCCCCTTCAGATGTGATCTAGGCTCTCTGTTCAGCCTTCATCTCATCATCCATCCACATGACAGGTTGGTCCACATAATCACTTCCATTCATGCCCACTTCTTTGAAGGTCCTAGAGCACCATAGATGTCCCATTCACGAAAAAAAATGCTTACATAATGATCATATTGGAAAATAATTAGCAACCACTGTGTATTGAGAACTTGCTACTGAAGACCCATATTTCTGAGGCAGATAGACAGGGAATAAACAGACTTTTAAGATATGCTGTGGACAAGTGGTTATATGTAATTAACATGAACCATTAAGAATTGAATGATAGAGAAAGAAGCAGACATCATGGGAGGTGAATGTTCATTAACAAGATTGCTATAAAAATTGTAGAAGGGTGTGGTTGATGATGACACTTTTGGGTATGTGGAGCATATTAATCCTTTAGTTGAATATCTGTCTTCATCTCTTAAAAACTGACAAGTTCTATATGTCAGCCATCCTATTAATTGACCTCACCACACAAATAATAGTACTGGTAGGTTCACAGTCACGCCCCAAGCAAGATAGAAAATATAGGAAAAAGATTAAAACCTCTGCAGCCGGGGCTGGAGGAAGAGAAAGTAATATGCTTTGACCTGGGCAATAAATCTGCAGGGCAGTAATGACCAGCTCTTGACACCAGTGGTGACATTGATCAAGTACACTGTCTAAGGCTGTCCCCCCATAGCTCTGGACGACAAAGCCTTCCTTGACTGTCCATGTCACTATTTATGAACGCATGTCACGGCACGGAGATAAAGGAATGATAAAGGTCCAATGACCTCTTTAAGTTGATGTGAGTCCTGGTTGAAATCAGCACAGACTCTGTTCTGTGGACCAAGGGAGGGCACTGTCTTCTTTGTGTTACTCTTCTACCAAAGGATCTAGTGTAAAATATTCCTAGATCTTAAGAATCACAGTATTTCAAAGTTCTTACCCCAGTCAACACAGTGAAAGTCCAGAGCAGGCATTGACCATTCACATAGGGAATTAAGTGACTGGCCGCAGTCTGGGGGAAGATGCTTACTGTGCTCATTGGAAAATTTGGGGACAAAGTCTCAGCTAGAAGTTGAGCCTCATGTTTCTTTCCAACCCTGCTTAATTACAAAGATACATACACTATTGGTTATGTGGAACTTAGATTATTTTTTCAGATTATATCTTTTTTTATTAAGAATTTTTTTATTCATTTTACATACCAATCAATCAAAGATCCCCCTCTTCCCTCCTCCTGCCCCTCCAGCCTTCCCCCGCAACCCACTCCCCTTTGTCTCCTAGAAGAAGGTAAAGCCTCCCTTGGGGAGTCAGCAGAGCCTGGTACATTCAGTAGAGGCAGGTCCAAGCCCCTCCCCCTGCTTATTATTAATCTGGATGTAATTTATCTTGAAAGTAGCATGATCACCATAAAGAAATACTAAATCCAAACTTAGAAATTGTCATAAATTATTTAATGTTTATAAAAGCTAATTTATAGAACAGGTGAGTTATGAGAAAAATCTGTAAGTATCCCTGGACCTTTGTGTAGCTGAAGAAATAACACATCTCTGGCACCACCCTCCCAGACCCCCTTGGACTCCATCCGTCATTCTTTCTACCAGTGAGCCAGACCGTTATGGATTTGGGGATGTATCATTAGACCACACAAATGTACAATTCCGTATAAAACAGTACTTAATTAGTTTTTATGAATTGGAGTGTCTTACTGGGGTATGCACAAAGTGGTCTCCTGTTCCTTCTCAGAAATACTAACTTCTGCAGATTCAACTATGTGAATGAGGAAATCTTGTGGCCAGGGTTCAGTGAACCACAGCCAAGGGGCCGGGTCTAACCTGACGTCTGTATCTTATTTTACACATTGTGTCATCTGCATCTATCATTCCATTGTTATTATAAACAGATACATTTTAAGTAGTTACACAAATAAAATAGTGGTACAGGATCTACAAAATATTCTCTATTTTTGTCTCTTGACCTGAAAAATTTAAGTTGTTTAGTTTCTGCCCATCTGTGAAAACACAAACAAAAAACTTGTTATCAGGTGACCTAGAGCATTCATGTCATTGCAGAATTTTATTTTTTAATATATTTATCACTATTGTAGAATGCCCATTGTTGAGGCAAAAGTTACTTGGGTTATAACTAAGGGTTTAATTTTTATTGCAGAAGTTATCATAGGGACAATCTATAGCCTATTCCTGTGGTGTGCAGATTTTTCCCCAATGGATCTCAGAATATAACTTAATTGTTACGTATTTAGTTTCTAGGAAATACAATATCTTTTCCCCAAATAGTTGTGTCAATGTGTGATCCCACCAGCAGCTTCATGGCAATAGTAAGCAGCATTTGTCTGTTTTCTCTGTTTCTTAAATATAGCTGTATTTAGCTCTGTACTTAGATGTGCCAAAGAGAAAGTGAGATAAATAAAATCAATGACAGTATCCTAACCTGACACATTGCACAAATTCTTAAAAGTAAGTCTTCAGATAGGCTATCAAAGCTCCGTCATGTTCTGTTTTATTAGCATATAATGGAGTTCAGAGCTGGAGACATGGCTCAGTGACTAAGAAATATGATCTTCCTGAATACCCAGGCTTGAGTTCTAGCACCCACATGGCAGCTCACAACCATCTATAACCCCAGTTCCTTGAGATAGTACTTCCTCTTCTAACCTCCATGGGCATGAGGCACACACATGGTGCACATACATACATACACACATACATACAGAAATTCATACACATAAAATAAGTAAATCTAAGTTTAAAGGTGTAATTGAATTCTATTAACTTATCTTAGAGCAGTCTTGTTCAGGATGGAAAAATTCAATGGGTTCTATGTTTATATTACATATAAATATGTATATTCTGTATTTACATGCACTCATGATATTCAACTGTTAATGTCTTTGTTAGTAAATGCATTTTATTAATGTCAGAGACAATATTTTTCAGTTATTTGGCAACATGTTAAGTTACAACATGAAGTTTCAGTAGAAAGAGAAATAATGGAAACAATCTGGGTTATGTGAAATATGATTGTTTTGTGTGCCCCTAAAAGTCCAAGAAGACAAGCTACCATAACCGGTTACAAATCTTCATGACCATTGTGCTTTCTGGGCAGATTGGAGCCCATGTGCTCTCTGAGTAAGGCAAGTCCACCCATCTTGGGGAGCAGTGTTTATGCAATAGGCCTATTTAGAAACTCTGCTATCAACCTCACCCTGGAAGTGTAATTTCCTCTGTAGCAGCATGTCTATGGAATTACTTTCCTTGTAGATCAATGGGACTGAGAATAGAATCGGCTTCTCTTTGTTGGCATTCATGCTTCAGGTACCCCCAAGTGCCTTGTGTAATGAAAAACAGCAATGTCTGTGCCTTAAACACGCTGTTGACCATAATGCTGCCTTTTCCTCTGACATTACTGCTGAAATGGAACTGATTTGGAGTCAAGCAGCATGGGGAAAAGATGCATTTCTTTAGCTTAAGATATCTAGAAAGCATACAAAATTACAGCTTTGTCAAATTTCTGAGTCTACAAACTCATATTATCCAAAGTGGTCAGAAACAAAAAAGTATCTTTATTTTCACTGGTGTCTGTGTTCATTTCATAATAAGACCAGGAGCAGAAACATGCTCCTTTTACTTGCTTATAACCTAGGACAGAGCTACCCGGTAACTTTTCACTGAAAGAATATGGATAAATGAAACAGACTGACCACATGAGTACTTCCTTATATTCTGTGTGATAGTGATGGGTTCAATAATAAGGCTGTTTTTATTGATTCATTTATGTATGGTGGGCGGTAATGGTCAATATTTGAAGGATCAGCCTGCTGATGCCAGTACAATAGCCAACATGCTACCCTAAGACATTAATTATAAGGTTATTAGGACTTCACATGTTTGCATTGCTTTCCTTGTGTCTGCACTGAGTTGGTAAGTTCATGATGTAACTCAACAAGAACATAATGCTGCATCTACCATGCCCACTACTTTACAATCATGGTTGATAACAGAAATCAATTAAGGTAAAGACACTAAACATACAGGGTTTACAACAGTGTAGGAAAGAGAGCAACTGTTAACTGTTAAAAACAACAACAACAACAAAGTAGGGGTTGGAGAGATGGTTCAGCAGCACTGGTTGACCTTGCAGGAGACCTGGGTTCATTTCCCAACATGCTTCTGGCATCTCACAATGGCCTCTGACACTAGCTTCAGGGAATACAATGCCCTTTTCCAGCATCCACAGGCACACATGCAATGCACATGTATACATCCCAGCACACAGACATATACACAAAATAAAACAAATAAATCTTTAAAATAATTTTAAGAGAAACAAAATGTGCTATGTGTCATGTGTGCATGCACTGAAGGAAGTTATGTGAGCAAAGAGGTCAGGAGCGAGTCAAGAATGGGACCAGGTAATAGGCATTCGAATCACCCAGGGAAGATGGAAAAACTAGCTAGTGCAAGCATGCAGGTTGGTCCATTCTCATCTACAGTGCCATTCATGAAAAAGAAACCGTTCTTTATGTAAAAGAGGTAGGACCAGATATTAATGCCTTCAAGGCAGTAAATATAAATATACAACCTGCTGTGTACACTTAGTGTTGTTCACACATATGTAATTTTAGGACTTACTACTTGGGATTGGGTAACATGTTGGGGCTCATCTCTGGAGAAGATGGAGTCTCCAACTCTTGGAAACTATTAACTACTGCCTGTAGCTCTTCATCCAGGGGTGGAGTCTTGTGAGATTTTCCCCATTCACTTTGGGATGACAACTGTCTATAGTTCATATATCTACTAACTTGGTATAGTTGCTGACCAAGCTCCAGGAATAAGGCTGCTTTTAGGGCAAGAGACAGCACCTTTTGCAAAGTTAGTTTTAAATGTCTGCTGCTGGGTTTGTGATCCTGAGAATAAAGAGTAACAAAGGAACAACAGAAAAATGCCCAGCAGTTGATGCTCCATCGAAAAGAAAATGAACATTAACTCGCTTATAATACTCTCTAATGTATGAAAAATATGTTTCAAAATACAGCTGCTTGTTTTTATTAAGAGTTTCTCACAGGTATCATCACAGCCCAGGTCTTCAAACACCTAAGCCAGGAAAAGCTGGAAAAGACGAGTCTATTATTAATCTCTCTTAACTCTTTAATGCTGAAAGCTGCTGGTACTCCTTTGAACAAGAGTTTCTTGCTCTCTGCCAGAGTTTATGAATGATTGTTTTTCTGCTGATTCAATCTGGGGAAAACGCTTTTGCTAAGACAGTCCCAAGTGGCCACCTCATCATCATCTTCTTGTGTATCCTCTTTCTCCAGGGGAATGGTCTTTCCCACACACAGAGAATTGGAACCATAGAAACAGCTCCGCTTAGATTTCTTTCCATAGTCAATCCTCTGCTGGGAAATATGGATTTCAGATCTTAGCGTTCAAGACATTTTCTGGGGTATCTCCCAAGGGTCAGGCTGGGCAGATGTGTAGTGAGTATTCTGTTGCTCCTTGCAGACCCCAGTTACACCTTCTGTTCTTGTGCTTATCTTGGCTCCTTCCAAACTTCTCTGATGTATAACTCAGTTCCTTTATTGTTTATGCCTAGACATACCTGAATGGTGGTTTGAGCTGGTCTCATAGGGACCAGAGTCCGGTTTTCTTGAACTTTGTCTGAGCTAGAGTCTGATTTATTGAGTACTCACGGGAAACATACAAGCTTGTGGAGGAGGAGGAAAAATATCCAACTAAATAAAGACAGTGTGTCTGAGGGCAGAGTCCAGCTTTAGAAAGACCCCACAGGGAACCTAGACATGGATGAGTACTACTCAGCTTCCCTACCTTGAGAAAAGAAATGGTTTTGTGTTATTCCCTACACAGTCATGGGCAGTGGATCCTCTGTGCACAAAGGGTAGCTAGCCTGTCAGGTATTTCCTGCCAGATGGCTCCTGTTAGCCCTCAGGCAGGTCTTCTGAGAAGCGTACACTGTGAGCTATGAACACTGCTAAGCCTGAGCCTGGAGGTGGGTGCTCCAGCATGACCACCGGAGGCTAGGCAGGCAACAGAACCCTCCTCTGCCTCTGTGGTCTTGTCTTCCGCTTTTGTTCTCATCCTCAGTGGTTCAATCATGTTTCCAAAGCGATTTCCCCCCTCCGAGTAAACGGTTAACCTGCTGGATAAATTCTTTTTAATCCCTTCTCTAAATGTTTCAGCATGAGCCGAAAACCTCAGGAGGCTGCAAACAAAGGCCTAATTACTCAGGTTGGGATGTCACTGGAGATTCATTGTCTGCAGGGTGGGTCGTGGCACCCTGAAATAAATGGCCTGTTATGTTGGTTTCTAAGCCTGGCTTTCAATAGCAGAGCATTGCTTCCCACTGAGGAACAAAACATTGATTTAGAGTCCCATGTGCTTCCACTGAACTCCACTCCATGGGATCTGGGGGACATGTACGCACTTCTAAATAGTACCCAGCAAAGCCACGGCCAGAGTTCTGAATGAGTGAGCAACTGCCAGGGATGTGCAGACCCAGACTTTCATTCAGCAGTAAAAGGATAATTTAAAGGGGCCTCATTCACCTGGTATCTAAATTAGAATCACCAACCTCCCAATCTCCCTGAGGTAAGTGGAATGGGTGCTGTCTATAGCATGCAATCCCCAATGAACAAGGATTATGATGAAGGATCAGTGATGATTGTAGCAAGTTACATTAATTGGATGCTTCCACGTGACTCTGAGTCTCTTCTAACATGCTCACACACCCCTGTAGATTGCTGAAAAGATCCAGTTACTAAGTAAATGAATTATAGAAAAGGAAGTGGGAGCACAAGCAAGTCCCATTACGTGTGACTGGGCGTGTTCTGACAGAAAGGATGCGAGTAAATTTCTCACTCTCATTAACATAGCTCTGAAAAGTTATAAAAGTAGATTCTGCAACAGATATATGTGACCGAGTCACGTAAGTCTCAGAAGACTTCCTGGAACTTAGAAGATGGAAATATGGGGTGCAAAATTCTGGAAACCAAATAAAGCATGATTCATGCAAGTGGGTTGGAGCAGATGGATGTGAAAGGCAAGAGACGTTGGAATAAACAACTTTGTATCTTGACTGTTACACGTAACAGTGACTCTCAGGCCAAGGGAAGAATTTCATTTAAGAAGTGAAACTTTGGGCAGGAAAGTGATTCGGATGCTGAGTTGTGGTTTTTGCCGTAGACAAAGCTAAATGTTGATGCTGGCATTGACTAGAGTGTGGTTGGTCAAAGCAAATGGTTTTTTAAATAGTCTACAAAGATTTTGTCAAAAATCTCTCAGGAATTTGTGATGAATTAGAGTTGTAGAGGCTGGCTGGGATGATGACGTATTAAAAGGGGGATGGTAAAGTTTACTTCTAGGTTCCAAAGTCATACAACTAGAGCAGTAAGAGTATCATTCACTGAGATAAGGGGAAAGACAGAGAATGAGCCTGTTGGAAAGATCATGAGTTTTGCTCAGGGTATTTCAAACTTGAGGATGACCTTGAAAGGAAAATAAGAGAAAACAGCCAGAGACTAGCGAGTCTGAAGGAGATCTCTGGGCTGGAGTTGATGACTGAAGTGCCGAGCATGCGCAGCACTCACCTGTGTGTGCAGAAAGGACCAGGCCACGGTGGCCAGGCTGCTCTAGGAAGCGGTGACTCCGGAGCTAAATGTGACTCACTACACAGCACATTTGTGAGCAGATTGTCACAGGATGTTGTCTAGAACTATCCTCTGATGGGAACCTTCACTCCAGGAAGGGATGGGAAGGTTCACGACTCAAGATAGAAACTAACTTCACGTCTCAGAAAGTAGAACTTAACAGAAATGACAAAGGTCTCTCCCAGGGTTACACAAACAGAAAATAACTGTGGGGGAGGGGAGGAGATTCTGAGAAGCTGGAGGCCAGAGAAGAGTGTCTCCGACCCACAGAGCTGCCTGCAGCTTGTGAGAGAGTCCCAAGGTGGCAGCTCTTGTGAGTCATCGTCTGTGCAGGGGTGGGCTTTTCCATGACACAGCTGCATTTGAGTCACACCTGTTTCTGTAAGCAACCCCTCATCTACACTCCTATAAGTAATCTCTCCTAAAACTCATTGATTCACCAAGTAGGACTGTAGTAGAATCAATCCTTGCTTGGTCTGTGGTGGATGCCTTGTCTTGAATGAGTAGATGTGTGCATCCATCCTCTCTCTGCAGAAGTCCCACACAGCACAGAGGCAGACTAGCAAAATTGTCAAGTATGAGTTCCTTTCCTTTATAACACTCCTTGCTTGGTAATGGAGCTCTCAAAAGTGAGAGAATAGAGGAATATTTTTGTTCCAAAAGCAAAGAAAACATTTTAACAAGACATGAAATTTGTTCTTTCCATTTTGTTCCCTTTGAAACTTCCTTCCACACTCTGTCTGAAGCACGGAGTTTACTCCCAATGTTCCACCCAGCAGGTCAACCACATACTCTACACTCTCTGTCAAATGATGGCCAATCTGTAGCCAATCACTCTTCCAAGAATCCACAGAGAACTCAGACAAGTATAATTGAAAGCCCTAAATAAAGGATGGCTCCTAGGTTACCCATTAGAGGCAAAGAGTGTGCTCACTAAATTCTGTTTGATGGAGAGAGGGCAGGCAAGTGCCTGAACAAACATGTCCTCTGAAAAACACAGCAGCCGGAGGCTGTGAAGGAGAAGAAATCCAAAGACAAAACCCACACGGGCCCTCAAGCTCTGCTTGGTGACTGGGATTAATCTGTCACCAGCAAGCTTTTTCAGGTATAAGCTACTGCTGTCCTTGAGCAACCTTCCTATGTTTCATCCCATCAACAGCGACAGGCAGGTCTGCTTTCTCAATTATTCGTTTAGCTCACTGCAAATAGATAGAGTAAAACTGCAATTCACAGAAAATAATACTTAGCCAATGGAATCTATTGTACATTTGGTTTTTTTCCAGATAAGCTCCAGAATAGGGTATGTTTCTACAATTTAATTTTTTATCACATTTATTTATTAGCCAAGGAGGAGAGAAGCCTATGTCACATAGAGGTCAGAGAAAAACTAGTGGGAGTCTATTCCCTCTTTCCACTGTGTGGGTCCCTCGGATTGACCTCAGGTCATGAGGCTTAACAGCAAATGACTTCACTCACTGGCCTTAAATACTTTAATTTTATATAAATGCACCTATAAAAGTGAAATTTATATCTCTATAGAGAACATGAAGATGGTAGCTATTCAAGGGGAATAGAGGCTCCTGCCTGACTGGCCAGTTCAACCATATCTCACTTTTATACACTCTTGGGTGTGTGCTTGAGTTTCTTAACCTTCTAGGTCACTCCTTAGTTCCCAGGAAGCTAATTGGTGTAGAAATGGGCAGCAGGTCCCCTTGCCTCTTGGCTTGTAATTGGAGTTGTCTACTGGGATGAACTTAACACATCAGATATTGACAGGGAGTAAGTTTGGGGTAATTTTTTCTTTCTTTCTTTCTTTCTTTCTTTCTTTCTTTCTTTCTTTCTTTCTTTCTTCTTTTTTTTTTGAGTTCCTAGGGTCCTGTGGACACATGGATTCCTTGATAAAAGATTAGAATTATCAGGAAGATTTTCACAGGACGTCTTCTGTCTCAAGGGTTGGGACTCTTTGTCTTCTCAGCTCCTCTACAGAGGAGTAAGATGGCTATCTTATTTTTGTTACAAGATCTTTGTGCTGTAACTCCTCATGATTTCTTTGCGGATTCCTTACACCCTGCCGAAATCTTTTTATATTTCCCTTTTATAAAACTGTTTTAGTTCCATTCATTCTCTATACACGAGGTCCCCTTTGTCACAGCCACTTCATCTCCAGTGTTGGATAGCATTCTCAATGTGTCAGAGTGCCTGACATAAACAATGTAAATAATAGAAAGATTTATTTCAGACATGGTTATGGAGCTTGGAGTTTTCAGTTCATCATAACAGAGAGAGTGGTGATCAGTTCAAGCCACAGAAGACATAGTGAAAGATAGAACGGGGGTGATGGAGAGGGAGAGGGAGGGAAGGAGGGAGGGAAGGAGGGAGGGAGAGAGGGAAAGAGACAGAGACAGAGACGGAGACAGAAACATTGGATCTAAATTAATCTTCATAGACTCACCCTGAGGAAGTCATTTCCTCCAGCTGGACCCCATCTCCTACGGTTTCCACCACTTCACACAACAGCATCATCAGCTGAGGACCAAGCATTCAATATGTGAGCCTGAGGAGGATCTCTCACCAAGGGCAACCCAAATCAGGAATGCAAAAAGACACAGAGAAGTAGAATAGGATCCCAATGTGCAGTACTTAATTAACTTTTACACTTATCTTTCAGATAAACAGGCCAACAGCTCCTGGATGTTTCACTTTTATACTTATCTCCCAGATAAACAGGCCAACAGCTCCTGGATGTTTTAGGCAGGTAGTGGCCTCTACACAGAACTCTCCCACAGTCTGTCCTCTCACACCCAAACTCAGTTAATTTAACTGAGAGCAGTCACATGAATCAGCAAAGATCATTCATACCTTTTTCCTGGAGACTTGGAGTGTGGGTTGCAAAGGCCAGTTGGGCAGAGCACTAAGCAGGGAATGGGCCCACCACCATGGCAGTAAGGCTACAGTAAAGGGAAAGAGACAGAGAAATGCAAAAGAAGACTTTCAGACTGCAGCCTATCTCTACTGAGAACTGAGTTCCCATGAGTGCCCATCAAACCCTCAATTTTTGTTTGTTTTGTTTTATTTAGTTTGTTTCTCTTTCCTGCAACCAAGATGATCCTAAATGTCCATTAGACAATAAATGTGGCTTTCTACTGAGCAAGAAAGCAGTACCTAGGACTCTGCGACAGCTCCGTCCAGGAGTTTCTAAGATGATTGGAAATATCCTGTTCAGTTCACAATGCAGTAACACTAAGACATGTCTATTGAATGGGGAGATGTTAATGTTACTTAAACTCAAAAACTGCTTCTGTTTAAACATCTGCTCAGAGATAGACACCATCACTAGGCAGTTCAGCTCCGCAACTCAGCTTAGCCCTTTTTGCTTTTCCTTTCTTTGATTATTTTACTAAGTGCTCATCTGCTGAAAAAATCACTGCAACTAACCATTGATTAGTGGATGCTTATTTCCATCTCTTTGGGTTTTTGACAGTCTTGAAATCTGGTCCAGGAGGATGACATCAGTACAGAGCTATCCAGCTTGACCTGTGTTACATTTTCATCTCCACTGTCTTATTCTATTATACTGAATATACTACAGTGCTTATAGTAAGCTTTGCTCTAGTATAACATCATACCTTTGTAAAATGTATTTCCTTTTATAGTCATTCTTAGTATTTTACTTACCCACCCACCCACCCATCCATCCATCCATCCATCTATTGAACTCAGCCACTAAACAAATATTCAGTAACCAGGACAGACTTAGTGCCTATAAGACATGTATAAATTGCATATTTGTAAGTGGAATGGATTTTATAATTGTATATTATGCCTTGAAAATATACAACTAGAAGATCTTTTAATAAGATGGGAATGTCTTTTCATGAGCGTGATCCATGGGAAGCTTTATGGACTTGCTGAAGTTACTTGCTGAAGACCCATTATAGACAAACATTTGGGAGCAGAGATGATATTCTATTTCACTTGATGTTTCTGCTTTAATTTCTTCATTTAAACCCTGAAAACAGTGCCTATTAATAGTAATTGTTCAGTTAATGGTGTAGCTTATTAATAACAGTAAGATTTGCCTGCAACACTATCCTCTAGAATCTGCCACCTACACTTGCTCTTCCTGTAACCTCCTCCACTTTAATAAATGAGAGGCTACCATGTTGTAGATCTGGTACTCAAAACATAAGGTGAAGTGTGGTCATGGAAGACTAAGACAGTCACAGTATCATATGAGCTCTATTAGCACATGCATATACACATACAAACATACACACATATACACAGGCATATATATACATGCACACACATGTGTACAAATACATGTATACACATGTACACATTATTTACACACAGATAAAATAACCTGCAGAAGTTCCAAGTAAGAGAAAAAGATTGGGTCCACTATGTGAGCCTTGAAGATATACAGAAATAATCACGAATCCAAGAAACTAGATGTGGCAACTAGCAGTTAATGGTGTCTTGTGATGGATAACCAGCAAAGAGATAAGAAAGTCAGTGCTGTGGGGCTTTGGGGAAACTATGACAACAGCCTGCTTCAGCATGTGCTGGATTCATGCCCAGAGTCTCCAGAAAGCTCACCCTGCTGAGGCTTTGACTGTAGGCCTGTGACTCCCTCACTTGGAGAGTCTCTCCAAGCCCACTGGGCTTCTGACCTGCAGACCTTAGAGATAATAAGCAGGTATTGTTGGACACTTGAATTTTGCAGTAATTTGTTATAGTGGCAGAAAGTTAATATGCATTTTAAAATTATGCTCTTCCTTTCCAGATAAGCACCATGTGGGTATGCAATCTGCATACAGAGAGAAGAGAACTAATAATAAAAGCACAAAGAATGGTTTGGGCAGGGCTATTCAGTGTCGAATTAGTATAAGAACAGATGAATAGAAACAGTTCAGAGATCCAATGCTAGAGAATGGAGCTAGCTTACAGCGCATCCAAAGCGTGGAGTACTTGAAAAATCATGAGGAAAGCTGGCACTAGGTTACTAGGGCAACCAAGCAGTCAACAAGGGAAAATTGTCTTTAGTGAACTGGCAATATGAATGAACAAGGACGGATGGAGTTAGAGGATCATCATTTTACAACACTAATGAGTGAATAGATTTGGGAAAGAATCAATGGCACATTTTGTCCCTCTAATTCTGAATTAGTCTTGGCCACTTTGGGGAGGTGTGTGTGTGGAAGGGTGGGGTCAGGAGAAAAGTTCCTAGGTACCCGGGTACCCGGGGATGATGACTCAGCATGGAAGAGTGGAAGAGTGGGTGCTGTTCCTCCAGAGGACCCAGGTACCCAGAGATGATGACTCAGCAGGGAAGAGTGGGTGCTGTTCCTCCAGAGGACCCAGGTACCCAGAGATGATGACTCAGCATGGAAGAGTGGGTGCTGTTCCTCCAGAGGACCCAGGTATGCTGTGGGATGGTCTGTATGTCAAATGTATTGCTGATTGGTCAATAAATAAATCACTGATTGGCCCGTGGCCAGGCAGGAAGTATAGGCGGGACAAGGAGGAGAATAGAGTTGGGAAGTGGAAGGCTGAGTCAGAGAGACACTGCCAGCCGCCATGATGACAAACAGCATGTGAAGATGCCGGTAAGCCACGAGCCATGTGGCAAGGTATAGATTAGTAGAAATGGATTAATTTAAGCTGTAAGAACAGTTAGCAAGAAGCCTGCCACGGCCATACAGTTTGTAACCAATATAAGTCTCTGTGTTTATTTGGTTGGGTCTGAATGGCTGTGGGACTGGTGGGTGACAGAGATTTGTCCTGACTGTGGGCCAGGCAGGAAAACTCTAGCTACACAGGTACCCAGAGATGATGACTCAGCAGGGAAGAGTGGGTGCTGTTCCTCCTAGTACCCAGGTTCTGTTACCAGAACACACACTGGGTATCTCACAACCATGTGTATTTCCAGTTCCAAGGAATCCAACAACCTCTTCTGGCCTCTAGGGGCTCATATATACACACAGTTTACATATACTCAGGCAGGCACACACATGCACATAAATTTTAAAAATTCTTGGATGAAACATGATATGAAAGACCATAATTAAGGCAAGTAACTATAAGGAATCAGTGAGATAAGCAGATGTCAAAATTTAAAATAAAACTCAACAAATGGAGTAAAAGAGAGAGACCATTCTTCAGTAAAAAGTAAATAGGTGAAACTCCCATGGAACTCCAACATAACTGAAAAGGGCAAAGAATAAACAAATCTAGATGAGGTCACCATTACTGATGGTGAGATGGTGCTACTGAGCCCTTAGAGCCACTGGGAGTCTGTGCGTGGCAGTATGTAGTACTGGGATCTTATAGTTTAGATGAACTGGAATACTTCCTCAGGGCCCACAGACTACGACATCCCTCCCAGTATGAAATGGATAATATAAACAGTCCTGTGTTAGTGAGGAAATGTAATTCACATATGAAAACTTAAGAGAACTGTTTGGGCTATGTATTTTTACTGGAAAATTTCACTCAATATTTTAAATGGAATTATCACAAATTAGAGTTATTTCTTGATTACATTTTATGATGGCCATATGGCTATGCCATCACATGGCCATTCTTGGGTATGTGTGAGAGAGGGTTGGAGGAAAAAGAAGGGAGAGAGGAAAATGGGGAAGGGTAGAAAATAAGGAAGGTGTCTACTCTGTGATGTCTGACGTTTGCGCATCTGTGGGTCAAATGTCAACCTCAGATGCCTTCCACCTTGTTGACTGAGACAGAGTTTCTCACTTGCTTGGAATTTGCCCACTAGAATACGCTGGTTGGACAGAAAGAGAACCCATCTCCATCTTCCCAGCTCAGAAATTACAAGCGTGAACCAGCACACCTTGTTTTTAATGTGTACTCGGGATCGAACTTCCGTCCTCAGGACTGCGCAGCAATCTCTCTACCTGATAAACGACCTCCCCAGTTCTGATGTCTCTTCTTGCACAGACACCAATATTTGAACTGTGCCTTACCTAGAAGTTTTCATTTCCCCTCAATGAGTCCTTAGACACTTATTTCCAAACACACCCTTAGGAAGTTGGGCTTTAACGTGGACCTTTCAAGCCACACAAAAAGGAAAAAACAAAACAAACAACAAAAATCTTCAAAGTAACAACAAGATTAAAAGTAACAAAATTCAATTATAAACTGGGTGAAGACATGAACAGAGCAGATATTTCTTGTGCAAAAAAGCCGTGGAAAAATGTTCAACATAATTAGCCCTTAAGGAAATACAAGCTGAATCCACAATGAGATGTCATTACAAACTACAATTAGAATGTTTGAAATAAAAATAAAACTTACAAATGAGCAAAAGCTTGCCCATGAGATGCACTAATTATTTTCTGTTTTTGAATCTTGGGCTTAGAGGTACAAAGCCCAATGACAAGATAACTTGCTCCCTGGACCACTAGATCTGCATGGCTCATGCTGAGAGGTTCATTTAGAGACGCCTGTGACCCTGGACAGATGAAATACCAGTTTACAGAGAGAAGTAGCTGGGAATGTATGTATCTTCCGATGGCTGAAAAGTCATGCACAGTGCTCAAACCTCGCCCTTCGTTTCCTCCCCAGATTTGAAACTTGCCAAAGCTCAGTGTTGCTTGCCAACAGTGGCCCTCAGCTCCTTTCAGTCAGAGTGATTGGGTTTGTTTTTATAAAAAGACTCAAAGGGGCCATTAGTATCCCATTCAGTCTTTGTTTTCTTTCCTTCCTTTCTTCACTGCCTTGTTCTGGATCCTTCTCTTCAAAGTATTGACTAGGTGGAACGCTGGACACTTGATTTCTTTAGAATGAATGTGTATCTGACATATTCTGTCAGTGACTGAGAACTGACGTCTAGTCTAGCTTGCAGCTTTTAGTAAACAGTAAAATGACTTGAGTGAACTAGTTTCCAATAAAAATCAACTCTGAATTTACTATAGAGGAAAATATGAAACTAATCTCAATATCAAGATCAATAGATTTTTAGTTAAAGTCATAGCACCATGCCCAGAATATAAATTTATTGATTATTATGGGAAAATATTGACATATTTTGAACATATTGGATGATGAACAATTTTAGATAACAATATTTGATAGCAAGTAAAATATCAAAAGTCATTTTTTAGTAATGGCTTATCGCTAAAACCCAATATATTCTTGATATGCCATCTACCTGACAATAAAATAATACTGCCCTGTGTTTTATTAATCTCTATGTAGACTGAGTAATTTATATGGGGCTAGGAATATGAAATCACCATGTTCATGTTATGTACCCTAGATATGTAAATTGCATGCCAATTTATTGCTTTTTATTGAAGAGATTGTATATAAACAATAATTTCTAAATTTACTTTATAAAGAACAAGCATTTAAAAATATTCCTAAAACCGGAATCACTTTAAAGTTTTTTCTTCTATCCAGTCATAGTATAGTCATGATAGTATTTGGGATATTTTGGTTTCTTAAAAAAAATGTAGGTTTTGATAGGTAGAATCTGTTGACATAAAAACTGAACTGTAGCATCCTTTTGAATAAATATGTATCTTTAGTGATGTGTGTGTGTGTGTGTGTGTATGTGTGTGTGTGTGTGTGTGAGTGTGTGTGTGCCTGCAAACATGTGTACACAAATGCCCTTGGAGGCCAGAAGAGAGTCTCAGATTCCCTATAATTGGTGTTACAGGTAGCTCTGAGCCACCTGGCATGAGTACTGGGAACTGAACTCAGGTCCTTTGGAAAAACTCCAAGTGCTACTAACCACTCAGCAGTCTCTAAAGCCCTGAGTATAATACCTTTTTAAAGGATGATTTGTCAGTTTATCTTTTCATTTAATTTTTAATTTATTATATTGGAGACAGTCAAAAAAACTCCCAAATATAACAGTTGAATGTCTTCTCTTAGTACAGTTGGTGTAAAAAATATAGATGAAAGTGGATTTAATACAAATCTATCTGCTCCCAAAATTCTTTACTAGGTGAGAAATGAGCCTCTATAATAACTCCAGGGTATTAACACTTTTATAGATATTAGGACAATTATGTTATAGCTTAACTTTATTTCGCAAGACTGTTAAGGTACAGCATATCTGATCATTATGAGATCTACTAGGAATATGACATAAATAAAAATGAATGAAAAAATGTCTAAGCTAAAAGTCTAAGTTTTAAATGACAGGTGAAAATATTGAAATAAAAGCAAGGTAAATATGAGTTTACTTGGAATTGTTGTGTGGACCTGTTATGTCATCTGAGTGGAGGAAAATGGATAGAGCAATAACAAGCATTGGATTCAATATGCATGCAGTATTTTTATTACACGGGCGTGAGGCAAGCTTATAAGATCAAGCAAGCATAAACATTAGCCTTTGAAAATGAAAGCTTGCATCCAAATGTTCTGTACAATTTTAACCGGAGTGTGTTTTAAAGAAAATCACAGTAACCAAAGCTGCTTTCTGTGGATAGGGTGTGATGAAATAATTGTAGTAGAGTTGAAGTACCCAGAGATGATGCAGAATATAAGAAAAGAGACGCATTAAAGTTGGGGGTGAATAGACATGTTTCAGAGTGCTTCTTGGGGATGGCAAACTCAAAGTGCAACCATCCCTATAGGATTAATTTAGTCATGAACATCCACTTTACAGGAGGGTTGCTGGTATTGCTTGGGATGAAGGCCCAATCTGTCTTCTTTGCAGCAAATCAGAGTAAAATTAAAAATCAAAGACTGCTTAGAAGAAGAAAGGACAAAAACAAAGCCATCAATTATCATCAAGAAGAGAAGAAATGGAAGGGCAGGTGTAAATATAGATGTGGCCAGAGGGGCTGTGGTCTCTTCTTGGTCTGTTGGTGCTACCATAGAATACACCAGAAACTAGGTGGTCACACATCATAGTTACATGTGACAGAAAATCATATTTGTGGTGGGTAGAGGGTGCTGATGGTTAAATAAGACAGAGAAGTTATACTTCTGAATGTTGGAAGGTGTCCATTGGCGGGAGAAACAGATCAGGAAATAGGAACTGGAAATTTGTGGAAAGTAGAGACACAGATTTTTACCAAGGACCCATGCAGAGATCAGGGAAAAGGATCTCCCAGTGAAGACCTGGAGGATGCCCAGAGGGTGAAGATCAAGAAAAGTGAACATGAGACTGTGGCAGAGTTTGCCTGGGATGCTCCAGAACAACAGTAGGGGAGGAAGGAGTGATGTCTGGCTCACACTGGGTATAGACTTGTAGGAGAGAAAATCCTTTACAATGCTATCTTCTGTCACTGGGATGGCATTCTTCTGAGATACAGGAGCCACAGCAGAATGAGAATGTAGAGCTGACTCTGGCCCTGCTTTGAGGTGTGAAGAGGATAGATCATGGTAGGAGCAGGGAAACCACTTCTGCTGTTTTACTGCAAGTTATTTCCACCTTGCATATCAGTATCCCCAATCTATAAATTAGAAAGGGTGTTCACATTACATATTCCTGGGAGTTCAGAGAATCAGACAAAGTATTATATGGCACAGTGCTGGGCACATGTATAGCACCACATGCTTTCAACACTGCTGTTGTTACTGCGATAATCTAGACTAGAGACTGCTGTGGATATCACTCTGTATGCTGTGAATGTGTGTTGCTCTAATTTGGTTGATAAATAAAATGCTGATTGGCCAGTAGCCAGGCAGGAAGTATAGTATAGGTGGGGTAAGCAGAGAGGAGAATTCTGGGAACAGGAAGCCTGAGTCAGAAGTTGCCAGCTAGACACAGAGGAAGCAAGATGTGAAAGCAAAACTGAGAAGAGGTACCAAGCCACGTGGTTAAACATAAATAAGAATTATGCGTTAGTTTAAATGTAAGAGCTAGTCAGTGGTAAGCCTGAGCTAATGGCTGAGCAGTGTTAATTAATATAAACCTCAGTATATTTACTTGGGTCCAAGCGGCTGTAAGACTGGTGGGTGAGAGAGATTTGTCCTGACCATGGGCCAGGTAGGACACAGGAAAACTTCAGCTACAAGAGACCGTGGCTGTTTGGACTACCCTTTTGGATCTGGAGGTATCTTTGAAAGTAAAGCCAGCAAGACATGCTGATCAATTAGATGTCAGTGTGGAACATGACGTCATCAAGGTAGCCTCAGCATGATGAACATGAGTCATTAGTCAGCCTGAGGGAGACATTCTGGAGGACAAACAGAGGAGAAGGAAACTGTAACACGAATTGCTAAACAGTCTTATTAATAAAAAGCCCAGAGCCAGGTATTAGGGTTAAAGCTGAAAGATCAGAGAGCAAACCAGCCATGTTCTTACCTCTACACAATCTTCAGCCTCCAGAGTGAGACTTCCTGTTTACTCATGCCTTATATACCCTTCTGTGCCCTGCCATCTTATTTCCTTCCTAGTGCTGGGATTAAAGGTATGTGTGCTACCCAAATACTTGGTAGCAAAGGCATGTGATCTCAAGTGCTGGGATTAAAAGAATGTGCCACCACACCTGGCTCTGTTTCCAGTGTGGTCTTGAACTCACAGAGTTTAAGATGGATGGATCTGCCTCCCAAGTGATAGGATTAAGAATGTGTGCTACCACTGTCTGGCCTCTATGTCTAATCTAGTGGCTGGCTCTGTCCTCTGATCCCCAGATAAATTTATTAGGGTACATAATATATTGGGGTACACAATATATCATTATAGGAAACAGCATCAAAAACTCAGGATTGACCTGAGCTCACCCCAAGATACAGCATTCTCATCCATCTGGAGACTCTGAGTGAGAAATCAGAAGTGGAGAACTGCCCGCACACACATGTGATCCATGCTTGTCAGAGGCACAGAAGATGTACACACAAAGTTTGCCTCCCTTAAGCTTTATCTTGATGTTTATTATGTTCCAACAGCAAATGGTTTGGCTGAGGTGTACTATTTGGTAAAGCTAATATCACATTTATTACAAAATGTAAAACAGTATGAGAATGACTCCTTCCAAACCAGGACACATGAAGAGGGCTGATGGTGTCTGCAGCTGCTCCCAGCACCTCAGTTGTTTAGAGAAAAAGCTAAGCTATCCAAGCAATAACAGCTTTTGCAACTACCTATGAGACTCAATTATAGGCACAAACTGATAATTTTACCAGCTTGGTACTTAAACTTGCTCTCCGTCATGGGGCAATTTCTTCATTTTTAAAGCCATCTGAATGGGAGTTAATGGTAGCTTGCATAGCTTTCCTCCTACAGGTCAAAATGTTAGAATTGTTGATAAGCTTTTGCCGGTAATTAAGGAAAGCCCCTTGTCCCAGACTGTCTGTCTGAGCCCTCCCTGTAGCTACTGACTTTGAGGGAATAACACATAAGGGCACATGACCAGAAAGAATGTATTCATAGTCTCTGTTGAACAGTGAGCTATGTGCATTTTGAAACACGACGTTCATATTCAGTTGGGGATATTGAGGTTAAAGGGGTTTATGATTTTGCCTGTGTTTGGATTTCTACAAAACAGTGGGTCTGACATTTGAAACTAAGTCTTATGGCACAAATTCACACTCTGTCCCTCCCACAGCCTTCTGTTCTATGTCCCCCTCCCTCAAAAGCACCTCTTCAGACCCTAAGATTTCATTCTTGTGGTATTCTCTATCTCTGCATCCGTCTCTGTATATCCCTGCCTCTGTGTCTCTCTCTGTCTCTGTCTCTGCCTCTATCTCTCTCGTCTAACTTCCAATTTTTGTTTTCAACAGAGATTTAAAAGTACACGGGGAAGATGATACAATTTAAACCAATAAGGCTTCTAGTATTGCCTAGACTTCAGATAGCTCCGCTGTTAGATTCATGCACTAAGAGCCAGAATGAGGTCTGAATATCTGCTATAGATTGAGTATCCTGGTCACTCTACTCAACACATTGTCATTTCTAGTGGCCAAAAGTAAAGGATTGTGCAAAGTTGCCCAATTCCTTCTTTAAAATACATCATGTGTTTTATGGACTTTGGTACTTTTCATCTCACATAGAATCCCAATAGCTAAAGACAAGGACTGGAAACAGGAATTGGAAGCACAGAAAGTGCTGGCAGCCTGGGGTTTGTTTGAGAGGAGATTGACAACTCCTTTCCCTGTGGATTAAGTTCATGGTGTATGCTCTTATCTGGAAATGAGTCCTATTACCAGTGTTTGGAGGCAAGGTTTGGGGAAATTTTAAATATCCTCAGGAGAGAGGAAGGCTGTGTTTTGGGGGTCATTTGATATTATTTACTAAATGGTACCGCTCCTTTCAGAGAGAAACAAAGGCTCTGTCAGTCTACCGGCTTCTTTCCCAATGAAACTCACTGTGCCAGACAGAAACACACATTTTGTTCATCCAGCACGGAAGCGCAATTCTCTCGTCTTGAATGTCAGAGTGACCACTGGGATTTGAATTGAATTAATATGAAAAACAAATTCTGATATTCTAGGCAGCTATTTCATAGACATTTGTGTGGCAGTGATGATGCTGTTATAGTATATGCATTCCTGCATGTATGCTGGTACCTACATGATAGACAGGTGCTTCTGTTTATCATGGGAGCAAAGGCAGCCTGATTATGTTTACAGTGGAATTCTTTGTTACTGTTGCATAAAGTTTCTTAAACACAAAAAAAGTAGCATGATGAAAATACTACATTTAGAAAGATATATACCTTGTGTAGGGGTGTGTGAGTGGGTGGATGCATGCAGGTACATATGAACATGGGTGTTAGCATCAGCTCTGTTTCTCCATCCATTTCTACTTTATTTTTCTGTATCTTGGTGTCTCACTGAATCAGATGAACAGGATTGACAGAAAGCCCAGAGATCCTCTTGTCTCTGATTCCCCAGTCCTGGGACTGTAGATACACCACTGCCCGTGACTGTTTACATGGATGCTGGGATCTGAGCTCAGGCTTCCAAGTCTGTGCAGCAAGCAGTCTACTAAAAGACGTCATCTCTCTAGGCACAGACATACACTTCTTAGTTTTATTGATTATCAGGAAATTTTATTGATAACATCCCAAATGTCTCCCATTTGCTGGAATTTCTTTATTATGAGCCCTTTGGAAGAAGGAAGGAATCCACCCTCTATGTCAGAAACATGTGTAACTGTGTGTTTCTTCTAACCCTCACAGATGTTCATGTGTGTCTTAGGAATTTGGCTTAACCATTTTAAGGACCCCTTTAAGCAATGATTTAAAAGTGACAGGACCTTTGGAATGGGTTGAGAGCAGAATGCAGGTCCAGTGGACCAGCAGCCACATGTTGATCTGGCTCAGGTGACTCTAGGTCCTGATCGCTCCTCTTACAAAGACTGCTCTGTACACTTCCCTCTTGCTGCAAGTCAGTCAATACTCAAGTAATAAATGCCTTACATATGGATGATCAAGGGTGATGTAGGGAGTTTATACCTTGGAAAATTGACCAATAAAGTATATGGAAGCATTTACTTTAACATTCCTTCAGGGAACTTAGAGAAATAACTCAGTCAGTGAAGTACTTGCCTTGCAAACACAGAGACCTGAGCTTGGTCCTGGTCGTCTGGTGCACAATTGTAATCTCAAAACCTGGGAGACAGGGCTATCAAATCCCTGGGGCTTCTTCTCCACCCTAATCAGAGAGTCCCAAGCCAGTGAGAGATCCTGTCTCAAAAAAAAAAAAAAAAACCCAAGGTGGATGTGTTCTGACACATGACTCAAGATTGAGTTCCACATATGTGCACACACCTATATACACACATAACTAAATAAAATTACTTTTTAAACTTTTGAAGTTATTCATAATAAATGCAGGAAAGAATAAAATGTATCTTCAAAGATGAATTATTTGTTTATTATAGTCTACACATTTTAAAGCATCTCTTCATAAGACATTAAAGTTTATGTTCTCTCTCACAAGTCTGTCTTTAGCTGGCTTCCTATAGTCAAATTTCTTTTTCTAATTATTTATTTGAAGAAAATATAATTAACAATCAAGAGAATATTTCAGTTGCTTCTAGGTTCACTCATTGATAACATTAATAGGGTTGCTTTTTATTTTTATTTTTCAGAAAGACAGACTTAGGAATAAAATCTTTGTGATCATTTATGTGCTTGTTTGCCCTCTGTTGCTGTGATAAAAGATATGACCAAAAGAAATCTAGGAAGGAAAAAGTTTATCTGGCTCTCACATTCCAATCACAGTCTATCGTCAGGGAAGTCAGGTCAGGAGTTCAAACTAAAGCAGAGGCAGGAGCCATGGGGGTGTGCTGCTTACTGTTTTGCTCCCTGTGGCTAGCTCAGTTTGCTTGCTTCCTCACAGCACCCAGGCCCACCTGCACAGAGGTGGTACCACCCACAATAGACTTGGCCCTCCACATCAGTAAACAATTAAGAAAGTGCCCTCTCCCCCCACCCCAGCACAGATTCACCTTCAAGGCAATCTGACTGTAGCAATTGCTCAGTTGAACTTCCCTCTTCCCAAGTAACTCCAGTTCTGTTCCAATCAAGTTGAGAAAACTAACCAGCACATTACACAATCCCCCATAGTGATTTTAATGGGAAGGATTAGAACATGGTGGTTTCTATGAACCATATCCAGGTTGTGGATGGATCTGTTTTGACAGCATGCCTACAACCTCAGAGCTGGAGGAAGCAGGAAATGCTATGTAGGCCAGTGTTTATTTAAGCCCAGAGCTTATAGATACTGACTTGGTGTATTCAATAGAGATAAATCATTCCCCAATTCCACTCTAGCCAGCAGACTTGCCAATTCAATAATGCCCATCACTTATATCTTCAATCCAGAGTGCTTAATTTCTTTATTTTTTATATATGATATAATGCATAATTTCTGGTATCTTTACAATATTTGGAGAAGATAGTAGAATTAGCACATACTGAACATGTATGAATTAGTTAATGAATACTGGGCAACAGAATACCCTAATGTTTATTGAACTAAATGCATTTGGAAAGTTATGAAGTCTTAGGTTAGACTGGGCTGTCTTGAAGACCAGGCTTTGATGTAATATTGTGTAATATTTTTGCAATACTCTGTTGACAAGTCAAAAGACTACCCACGATTCAAAGATTAAGGTCATAGCTTTGTAAATGTACTTATGTTCCTTCTCAGTTCTTTCCTCCTTAGAATACATGCTCAATCATGATTCAACACACATGTGGTTCACCGATGTGAAAACACTGCCTTTCTCTGTTTACCAAAATCACTGGAAGAATATTGAGTGAGAGAAGCTAGGATGCCATTGGCAGCTTACCCATACCCCAGTGGATCACCTCACACCCATGCACATGTAGGCAGAACTAACTAGACTCAGTGGCTTTTAAAAAATTAGGACATGAAATTTGTAGGGAGAAGTGTTGAAGAGCACTAGAAGGGTATTAGAGGAGGGAGTAGGGATGGGTATGACTAAGATAGAGTGTATACAGGCATACAATTTTCAAATAATAAAATTAAAAGAAAAACAGCAAGGTGAGTGTGAAAGCTCTTGTTACTATTTGGCAAAACCAACCTTATTTGGGATTTCACTGAAAGTTAAGCATTTCTCTCATGCATTTTATATAGGTTGTATCTCCACACACTTTTAAAGAGATAAAAATGACAACCAAATCAGTTACAATAACATTGAAGGTTGTAAAATACATATAAGAGAAACAGGTTAATCAGAAATAGTGAGCAACACTGAGATGTTAATAGCCAGAGTATTCTTAGAAGGCGATTCCAGAAATGTGTTCCAGGGAGGGCAAGAGCACACACTGAGCAGTCATGTCTCTGCTTTGGAGAAGTCCACCATGTGGCCTGAGCCCATCAACATGAAAATGGATGCTCCTAAGCCCTCTGGTCCTGATGTCATGTCTTTATGCTTATGTTACCTATGGCACAACTGACTTAGAGGAAAAGGAAAGAGGTGGACTTTTTGTGTTCTGTCTCCATTTCATTTCTCCCTAAATGCAAAACTCCCATTCTGGCAAAGGGCACCAGTCTCTTTGAGCTTTATTGTATGACTCAGTATCCCCAAGTCAGAGAAGCCTGAGGATGATGACATGAGAATGTGCCTGAGCTGGGACAACTGGGAGGCAGGCAGGTGGGCTGACACTACTTGAGATTTGTAATCATTTTCTTTCTTATGTTGAGGCAAACTCTACCTCACCACTATTACAGCTTGTTGTTCATTTCCTAACTCTAGATTTGGATGGACTGATATGTTTATGTAGCTGAGTGCTGTTCTTCAGTCAGAATTTCTACTTCTTGCTGGTATGCAACTCTTTGACTATGTTACTCAAATCAGAAGTCACATTAAATACTCTCCTAAAGTAGACTTTTGAGACATTTTTATCAAGAAGTTTAACTTGGTTATCTTTCCCCCCAAAAGTACATGTAATGAATGTGGTTAAAAGACATAGAAAAGCATGTCTCCTATCCCCAAGATAACCCTTAAATTTACTTCTAAGCACTGTCTAATATATTCCTAAAGGGGCCATGAATATTTCTCTGTGTTGTGATTTACTGAGGATTATTTCTTGGAATTTCAAATCATCATTCTGCAATTATCACACATAATACAACACTTACCATCTTTATTGACCATTCCTCATGTCACTATGAAGTGTGCATTCTAAATGGTGCTTTACATAGAGTCTTACTGAAAAAAAATTCTTCCTTTCTTTCACTTTTTCCCCTTGTATTAAGTGACACAAAAGAGTTGGAATCTGCTCAGGGGAAATGAACACGTTACTCTCCCGATGTGAGGCATAAGCTTAAACTTTAATGGATTCTTCAAGAAAGACCAGTTTTCAGCAGAAACTCTTTTATCCTACAATGGTAACGGGAAATGAGGAGCTGGGGATTTTCAACAATGTAGAAGAAGAAATCCGGGACTTTTGAAAGAGTGGGATGATGTGTGGTTCTAAAAATATTCCATTTGCATTTAAAACATGCCTAAGCATCTACAAAGAAAATAACTTTTTGTAGATCTTAACTAATTATGCTGACATATGATGCTTTTAAAAGTCACTGGCCAATCATTATTTGAAATAAAATAGTGTGGACTTGGGTGTAAAATCTGGATTGAATATATTCATTGTAGTGAGAGATGTCCACTACCTTTTTTCCCTTTAGGTTTTAACTTTTACAACAGCAGCATATTAGATTATATTGAAAGCCTGTTATTTTAAAATTAGCATTACTAGTGCTGAAGTTGAGAGTAGTTACCCCTGATTTTGGCAAATGCTTGCTACACAACTCACTCTAGTAGTTAACACACTCCTTCATCTGTTCACAGGTTAATGCAACTTGAACCAGCCGATATATCAGTCAATCAATCAAAAAATAGTAAAGTAATCCTTGATCTTATGTTGTGTGAATTTTCAGTTTGATGAGAAGCTGTGAGGCAAGGAACAGAAGATATCCTATCTATCCTATATTTGTGAGTCTAAGTTTTTATATCTAACTTATCTTTTATCATAATTAAGGAAATTATAACTATCTGGTCTTCAACTACATCAAATAACTCAGAAGGATATAATATTGCCTGAAAAATGGGAGAAGGATGCAAACAACTTTAGGGAGTCTTATGAGAGCAGACAGAGACAGCTGGCAGCCTGGACAGTCATTCAAAGTTCCTCTGTAAAGTTGGGGCATCTGTCTTTAGCCCACAGGTCTAGAGTCTCTCAGTAACTTCTCTCTGTATCCTATAGAATGTCTGGCAGTTTCCTCTGCAAAGCAGGAACCTGAAGGACCATTTTGCCAAGCAAAGTTCAGTGGTCACCTTCCTATGGGTCCTGCATGTCCAGTCAATCAAGCAGTCCAAGCAAGAACAGTTTCTTGCCCAAATGGCTATTTTTGCCAAGAAGAAGATAAATTCCATATAGAATGTCTTCAATGCCCATCTTTCTCTCTGAAGTAAATTGGTGTTGTCAGGAGCAGACATGTCTCATTGTCCAGAAAGTCTAAATTTTTAAAACATTTTAAGTGCCATATTCTGTAGGCCTTTGAAGTGTTTGAAGATTACCTACTTAATTGAATTATGTCTATGTATACCTAGAAAACTTAACATGACTATAAGTTTGACTATCATAGAAGACTAATTTTTAATCTGTATTTTTAAAATATCCATTACAATCTAAATGAGTTACATAAGCATAATACCTCAAAAGAGAATAGAAATATATATACAGTATAACAAAACTAAGTTTAAACTTGTATCAATAAACTAAAATCCACAGCAATGTAAAACATTTTAAACAAGTTGTTGCTCTTTAAAAGTAGGTTCATTAATCTACTCTTTCATCCTATCATATCTATAATATCCCCTTTTCTTCTTTAGAAAGAGATTGCATTTATAATCAACCTGCTTTAAATAAAAATATCGTTTTTTCTCCGTCTCACACAAGAGGGCTCTTTTGATATGGGACAGAAGACTCTCTCAACCTTTTCCTTTAGCAATATGCTTGGGTTTAGAGAAGGAGTGAGACAATTCCATCTCCAAAGACAGCTTGGTATATTTGGGAATTTGAGCGTAGCTTCTCATACTACCTCCTGCTGGATGAGGGTGCTGTATTCTTATGGTGACACAAAGAAAATTTTAGGATTATGGAGTAGTTCATGAGGTTGTATTATCTGAGCCAGTTACCTTGAAACCATTCTGAACGTTGGATCATCTGGGCCATGGTGTCATCGGAGACCTTTCAGGGGATCTTGGCTGGTCAAACCTTATGTATCTTAATCTGGAACAAATCCATAGCCTCTTGTTTTCTGTGGAAACAAAAGCAGAGCCTCCTTTCCAAAGCAACATATCCTTAGATCTGAATTTCGAAGTCAAGGTACTTTAAAAATATACATATTGGTTTAACTGAGCAGCCTTTACAATCAAATGTCTTTCTGCAGTTAAAAATATCAAAGACAACACAATCCAGATTCTCTGTGTGATATCTATCTTTATGGGGCTTATTTTTTATATTACTTTTACTTTCTCTTTAAAGACTTTATTTTTAAAACTATTTCTATATACAACTGCATATTTTTTTTGTCTTTCTTCCAAGCCTACATACACATTGTAAACTATTCCATCTGAATCTATCTTATTGTGAACCTCTTGCGTTAAACTGTAGCATTACTAAGACTGAAATGGCAGCTGTGGCTGCTGGCTCTGCCGACCTCAGCTTACCAACATGGCAGAACTATGTTTACCGCCAGCTTCAGAGGAACCATGCTCACCAATGGATTCTGGAAGGCAGTGGTTCTATGCCTATATCAAAGCAGTGTGTAGCCCAGAAACTTTTTTCTTTAACTATCAAAAACTATATCCACCACATGGCATAGTGCACAGTTGGAGATACCTCTGTGTTACATGGCGTAGGTTAAGCCTGCACACCATGAATCCATCATAGAGTAGCTCAATCCTGCACGCTGCCGCTAACTTGAGAGACAGAACTATGAAGCTGTTTTTAGCTCCATTTTAGAATCTTCTTTCTCAGGTTTTAGGTGGAAACTCTTACCCCATGTTCTGGCGCCATTTGTAGCTGAAGGTTTCCTGCATCCACCTGGCTCCTGCAGCTGCTCAGACCCAAGTAAACACACAGAGACTTATATTACTTATAAACTGTATGGCTGTGGCAGGCTTCTTGCTATCTAGTTCTTATATCTTAAGTTAACCCATTTCTATTAATCTATAAGTTGCTACATGGCTTGTGGCTTACCGGTACTTTTATATCTTGCTTCCTCTGTGGCTGGCTGGTAACTCCTGACTCAGCCTTCCTCTTCCCAGAATTCTCTTCTCTGCTTATTCTGCCTATACTATACTTCCTTCCTGGCTACTGGCCAATCAGCATTTTATTTATCTATCAATCAGAGCAACACATTCACAGCGTACAGAAAGACACCCTCAGCAAACATGTATTGGGAGGTGTCATCCAAGTTGCCAAGGGAGAAAAGCAATGAATAGTCCTGCCTAGATTTGTAAAGCTTTTAAATCACAACAATGACCAGTATGGAAAGTTATATCCAAGGGTGTAATAGTGGCACTAATCCCTTGGGGGTAACAAACAGCTGTCTTATTGGACTAGCAGCCCAATCAATAGGATGGATTTCATGCCTAATACTGTAAATCATCCAGCTATCTGTTGCAGGTGAGGAAGGACAAGGACCATAGAGGATAGTTTACCGTTGTCACTTTCCTAAACCAGCATCATTTCTAACAATATTCTAAATACTTATCCTTATACCACAGATAAGCATAGATCTCACCCCCCATCAGAGAAGCCCCTTTTTTATCAGCAGATGGAGATCATTTCAAAAGCACACAACTATTGAAATTCAGAGAACAACTGACCTTGGTTTGTCCAGCCCCAATCAGTACATTTACAACACAACCATTACACTTAAGGCTCAGGAAACATCACAGAAAAGGAGGGGTGGGAAAATTGTAAGAGCCAAAAGAGAGTGTAATCTGCTGCAAGATAATGTCTTTTATATATGACAGAGAGATATGTCTATGAAATCTCCACAATATGGTTGCCTAAATAATACCAGCACAATGACAACAGCAATTGACAAATGAACACAGATGGGAAATCTCAAAAGATCCTACTCTAGATGAAGAGCTACAAACAGTTAATGGCTACTGAGAGAGGGAGAACTGTTCTTCTCCAGAGATGAGCCACCTGACAACCATCCAGTTCTAAACACTCAACCCTAAAGACCTGTACATACAGGCAACATGGCAGCATCAGATAGACTCAGCAAGCTTTGTGTGTGTGTGTGTGTGTGTGTGTGTGTGTGTGTGTGTACTTATATTACATAGAACAATGAAGAAGAGGTCATGGATTTGAGAGGTAAATGTGGAAAGAAAGTTAGAATGGGGAGACAGACAGGCAGAAATAATGCAAATGCAGTATATGTGTATAATTTCTCAAAAAAATAAATAAGTAAAAAGAAAAAATAGTGATATTGGAATATAAATAAAAAACAATGTAAATGTGTTCAATACTGCTTTGTGTGAAGTGTATAACTCCTAGCAAAGTGTGGGCTTTGAATCAATATGTAAGGGAAGAGGAGGAGATGAAGTTTTCCCATTTGGTGGTAGGTCGCTTGGTCTCAAGACAAATGAAGGAAACTCTTGATGCTCTATTTCTTTCCATATGAAATGGGAAGTCCAAATATTTCAGAGATTAAATAAAATCATATTCTATGGAAGCTTAGTGCTGTGCATATTTTATATAAGAACTAAAAATAGATGTAAGTTATTAATTTTCTCAATGTTCCATCTATGTATCGACTCAAAAGATATATATCTTGGCTACTGTGTCAGATATTGGAAACACAAGCACATATACCTCTATGGATCAACTGAAATGAAGGGAACCAAAGCTATTGCCAATAAGACAAAGTCCCAATCATTCAATTAAATGAACATTTACAGAGAGTTTTTGCTGTCTGGCCAATATGCCATATGCTTATATAATTAAGGAGCCAGGAAAAAAAGAGGGATGATAATAAAACCAGAAACTAAGAATTACTGATTGTATATCACATGGTGTACAATTTTGTACCATTTTGCCTATTACCTTGAAGAATCAAAGACACAGAAATGGCCATGAAGTTGATTTAAAAATCCTTGTTTAATGGGCTGGGAAATGGAAGTTTATCAGTCTCAGTGATAAACTACATCTAAAGCATAAGTATGTCACCAACTACAATGATTCTTCAAAGCTTACAACCGAGTAGAGTAATCATCTAGTTTAGACAGACTTGCTAATACCAAAATGGAGTGGAGGGGATGTGCAAAGAACATCATTTTTTTTCATCTTTTATTAAGATGCCCATGAAAGCTCAGCAATGTGGTCATCTAAAGCAGGGCCTGTATAATATCAACTCCAGTTGACATGCCAGTGCAGATGGGAGAAATGGGGAAATGTCCCAAGGCCCCAGATGTAGATGAAGAGCTACAAGCACTCAAAAGTTGTTGAGAGAGGAAGATTCAGTTTTTCCCAAAAGCTACCTGACAGGTTATTCAGCCCCAAGTGATTGTGGCAAAATGTACATGCACATACGAATAACTTAGTAGATTTTATATTCATAACAATGATAATTGAAGAGTGTAACGAGTCTTTCTTTGTCCCACCAACCAGCTCCCAAATAATGACATTGAGACTTATTATTAATTATGAAAGCTCAGCTTTAGCTTAGGCTTGTCCCACTAGCTTTTATAATTAAATTATCCTGCTTTTATTAATCTATGTTTTTACCATGTGGCTTTTTACCTTTCTTTTATGCTCTATGTCTGACTGCCATGTCACCATGGTGTCTCCTATGCACCTCAATTCATCTTCTCTTCCTCTCTCTCCCCAAAATCCTGCCTATATTCCTTCCCTAGCTGTTGGGCATTCAGCTCTTTATTATATCAATTAGAAGGCACCTTGGCAAAGACACATCTTTGTAGTGTAAAAAATATTTTGCAAATTTCCCCTTTTTTTCTAATTAAAAAGGAAAGGTGTTAATCTAACAGTAAAACTATATACAATAAAAACTATCATCAGCTAAGAATTACACTCACATTGTCTAGTCCATTTGTATTTGGTCAATTGACAGAAAATACTCCATTATCACATCTTGATGAGTCCAAAGTTATATACCTAATTTACTTTCTATCCTAACTTGTACTACCAACTCCAAACTATTGTTTTAGACCTCAAACCATTTTCTTAGCTAAACAACTTAAGCTTTTATGTTTCTCAACCTTATACAATTTATACTTCTTTAGTGAGTTTCTTTTTTGAATTTGAAAACAAAGAAAACTATAACTATAGCTATCAAGTCTTCAGTCCCCATCAGAGATCCATGAAGGATATACTATTACCTGAGTAAACAGGAAGTACAGAGCAAACAACTTCCAAAAACTGTAGTACCATCAGAGACAGCTGGATGCCTGGACTCTCACCCAAGGTTCCTCGGCAATTGGGCATCCATCTTCAACCTACGGGCCTAGAATATGTGACAGACTTTTCTGTGAAGCAGGAGTTTTGAACTACGTGGAGTGGCCTTAATAATTTCACCAATATATATATATAAGAGTATAACAAAAATAACCTTACGTTTGTGTCAATATATAAAAATCCATAACACTATAAAATATTTGAGACTAATAGTTGTTTTTTAGTTCAAAAGTGGATTCAACAATCCATCCTTTATCCCATAATTTCTATACTATATGTATACGATTTCTATATTATGTACTTTCCCGTCAGAAAGAGATCCCTGAATCTAATCTCCTTTGTTCAGCTTTTTTTCTACCATTACCAATAACAACCTGCAACAAAGTCCTCTACATGATGACAAACATCCATAACCCACCAAATGACCAAAACCTGCCCACCCCACCTTTGGGGAATGTGGGCATCATATTTTCTAGACTGCTCCCTGTTGTCTGGGGATGATAGAATCTTTAGGGGACCCTGAAAAAATTGGGATAGTTGTCAATTTCTGGGAGAGCTAGTTGTGTTATTTTTTGCTTAGTCTCTGTGTGATGGGAAAGTATAGAGCTTATCTGAAGTCTTGTCAGGAAAGTCTGTGAGACTGCACCATCTCAGATAGCAGCTTTGAAGTTTTTCTGGATGTAGAATTTTAAGGAAACTGCAATAGAGGCATTCTGAGAGGCTGCATCATCTGGGCTACTTGTCTTAATTGTTGTCTAATCCTTTTTTTTTTTTCTAAAAAACACATGAACTTTTAAAGGTAACATATAAATTTGCACTAACATAAGTATGGTAGGTACCCAAGTCAATTAAAGATGTTTTTTTTGGTTTTATGTTTGAGCAGATAAAAGGCATCTGTCAACTTTATAAGTTTGTTTGGACTATATAACCAAAATGTAATATAAATCTCCATTCATGCCATATGAAAAGATGACATGTAATAATAAGTTATGGGGACTCTGTAGACAACAAGATTTATCATGTCTCATCCAGTTTCAGAACTGTTCCCATATCAAGGGATCAGCATTTATATCACCTATTCTGTAGTTTTTCTTGTTTTTTTCTTTCATATCTGCAGTCAAGATCCTCAGGAGGTCTCCCCAGATCAAATCATATATATATTAATTTTGAAGAGAACCATAACTCTTTGTTTCCTGTGGAAACAAAGGCATAACCTCTCTACCAATGCAACACAGTTCCTTTCTGAACTTCCATTTTAAAACCAAGACATCCCTAAAGTATATAGGTTGGTTTAATTCAGCAGTCTCTTCCATAATCCAAGTCTCTCAGCTGCTATGGGATGTCTTTCTGTATACTGTGAATATGTGTTGCTGTGATTGGTTAATGAAGAAGCTGCTCTGGCCTATGGTGAGTCAGATTATAGCCAGGCAGAAAATCCAAGAGAGAGAGAGATAGGAAGAAAAAAGGCAGAAGTGGAGGAGATGCCAGCTGCCACCCAAAGAGCAACAAGATGCCAGTAGACTGGTAATGTCATGGCCATGTGGCAACGTATAGATTAATAGGAATGGGTTAATTTATGTTGTAAGGCTAGCTAAAGAGAAGCCTGAGCCAATAGGCCATAGAACTGGTAATTAATATAAGCCTCTGTGTAATTATTTTATAAGCAGCTGTGGGACCAGGCAAGATATAAGAAAACTTCTGACTACACTCAGCAGCTGCTGTTCTCTGTTCATTAGCATTTAAACAATTTAAAATTAACAAAAATATCATATAAGGTCTAAACTCCCTGTGTTATAATATTTCCCATCTTTACATGGCTCATCCTTTTTATATTATTTTACTCTCTCTTTAAAGACTTTATTATTTTTAAATTATTTATTATTATTATCTTTATGACTGTCTATATCCATTTTCTACTGTATTTTTTATTTTTTATTTTTTGAGACAGGGTTTCTCTGTGTAGTGTAGTTTTGGTGCCTATCCTAGATCTCCCTCTGTAGACCAGGCTGACCTTGAACTCACAGAGATCCCCCTGGCTCTGCCTTCTGAGTGTTGGGATTAAAGGTGTTCACTACCACCACCCAGTTCTACTGTCTCTTTTTAAAAGTTTTCTTGGTCGGGACCACTTTACTGTGTACCTGTAGCCTTCTCTGGCCATGTGAGCCAAGCCTCAAACTCACCAGGTGGCTCCACACATGGTGCTGGCTGACTCAAGCTGGCAGGCAGTGGCTGGGTGTGATGTCTTTCTACACAGCAGCCCACTTGAGATACTGTGGGACTAGGAAGTCATGTTTGGCTCTGTGTTTGTGTGTTTGGAACTGTTTTTTTTAAGCTTTCTCATGTCCTGTGTGGAAATACATGGCCCTATGTTAGGTGCCATATGTAGCGAGTCCTCTCTCCCACCAACCAGCTCCTAAATAACAACACAGAGACTTGTTATTAATTATGAAAGCTCAGCCTTAGCATAGACTTCTGCCACTAGCTCTTATAATTAAATTAACCTGCTTATATTAATCTACGTTTTTTACCATGTGGCTTTTTACCTTTCTTTTATGCTCTGTGTCTGACTGCCATATCACCATGGCATCTCCTATGCACCTTGATTCATTTTCTCTTCCTCTCTCTTCCCAGAAATCCTGCCTATATCCCTTGCCTAGCTGTTGGCCATTCAGCTCTTTATTATATCAATCAGAAGGAGTCTTGGCAAAGACCTATCTTGACAATGTAAACAAATATTCCACAACAGAAGAGGTCACGAATTTTGGAGGGAGTGGAGAGACAGAAGAGGTGATGGAAGAAAGAGGGGGTCAAAATGATGTAAGTATAGTGGTTGCATATGAAATTCTCAAAAATATAAATAAACTAAATATTTTAGAGTACTCAAGTGAAGCTGTTAATATGCAATCACATCTGTTGAGAGGCCATGAGTGTAACTTCCTTTCACACCTAGAAGATCCAATTCTATGGTCCTCCCTGACTTCAACTCTTAATTCCTTTTCCACTGAAGTTCCGTGAACCTTAGAGGAAGGTGTTACATGAATCCTAATTGGTCTTAATAAAAACCCAGAGCAGAACATCAGGGTGAAGGCTGAAAGATCAGAGAAGCAGAGCAAGCCACAGCCACCACCTCTTACCTCACTAACTCCTCAGCCCGAAAGAGAGAGTTCCTGTCTCCTCTTGCCTTATATACCTTTCTCTGCCCAGCCCTATCACTTCCTGTCTCAACCTTCCTAGTTCTCGGATTAAAGGTGTATGCCACCACTGCCTGGTTCTGTTTATCTTTTAGATTGGATTAATCTCATGTAGCCCAGCATAGCCTTGTACTCACAGAGATCCAGACGGATCTCTTCCTCCCGAGTGCTAGGATTAAAGATGTGTGCCACCACTGCCTGACCTCTATGAATAACTCTGTGGCTATCTCTGTCCTCTGATCTTCAGGCAAGCTTTACTTCCTAGATTATAAACAACATACCACAAGGAGGGCTTGTGCTAGTCAACTTTCCAGCGTAGATACAGGGTGGCTCAAAAAACCTCACTTCTAGTTGAGACTCGGCAGTCAATGGCGGCCAGAAGAAAGAAAAGTTAGTTTTCTTGAGAAGTAGAGCTGCTGGTAGGATGCACATGCTACATTAGCTTGCCCTAGAACCATGTGCAGATGTGCAGCACTAAACAGATTCAGAGGACATAAAGTTGAGAGAGGTAACTGGGATGAGAGATCCAGGAAAAGTTGGAGTGAGGGAGTGGGATTGATCTAATAAAAATAAAATATATTCATACATAAAGGGAAAAAAATGTATGTTTGGGGCTAAAACCCTGTTAGATATTATATAAGAGGCAAGTATATAACTATGGTATCCGATTTTCTGCTGAGTCACTGTCTCTTTCTTTCATTTAAACATCTTCTTGGCATAAATCCTCAGTCCTCTTACGTAGGTCTCCCATCCAGCCTCAGTGAACACCATGGCTAGACTTTGGACTGAAAAACTAGGTAGCTGAAACGACTCTCTCGCGACTTCCTCCTTCCTGAACATAATTAAGTCTTACCATGGTCAGCTCATCCTGCATCCTGGACTCAGGGGCTCAGGCTTTCCTGTCTCACTGTTCTGATCATCAAGACCCTCTTCTCCTTTGTATTCTGCTTATCTTTTCTGTAGACATTTTGTGAATCCTGATTCATGTGCCAGTCTTCCCCAGCATGTCCTTCCTTTAGTGTTTATGTGGGAAGCTGAGACAGTTCTTAATTTTTACTATATACTCCCTAATAATCTGTCTCCTTCCGCATTTTGTCATCTTCATGTAGGGTGGTACACACCTGTGTGATGTCACTGACAAACTCTGAGCCTCCGCACAACTAGCCTAACACAGGATCTATGAGGCAGGCAGTGCTCGAATAGGACCCCCATGTACTCGAGACAGATGGCTTACCTGAAATGGGCATTGGTTGATTCTGCAAGAAACCACTGACATGAAGCGGGGACTTCCTGTTCAGTTAATGTGTTCTCTAACGTGAAAGAGCTCATTAAATGCCAGTCCAAACACTTTCAATGACTATTGCGTAGTAATTTTGAAACAAAAATTTTATGGATAATTTGCATGTGGCCATTGTTTATCATTTGCTTCTGTTACTAGAGAGATAGTCAGCTAACTTCCTATTTAATTATAGGGACAGGATGACTCCTTTAAGTCAAAATGTTGGAGACTCTAGCCAGAGAATAGGGAAGGATGAAAAAACCATAGAGACTGGAAAGAAATGAAACTATACCCACTTATAGACAATTTGAGCCTTTGTTTAGAAAATCCTAAGGGACCACTAAGGATAACTGAAAGTATCAGATGATTTCTGAGAGCCTGCAGGATGTGATCTGGAGTCTAAAACCTACCGTCTCTGTACAATCAATCCATGGATAACATTCAGATCCGGCTCTCACTCACTCCACTGGAGCATCTTACAAAGTGACACAAAAGAATGTCTCAGGAAGCTTCTAGGTGGGTCTCACAAGTGAGCTGGTGGAAAAACAGGCAGGAGAGAAACAATCAGTTGAATTAGGGACCCTGATGTGGGACAATGTGATCATCTTATTAATACTACCACCCATTTCGTGTCCCTTTACAGAAATCCACGTATGTCCTGTTGGAATTGTTTGACCCTTTGTGCCTGCTGTTGTGATAGGCACTATGAGTCTGAATATCTGTGAGTCTTTAGATCCATGGGGGATAATGAGCCTGCAGTTTATCAAAGGCAGGGACACAGAATATCTCCTCAAATGGGCTCAGTTTCCTGTGAAGCCACCCGCTCCCCACAGTCAGATCCTTTGAGCCCTAGAGCAGCTGCTGGGCTGACATGATTTCAACAATTCTTATACTAATTGTGAGACACAGATATAGCCCTAAATCTTTTATGTTGAGCACAATGGTACTTCTGTATGGACAGGAGGTGTTAATGAATGCTGTAAGCTTCTTTAATTATCAGATGCTGGATAAGGGGCTACAAAAGACAGGCAATAAGGAGTACCCATCATTCCCAATGCCCTGCTAACTTTGGAAGTTTTGTGCTTAGCGCCACTGACAGCGTTGTCTAAAATCACCTTGGTGGATGGGAATAAATGAAGCTAAGCCAGAGCAGAGAGAGCTGAAAATATTTGGCAGCAATCACATCCTCAAAATGTAGAGTGTAAGAAAGCAAAAACACATCAAAATTTAAAAAAAAAAGAAAAACAAATCATTGAAAAGGATGATATTGCCACTGTATTTTTCAGTCCTAAGACCAGCCAGTCTTTAAATAAAAAGAACTAGTTGGTGAAATGCAAGTGCTTCCAGAATTCAGAAATTTAAAATAGGAAATAATTGCCATCCATCTGGATGACCTTAAATACACACTTCATATCATTTTGTCAGTCTGCAATTTCAAATTCTATATAAATTGGAGTTTTCTTGAAGTATTCTAGAAGCACTGCTAATAAAAAATTAAACATATTTATATAAATCACATCATTACCTTTAGTTAGATTTACTTTGTGAATATTTATTAGTTGAGTTGTCCATTCTTTCATGTATTCCATGTGTTTTGGTTCCTTAATTATCCTTCATCATTTCTATATCTCTCCCTTCCATATTTACTAATTAAATACATATATATTTATACAAATACATGAGATATGTGTCTATCTCATACTATGATGGGCATTGGAAAAATAGTGTAAAATATATGCAGAATCTATGTGCCTATGAGCTCCTCCTGTAGCTAGAGAAAAACTAATCGAATGATTAAATGCATGTGCATTCATATGCCTAATTTTATCAAAAGTTGTAGATTATTTTCGAAACTTAATTTGTTCCACCTAATTTAGATGGGGAGATCTTTTAGGGGAGAAACATTTGTATCAAGACCTGAGGAACACAGAGATGTTTAAGCTAGTAAGGTAAGGAAAGAAAATAGAATGTTCTAGAAGGAGGGAATGGATTGGTAAGGTTGCTGATAAAATTACATGGTTTCCCTCTGGTCTGGCTTGGGCAGTAAGGGTGGAACTCAGGCCTGGAATGTGAAAGGAGCAACAGTGAGGTTGAGAGAAGTCCAGAGAGAGCAAGAATTAAGCAAAGAAGGGAAGGGACCAGACTGACCATTTGAAAGGACTCTAACTACACAGTGAAGAAAGCCTAAGAAGAAAGCAAAGCTGATATGAAGAAAAAGAGGTGACTGTAGGAGACTGGGTCACACTGTCAACCTCCACTCCAATCCCCTTTGGGACAGACATCTGCTTAGCTACTTAGAAAGTGATTTTCTTGTCTGTGAAGCAGAAAAATTCAAAAGATATTTCTCCGCTAAGGTGTCTGTGAAGACTGATTGGCTAGTTCTGGGGCATGTGCTGTGAAATGTGTAGCTATTGTTTTCCTGCCTGGCCCCCAGTCAGGACAAATCTCTATCACCTGCCAGTCCCACAGCCGTCAGACCCAACCAATTAAACACAGAGACTTATATTGGTTACAAACTGTATGGCCGTGGCAGGCTTCTTGCTAACTGTTCTTACAGCTTAAATTAATCCATTTCCATGAATCTATACCTTGCCACGTAGCTTGTGGCTTACTGGCATCTTCACATGCTGTTTGTCATCATGGCGGCTGGCAGTGTCTCTCTGACTCAGCCTTCCACTTCCCAGCTTTATTCTCCTCCTTGTCCCGCCTACACTTCCTGCCTAGCCAATGGCCAATCAGTGTTTTATTTATTGACTAATCAGCAACACATTTGCCTACAGAACATCCCACAGCACACAGAGCATTAGCTGACTGGGAGAGTAGTCCCAGGGCATCTGTGCTCCTGCGAGTAGGGTGACAGTACCAAGATCCCATCTCTCCTCCCAGTGGGTGTTGGGAGTATGAGTCTTTTTGTCATATATCTATTTTTAGACAGGGTCTCGGGTATCCCAGGCTGCCTTGAATTCACGATGTAGCCAACAATGACCTTGAACCTCTGATCACCCCGACTCTACCTCCAGTGTACACCACCACAGCTGACACACTGGGTGCTGGGGAAGCCAGGCCAGCACTATCATCTGTGCCCCACCCTGAGCCCTGGAATGTGAGTCCTAAACACCCAAAGTGCTTTCCCTTCCTGGAATTTGCGTATAGTCCTGGGAGTGCCAGTCAGTCTAAGGTTCAATGTCTTCTCTGCTGCTTTGCCTGCCAATTCCAGAATTTATTAAACTAACGCTCCTGTGGGTGGCTGAGTGTGACAAGTGGGGTTGAAGGAAGTGGAATGGTTTGTTGATTTTCTTCCCTCTTCACTTCCATGGCTATCCACAATATCATTCTCTGCCCTTTCGTTGGTGTTGGTCATTTATGCCACTCATTTTTCTTTCAATTGCTACATACACAGTAGATATTTATTACCCTTACCTATATTCTGGGCTAGTGAGCTGAATCAGTAGATCAAGCCACTTGCCGGGAAACCTGGAGAACCAAGTTATGTAACAGGATTAAAAAGTGGAGGGAGAGAATCAAATCCTACAAGCTGTCCTCTGACCTTTGCACAGGGGTTGTGGTATATGTGGGGTCACATGCACACACATACACACACACACACACACACACACACACACACACACACACACACACACAGAGGAGAGGGAGAAAGAGAATATAATTGTAAAAATTGTATTTACTTCTGTAGGTATCTTCATAAATAAGTTAATTACCTTTGAAAACATATGGATGTATCTTGCATCTTTTGATGCTGAATCTGTTTTATTCATTTAAAATTTTCTTATGTGGAGTAAAATATAACACTCCATAATTCTTGTGACTAGCAGGCCCTTCTAATAGAACCCTGGCTAAAACATTGTATCTTACCTTCCTTATTCAGTCTGACAATTTGACCATTTCCAGTAGAAGTTTTATGCCACTTATATTTAATTCTGACATAGTTGTATTAAAGCTATTATATATTGTAGTATTTCAGAGTGTATATTTTTAATTTTTATCATAAAGACCTAAGGGAAATGAATTTTAATGTGACTGTTGATGAAAATTCATTTGTTTAGGGAAATGATCCAAAATCTTGTCCTGGAAAGGGCTGAATTGTCCATATTTTATGGTTTTGACCTGGTTAGACTTTGTTCCAAATACTCATTTCTGCTGCAGGAGACAAAAACAGCCACAGATACATGCTGGTGAGTGGATGTGGCTATGTTCCAATGGACATCATCTACAAAACAAGGTGAGGAGCAAACCTGGAGAAGACAGAAGAGCTTGCCTACTCCCACTCTGGTTTATAGCAAACCCATTTGACTTGTCAGAGCTACTTTTGAATCATACTCCATAACTTTATATACAATGTAAGGTCTCCAAAGAATAAGTTTCTATTGGTGGCTCAGTGTGAACTATTGTTATGTCATTTTGATCCTGCATGTGTAGATATAGATTGCATATCATAATTGTGAACACAAGATAGAATACATAGGGTATTTGAAATACCAATTATTTTAAAATAAATTTTGATGAAAATATTCTTTTTTAAAAATATTTATTGTGTATATGTGTGTGTCTGTGTATGTGTGTGTCTGTGTCTCTGTCTGTGTGTCTACATGTCTGTGTGTGTGCACAGTGTTTCCTGCCTTTGTGTAAGAAGAACAGAAGAGAGCATGCGCAGGATCCTGGGCTTGCTAAGCCAGTTCTTGGATGCAGACTTTGCTCCTCCTGAGCTGCAGGAAGTACTGTTGCTACCACCCATCTCTCCAGCCCCAAATTTCTTCTCAGGTTTATCAAAATGGCAACACTCTATGATAGTTTCCTTTTGTCAAAATAATTTTCTTTAGCCTCTCCTGTAGTGGAAATCGACAGCATTTTGTTGTTTCTGATTTGTTTGTATAAAGTTATTTTAAAATTTCATTTCTGAATTACATTTTTTCACTAGGATTAGAATTCTGGGTTGGCATCATCATAAGGAAACCATTAGCTTCTGCACTGCAAAAAATGTCAGTAAAAAATTAGAGGTGAATTGTATCTTTGTTCTTTCATATATACTTTGTGTTTACTCTGCTGATTTTTAGACTTTTTTCTTTGTCATTTTTAATCAATATAAATCTCTCTCTCTCTCTCTCTCTCTCTCTCTCTCTGTGTGTGTGTGTATGTGTGTGTGTGTGTGTGTGTGTGTGTGTGTGTGTGTGTGTGTGTGTGGATGTGTGTGTGTGTGTGTGGATGTGTGTTTGTTATTGGCCTCTTGGATAATCAGTGCTTAGCTTTTGACCTTTTCTTCTTAAGTCTGTCTCCCTCCTTTTCTCTCTCTGCTTTCATATATTTTATACTTAATCATTTCCCATAGGTGTCTGAGGCTCTTCCTGTTCTTCTACATTCTTAATTCCCTCTGAATTTCATTTTTGAAGATTTTGACACTATGTCTTCAAATAAGCTTTTGTTTTCTCATTTTCTAATTTGTTATTTTTTAACAATACAATTTTTACTTATGATGCTGTGCATTTAGACTTAGTAAGTGTTTTTAGTTCTATTGTTATATCTTCTGTCTCTTCATTATATTTATGTTTTGATCTCAATATTTGGATACACTTATACTAATTCTTAATGAAACTGTATTAGTTAGCTTCTGCTGTGTGACTCCATTGCCTGATTGTCACATTTTCCTGCTTCTGCACATGCCCCGCACTCTATTTGTTAGTAAACAGGGTAATTACATTGCTGAAAGCCTGATTGTGTTTTCTTCTACTAAGATAATTTACATAATGTTAGGCCCACAGTGATGACACTAATTTTCTCCTCTCTTGAGCTATGTCCTTTAGATTTTGCTGTTACAGATTTGAAGTGACCTTGGCTCCCATCTAATCCCATTATGCTGCCATCCTCAAAGCACGTCTCAGAGCTCACTACGGATCTTCTATCTGCCTGGCCAGGTCTCCCCTGTCTCTGTCCTTTGAGCTAGCTCTACAGACACTCCCGATTGCAATTCCCTCCTGCAATTTGTTGCTGTTTTTGTACAGCTTTGTAGAGTTCTATCTGAATGCAAAGCTAAACATCCCAGTCCTTGAGGGGAAGTCCTGTGATTATATGTAGATTCCCCAGTCAACTGTGTAAGAAGTTACTTAATATCATAAAACTCAGCTATACAACTTTCAGACACCCCAGTCTTCCCCAAAGTCAAGTGCCAATCTGATCAATTCAGTCAATTCAGTAACATGTCAAGTGCTGTTAGGTTTTCACCAATACCTGTAGCTAGAATGTTTCCCATGAAGAGGAATCTTTCTCATGGACCATAAAGTTTTACTGCTTTATGGTGGCCCTTACTTATTTTTTTTTAAATCCATTCCTTGTAATGAGAACATTTAACATGAGGTCTTCTTCCCTCTTGAAACTGAAATGGCTGGTAAAATAGACCTCATATAGGTCTGAGATTGTGGAGATCTCTAGAATTCACTCACCTTGCATACCTGAAACTCTGTATTAGTTACATGGCAGCTGCCCATTCCCTTCAAATCCTAGTCCTTAGCAAGCACCATGTTGCTCTCTGTTACATGATTCGCCTCTTGTGGATACCTCATATGAGGAGAGTTGTTGGATTTATTTCATTTGTAATTAAATGCATTAAAGTTCATTAATATTTTCTTACAAGACACAATTTTCCTTCCTTTGAAGTCTGAGCACATTTCATTGTGGGCATATGCCATGGACTCTATAACTATTCATCCTTTGATGGATATTTAGATGGTTTCCATGTCTTGTGAATAGTGGTCCTGTGAGCATAGGAACGCAGGCATCTAGCTGAGATACCAATTCAGTCCCTTTATATATGGACCTAGAGTATGATTTGGGGACCATAGGAAAACTCTATTTTCACATTGGGGGAAAAAACACCTCTTCTTAAGTTTATTGCTGTTTCATTTTGGCTTTGTTTTGCTGTTATCCATAATAACTAGAAAATTTTGTTACAAATACTTTAACTTATTCACATCCATGGTACAGTAATTGTTTTTTACTGTGAAAAAACACCATGATCAAAAGCAACTTAAGGAAGAAAGGGTTTCTTTTAGCTCATGGTTTCAGAGGGCTTGACATCTCAGCAAGGGAAGGTGAGATATGGAGGCTGAAGCTGGAAGAAGAAAGATCACATTTCTTCTGCCCACAGGAAACACACAGAGAAAGGAGGAGGCAGGACAAGGCTAGAAATCCCCAAAGCCTACTCCAAATATTTACTGGCCACTTGTATTTTTCCTTTGACATTTGTCTGTTCAGTTTATCCAATTTTTGACTAGATTTGTGTTTAATTAATTATCTTTTTGATGTTTACATTTTTGAATTCTTAGTAGATTCTAAGTACCAACCCATTTTCAGGCTTATAGGTGATATATTTCTCTTGTTATTAAGGCTATCTGTTGACTCTGCTGACTGTGTTTTTCACGTGTGAGGAAAGAGGAGCCCTCAATCCACTGGTAAGAACACAGATGGAAAGCCACCTGTGATGTTATGCAGAGGACTTGATGGAGTTGTTTTCCATGACTTTAATAGTTTTGGATATTTTACCTGGTTTTCTAGAATAAGAGTTAAATTCATTGTGTGTTACCCTGTTATATCTTACATTTTGACTTTGACATAAATAGTTGGTTCAGTTGTTTTGACTTTCTGTGATCCCTTGAGTGTCTACTAGTAACAAATATACTTAAAGTTAACTTCTAAGTAATGGAGGATTCTAGCTATATCCAATATCATCCATTTGATATTGGCATGACATTCTCTCAATGACTTCAGCATCTTTGAACGTCTCAAATATTGTAAACCAAATGGCTACTCTGGAGAAAAAATATCCCCATAAAAATCTTGAAGTGTAGTGTTACTGAGTGTTTAAAAGTTAATGTGTGGGGCCAAACATGTAAAACTGATATCTGGGGAACCATCAAAATCTACTTAAAAGACATTAAGTTATTTGCAAAGTGCTTTATTAACAGCTCTCTAACATGATGTTTAATAACCTAGTCCCTTAAATATATATCACTAGAATTAATGTCAATAAAACTTGTGCCTGAAATGCAATTCTGCCTTTTCTGTTTTTATTTTATTCTGTTCTCCTAACTCTTTGAGGTAGGCTCAAAGTCCTTGGTTGTAGCAAGGACGGAGAGTGTGATTTAAACAGTGAGAGTTCTTTTAGTGTCTGTGAATATACAATCATTTTTGTCTGATTCCTTCTTGATTTTACTCTCAGGAAAAGTATTCAGGATACATACATATATATGTATGTGTGTGTGTGTGTGTGTGTGTGTGTGTGTATTTGATGAATGAAATCCCAAAAGAAACTTATGTTAGTGCTTACCCAGGCTGATGGCATAAAGCATATCATGAACAGGGTTTCCTAAAACAGGATTGAAGTTTTCCTTAATTCTGGAGATCAGAAGTCAGCAATGTGGATGTTGGCAGGGTTATGCTTCTCTGAGACTATGCTCCCTCTGAGGATGTACTCCCTCTGAGGATGTGCTCCCTCTGAGGATGTGCTCTCTCTGAGGTTGTGCTCCCTCTGAGGATGTGCTCTCTCTGAGGCTGTGCCCTCTCTGAGGCTGTGCTCCCTCTGAGGATGTGCTCTCTCTGAGGATGTGCTCCCTCTGAGAATGTGCTCTCTCTGAGGATGTGCTCTCTCTGAGGATGTGCTCTCTCTGAGGATGTGCTCTCTCTGAGGATGTGCTCTCTCTGGGTTGTGCTCTCTCTGAGGATGTGCTCTCTCTGAGACTGTGCTCTCTCTGGGTTGTGCTCCCTCTGAGGACTTGCGAAGATGTACCTCCCTACCTCCTCTAGCTCCTGGAATTCCAGGAGTCTACAGCATGTTTTGAGCTCTCCAGTCCCAGCCTCCTTATGTACAGTGTCTTCTGTAGGTCTGCTGCTGTGTCTCTTTTGATATCCCTGTAATGATGCCAGTTCTGCTTGATTTAGGCTCTGGCACGTTCCATCATGGTTTAATTTGAAGTAAGAACAACCACAGTAACCTGTTTCCCACAAAGCATCTGAGACTCTGTATGTCTGAAGAACAATTTATGCTTTGAGCAAACAGAATTCCAGCCACAAAATACAAAATCTTCTCAACTCTAATGTTTGTATCCTTCCCCTTTAACAGTTTTAATTGTTCAGAATGCCAGTGTCATTTATCAAATCATAACATACACGCACATCTAAGCTGCCACTGTACTCATTCTAACACATTCATTTGCACTTATTTCTTACTAGTTCAACAAGGGTTGCTGCACTGACAAGCTCAAGGAATTCTATTTTCTCAAAGACCGAAGACTCAATCATAATTGGCCATACTTCCTCCTTCTCCTTCCTCCCTGTGGCCATCATCTCTCAACAATGTCATGAGGATTCCAATTTTTATTTTCTGTCCTTTCTGCTGCTTGTACAGATATTCCTTCATTTCTCTGTAACATTTGCCTCACAGACAGGGACCTTTGTAGTGTTTTAGAAGCAGATAAAGGTAGACTTGATGGGATCAAGATTGAGAAACAGAAGGGAGGTCTTCCCTTCAGCATCCTTGACAATATCTTATCGAAGCAAGAAATTGGGAATGATCCAGCCTGTGTCACCGTTCATCTTTGTCAGTGAACATACTCCTTGTCTCATCACACGTTTAGCATCCTATTCTGTTTTCTTAAAGCCACAAATTATGTCTACTGTGGCCATCTCTGTGTGGTGTGTATAGTTGGAATAAAGGGCAATCTGGGAATAGGGGTTACTTTTCTTTTTTGCATTAAAGCGTTTTGTACTTTTAGTTTCATTTTTTTTTTACTTTTATTTCTTTATTGTGTGTATTGTGAATCTTTGTTTGTGTGCACACACATGTACACCATGGTGTGTGTGTGTGAAGGTCAGAGAATAATTTGGAATCTGTTCTCTCCCGCTATCATGTGGATCACTGGGATCAAACTCTGTTCATCAGGCTTGGTGGAAGGCTCCTTTCCTACTGAGCATTTTTGCTGACTCTATTTTCTTTTTTAAAACAATTAATGACCCATAGCCATGGAACACTGAGTTTCAAAATTAAATAATATATGTCCAACTGAAACTTGTATCATGTGTAAATTATTCCTGGACAAAAAATACCTTTACTAGAGCTGAAGACATGAACTGGGGATTCACAGGGAATATTAGCAACATAGAAAGGGGAAGACAAATGGTTGTATTTTTTGTGCTTTCTCTAAACCCTCCTTCACATCCTCCAGTGGTTACAGTTTTTATGCCATATAAAGCCCAACATCCATGAGCAATGTCTCATTCTGACACACCAGTCTCCTCTGAGTTCCTGTTCATGCCCCCTCACTGACCCACTGCAGATGCCACTGTCCCTGCCCTTCTCACTGAGCTTCATACTTATCAGATCTTGAGTTTTACTTTCATTCTGGGCTCAGATTTCTCTTTCTCAAGATGTTTGCACCATGTGTTATGTATCACCTTCACCTCAAATCATTGCCAGCTATATCCCTCTTCTTTCTAATAATTAATCTAATCTAATGCCTCCATCTTTCTAATCTCATTGGGTCCTTTCTATATTTTCCTGTTCGACTATAAGACAGATGAGAATAGAGATCTTCTGTACCCAGTTGCTGCTACAGTACATTCTCTTGACTGCATAGTATGTGGTGATGACCCCCAAACACTTTATTAAAAGTTGGAATGGCTCACAAACATCTGTAACTCTAATTGCAGGGCATCCGATGCTTTCCTCAGGACTCTGCAGACATACGTGCAGTGCATTGACATAGGTGCAGCCAAACCACTCGTACACATGAAAAAGTCCAAATGCATCCCCTTTCTCATTCTTACGATAGCAAAGGATAAAGTCACACCCATGTCAGACAGTAGAATACAATTAAAGCTTTATCTAGAGCTGATAGAATAATGTTATTCTTCATTCAATTTGACCTCAGTTTCTGCTTGTGAAAAAAATAAAAGAGAGGAAGAATTATAAACTTGTATAAATATCTAACTAGGGAGGGTCCCATGAAGAGCCTGTGATGAATATTTTCAGTAGTCTTTTACTTTCCTGAAGTCATGACTTCAGTTGGATGACATAGGGTAACCCTGAGAGCAAGCATCTCCTTAAATCCCTTGGTAATTCATTACTTCCTTTGAGCACTGCCCTTGCCTGAATCTTCAGCAAGAGTTTCTAAAGACCTTAAAATATCACCCTCTAATAGGTTAGGACTTTCTGTTCTTCCTTTTGAATATCCTGGGCAACCACTGGATATCCAGGTAGATAATTACTATGGAAATTGTAGCTAAACAAGGGTTTTCTTTTTATTTTCTTTGTGTGTGTGTGTGTGTGTGTGTTTTGTATGTGTGAATATGTGTGGAGAGTGAAAGATCCCGTTCTTATGCACAGAAGAAAGAGAAGGACATCAGAAGTCTCTCTCCATGGCTCTTCGCTCTACTCCCTTGAAACAAGATTTCTCACTGAATCAGGGACTGGCCATTTCCAACAGGCTGGGACGGGCAAGCATCAGTGACCCTCCTGCCTTGGCTCCCTGACTGGACTGGGATTACAGGAGTGGGTGGCTACACTTGGGTTTTTACCTTTATGTGGACTCTGAGATTAAACTCAGCTCCTCGTGTTTGTGCATTAAACACTTTCACCCACCAAGCAATTTCCTGAATGCCAAAACCTTTTTAGTATAAATATTTCTCAAGGAACACAGTTACATTAAAGTACATGTTAACTGAAACTGGTTTTAACTATTCATCTTTTATTTTTACTGCTAAATTTGATCCAATGATCTGGAGATTTTTCTGGTGGTTAAAAATCTTCAGGATAGTCACTTGTGGCAGGATTTTTGCTTCAGTGATGATCCCACCAAAGGGAAGATTCCTCTGTTCCATGAAGAAGCGTCTAAATCATGAAACACCAAGCAGGGCCCCTCAAGTCACTGCGAGCTGCCTTCACGCACCCAGGCCTGTCGCCTCTCCCCACAATAAGAGCAGATCAGACCCAGTAAACATCACCACTCAAAGTCTTCATAAAATATTGAACATTTAATTTGAGCTCTCTAAGCAGTCAGGCATGCTCTAACTGTTTGAGAATTGTGTGTATTTACTAATAACTAATTGCCCAGAGGTCTATGCTGTATAGGATGGGAAATGATAGAGCAGGCCCCTTTCTTCCATTTTATTCACATCAAGATGCTTAACTTATCCCGGTTTGGGGCGAGAGAGGTGCCTCCGAGTTAGGCAGTAAGTACTGCTTTTCAGAGGACTGGAATTTGTAGCTAGAGTTTTCCTGCCTGGCCCAGGGTCAGGACAAATCTCTCTCACCCGCCAGTCCCACAGCTGCTCAAACCCAACCAAGTAAACACAGAGACTTATATTGGTTACAAACTGTATGGCCGTGGCAGGCTTCTTGCTAACTGTTCTTATAGCTTAAATTAATCCATTTCTATTAATCTATACGTTGCCACGTGGCTCATGGCTTACCAGTATCTTAACACCTCCTCATGGTGGCGGCTGGCAGTGTCTCTCTGCCTCAGCCTTCCACTTTCCAGAATTCTCTTCTCTGCTTGTCCTGCCTATACTTCCTGTCTAGCTACTGGCCAATCAGCATTTTATTTATACAGAGCGATATTCACAGCAGGAGTTCTGTTGGCTCACAATCACCTGTGACTCCAGATCCAGTGGTTCTGATGCCCTGTTTTGGCCTCTGCAGGCACTGTACTCACATCTGTGTACCCAATACAGGCACATGTGCATGCACATAATTAAACTAAAATTTTTAAATAAAATGCAGTTAAGCTTGCATAAATGACTTCCTTAAACTCAAAAGAACCCTTATTTCCTAGGAGGAAAGCGATGGCCCCTGAGCTTTATAAAACAAAGGCCTCAGTCTCGGCATAGATTCCTATGTTCATTCCTTTAGTGCTTCCTGCTGTGTCTCTCTTAGGGCAAGAAGAAAGTGTGTGGAGGTGGAGGGATCGAATTCAGCGCCATCAAGTAGGCAGATGTACTTGGAGTAGCTGAGTGTGTGTGGGATGCTTGTGACTATGACAGGGGAAGAGAATGGACGTGTTAGCAAAATTGAAATAACTGAGGCAGTAATCAAGTACCCAATAGGCAAGAACTGCAGCCACTTGTAGGACGAGCCAATAGCAAGCAGATTCGTGCTGTGGGAGGAGAGAAATGTCTTAAGTGCATTGACTGCTCTGTACTCAGTTACCTGAATGCTGTGGAGATTTCCCTATTGTCCAATAGGCCTTTCCACTATTTGAGTATTTTCACACAATTTTCCTGAGCATCAGACCCATTGTGGACTCTGTAGGGCTCTAGACTTGGTAATCTATATTTTAGCGCTCCCTAAAGGATTCTAGAAAGAAAAGTTTTTGGAATATTGATTCGGCAATCACTTATTGAAGCCATGATTCAACAGTACAAGAAAGCTGTTTAGGTATTGACACATACTCTGGTTTTGATTTGTTTTGTGTTTGAGGTTCAGACCATTGTGCAACTTCATTTTGACAAGCTGAGAAAAATCAAACAGATAAAAACAAAACCAAATACATGACATACTGGGGATATAAATGCAGTGAAGAGCAAAGAGAGGAAGGGAAGTGACTGGTTGAGGATGCTGTGCCAATAGGAGAGTAACAACCTCTGATGTGGGACCAGAGCAGGAAGTGTGGTCTAGGCATGTGTTGTCAGGGTGCAGAGGCAGGAAGCAGTCTCAGGTTCCTGGAGGAGCAAAAAAGCCAGTGAGCCTAGAAATAAAAAGAGGCAGGGAGAAGGGGATGGACAATGAGGTCAGGCATCCATGCATCAGGTTCCCAGGACCTCATAGCCAGGATGCTGAGGCTAATACTACTCTCAGGGGTCTAGAATCTGTTGGAGGATTAATGTTTCTAGAGACATGCACTGGTTTTTGAGTGGAACAGTCTTAACATACAAGGTGAATGTGAGCCTTGTAGGGTGGTAAGCAGCCCTGGAGCCACCCACTCCTGGCCACACCACTGGAGTCATTGTGACTACAAATCTGTATGTCTGTCCTCACACACCTGCTGATATCTGTCACAGTACTATTAACAGGACAATTAATGACATCACTAAGTGACTTCACAGATCCATTCTAGTTATAACATTTAATTTTAGAACTACAGATTACAAATATGCATAGATTTAAAAAGTCCATATTAAAAAGGGTTATGACATTAGGGAATATGAGTATGAGATTTTGTGTGCTAATGATCTCTTAGGACACAGAAAAAATCATGAGCTTGAAAAGGCAGAAAAGCCCCCTTTGTCCTGTTGAGTCACCTGTCTCAGATTACTACGGAAAAGATTCTCTCTACAGCATTTGGAAAGCATTCTGACTTCATGCCATGCCCGATGGTGCAGGATTTCAACCTGGCTGCACCTGAGGCTGAGGTGCAAGGGTAACAAATTTGAAGACTGCCTAGGCAGCTCAATGACAGTCTGTTTCAAAATAATAACTAATGAAAATCAGGGCTGAGGATATAGGTCTGGATATTGTTAATATACTCGGCATTATGTCATGGATTAGATATGCACATATCATATATTTATGTGAAAATATAGAGAGGGAGAGAAAGACACTATTTCAGTCATTATTTTGAAGAACACTGGCTTCACAATAATATCCATTCATTTGGAGGCAAAATGATGTCCTAAATGTTTATCTTATTGGATAATTTGACCCCCGTCTAGGTAAAAGAGTATTTGGGGCATTTCCATAGTGTTTTCTTGATACTTTATAATTTTATGCAAGGTAGACTTCACATATGTTGATTCCTACACTAGGTACACTTTTCTGAAAGAGGTCTTTGCCTCCTCATGATGCTCCTGGGGTCTGTGAGTCATGTTTTGAGATTCACTGGGTCCATGACTTGTTGACTAGGTCTCATTGTTGAATACCATTTTCCTGTGAATATTTCTTTATGCACTTTGCCATTGGTGGACAGCCAAGCTATTTCCACCCTACTGTTGTTATGAATACAACTGCCATAAGCATTCTGTACCTAAACCTTTGTTTATACACATTTCTGTGTTTCTAAACCCCTGTTAGAAGGGAGGTTTTGCAGGATAGATGCATATTAAGTTAACACTTTTAGAAATTTCCACATCATGATGGCATTATTTCATATTACTATCACCAAACTATAGAAAAGTTCAAATTCTTCCCCATCATTGTGGATATGTGATATTTCCAAGCTTGGAATTTTATGAATTAATTTTATGAATCCTGGATTGTATAAAGTGGAGTCTTGTTGTGACTTTAACTTGTATTTTCCCAGTAATATTTAACCTTGGGTACTTTTTCAGTGGCTTATGTGAATAGAAAGTCCACTCAGGATGGTTACCCATAGATTCTTTTCAGTTATGTAAATGCTGGTTTGTTAAAGTAGATTCGACTATGATCCTGACTTGTCGATCAACACTGAAGGAAAGTAGTATGTGAAATCCCTAGGACCCAAAGGGAAAGCGATTCATGGTGCATATTTTTCAAATAATTATATATGGGCCTTCTTTATTGACTTAGTAAATTAAACCTATTTTCATTAAAAGTTAATTAATTTACTCTAGTTCTGGGAAGTAATATTGGCTACTAGCCAATGAATATCATTTTTATCAAATTTCATTATGCTTAATATCCTGTTTAAGTATATTAGACTTTTAATTTATCTCATTTTTCTGATATTACTAATGGAAAACTATTTGAACTTTAGGAAATAACATTCAAGAGATTTTGTTCTGCTAAAACACTTTGATGTGGTATCTTTTATTCATTAAATATCTCTTTTAATATATATATATATACATATATACATACATATATGTATATATATATATATATATATATATATATATATATATATATATATATATATATATCCATCCTGAATGGCTACTTTATAGTTTTTGTTATCTTTAAAAAAAAAGTCTGAGTTAGGAGTGATAGTACATACCTTTTGTCCCCGAACTCTAGAAGCAGATACAGGTAGATCTCTGTGAGTTTGAGGCCAGCCTGGTCTACATATACATAGCAAGTCCCAGGCTGGCCAAGGCCACACAGTGGGACCTGTCTCAAAAAAAAGAAAAGAAAAAAGAAAGAAAGAAAGAAAGAAAGAAAGAAAGAAAGAAAGAAAGAAAGGGAAGAAAAGAAAGAAAGACTAGAAAAGAATGTCAAGGAATTCAAAATTCGTATAGTATGCAAAATACCAGAAGGCAGCTTGCTGTTGACCTAAGATAACTAATGTAAACACATGGTCATTTAACAAGAAAGCACAACCCAGTTTGTGTATCCTCATGGAACAGTTAATACAGTCTTTGAATTTGGATGTTCGGTGCTCTTCACAGAATTTTATTTTTGTAAGTACATTTTAAACCTTCCAAACAAGGTAATGTCCACATAATCCAAAGGAGTAAAGGACAAAACAAGGTTTCACTTCGGACTTCAGCCAGCAACCATTTACCCACAAGCCATCCCAGACAATAAGAGAAATGTGCAAACAGTGTGTTTTTACATTGGGTTCACATACACAAAACAAAAGCATTTTCATAATCCCCCTGGACTATGAGTCTTTTCTAATGTTGACACTATTGTTGGCCAGCCTTTGGCATATTCTTTGAATAAAATGGCCCACTGTACAACTCCCAGCAGTTTACTGTTCTACATAATAACACCATTACAATGGCATATGCTCCCACAAATCTACATTGGTGTAGCTACCTTGTCAGTCCATGTTCCAGGAAGGTCATGCCCAGAAGGCAAGGAGAAGGCTCCTTGCAGGCTAGGATCTCACGCATTTGGGGAGATGCTTTCACCAGCATCTGAACACCCAGGAAAGAGGCTGAAGCTCAAGGAAATGGGATAATGGCTTTGCTTTGCTGGAGTGCTTACTTTCCTTTCTGGTTGATGAGAGAGAGGTGGGTTTTCCTAAAGTCTAAGAATGGGCTTAGAATCAGCCACATCCAGGGAGAGAATGATGGGATTTACCACAGGACTCAGGTGAACTTCGGTGCTGGCTTCCCAAAGCCGCTACAGAGGTAGCATTTGGCCATTAGTTCAGATACACAGCTGGAATTGGTTCTCTTTCTTGTGGTGATTGTTACGCACACAGTCCTTCTGACACTGCTAATTGACCATTTACACCGTGTGTAAGAGAAGGAGACACAATCCTGTGTGGAGTATGACAGGCTATCTTTGACTTCAACCCACTTGATATGTATTTTGTGAACAAAATTGAGTAAAACATGTCTACATCCACCCATTCATTTATGGTTTATGGCTCCTTTCACACTGAAAAGAGAAGAATCCCTCCTTCACACAAATCCTGAAGAGTCTACTGTGCAGCCTGTGTTAGTTACTTTCAACGGCTGTGGAAATACTTGATCAAGGTAATCTGAGCTCACAGTTTGAGAGTAGAGACCATCCATTGAGGTGGAGAGGGCACAGTGGCAGGAATGTGAGGTGCTCAGTCTGGAAGTAGAGAGATGAATTCTGGAGTTCTATTTGTTTTCTCCTTTTCCTTCAGTCCTGGACTCCAGCACACGAAAGGTTGATACCCACACCCAGGATGATTCTCCCCACTTCAGTTAGACTTTTCTGTAAACACCCTCATAGACATTCCCAGAGACCTGTCTCTTATGTGATTCTGATTCCCCTCAACTTGTCAATATACATTAAACAACATAGAGCTCTTTGACAAAATTTTATCAACTTTTGATACAAAGTGGTGATAATTCTCCCTAAGTACCTTCAAACCAATGTGCTAAGTACTGTTTTAATAAGAGGGATAACTATGGGAAATGAATGTGTGTGTGTATAAAATATATATTATATGAAATATATTCTTACTTCAGAAGCTTCTGGAATTCTTCAATGTACTACCCATCAATGTTCAGCAATGATGATTGTACCTCTAGAATACATGAGGTTTTGGATTGGGAATATCCTCAGAATTAAAACTAAAACTCCCCCAGCATATCTTATCTTGAAAGGAAGTTTGAATAGATGATTAAGGTTATACAAAGGAGTGTTGGTAAATACTGGGGAGAGAACTTCTGCTCTGGTCAGACCATGCCCATCTTTTTGCCTAGTATATTTCCTGCTGGTTTGAAAGTGAGCACTATAGTGAGCCCGGCATCCTTCTTGGTATCACTAATAAGATATAAATGATGGAGATAGACTTCTGAACTTTTTGGGTTCTCAACAAGCTGATACTGTGGCACTAGTTCAGAACCTTGATATCATTCTAGTTTTGGTTTTGTCCCAAACCTTGCCCATTTAAGTACTATGGGCATAAGCCACTGCATATATATTTGCCCTCCTTCCTCCTCTCTATGCTAGAGTTCAGTCTGGTTGGAGCTCGTACAGGTCTGTGCATTCTGTACCAACTGCTGTGGGTGCATATGTGCAGCTGCCTTGCCGTGTCCAGAAGACACTGTTTCCTTGGAGTCATCCACCACCTCAGGCTCATGGACTCTTTATACTCCTTCTTCCAAGATCCCTGAGTCTTGGGAGGAGGGGCTTTGATATAGATGTCCTATTAAGGGCTGAGCATTCGGAAGTCTCCTGTCTTCTGATCCTTGGCCAGTTGCATGTTTCTGTTTTAGTAACTGCTCCACATAGCAGCGTCCCAGATGAGAGCTGAGAGATGCATTAATCTATGGATGGGAGGATAAGTCATTAGAAGTTTGTTTAATACTATATCCATTTAGAAGAACAACAGCCAGTAGATTCCCCCTAGGGCCTGTGACATGTCTAGCTAGAGGTTCCTAGTCAGATAATGGCACTAGGTCTGCGTTTCATCTTATGGAGCAGAAGTTAAATCCAATCAGAAAGTGGTCAGTTACACCTGTGACACATGCCACCACTGCACCAGTGAGCGCGTCTTGCCAGACAGTCATTACTACGACTCTCAGGGTTCACTGGGTAATACCGATGATTACTTTTCTCCTTTGGTTGCAGGTATAGCATGTTCCAGCAATATTCAAGCTAGCCAGCACAATGAAACATTTCGATGAGTATCAGTTGATTTCTCCACGTTCTGTGACTCAAATATGTGTTGTCTTTAGCAATAGGGTCTTACCCTCAAGTTCTGAAGGGACCAAGACTTAAGTTAACTTCTTTTTTGAGCCTTCCTTTTTACAGATGGTAGAAGCATAAAATGAAGACATAAGGCTTGTGTATATGTGCATGCACATGTGTTTTATATATGTGTGTGTGTATATTTACCTGTGTAGACACATGCAGGTTTGTGTGTGTGTGTGTGTGTGTGTGTGTAAGCCCAAGGTTCATACCATGTGTCTTCCTCATTCATGCTTACCCTTGAGGCAAATTTTCTATTTGAACTGGAGTTCCTAGTGTTAGCTTATCTATGTAGACAGCTTTCTTGATGATATCCTGTCTCTGCCTCTTAAGTACTGGGATCATAAGGGCTCTCATGTCCACCCAGAATTTACTGGGTGTTGTGGGTATGAACTCTAGTCCTCAGGTTCTCGTCCCCTTTGAAACAGGTGTTCTACCCACTGAGCAAACTCCCCAACCCAAAGACATGAAATTTTAATTACAAAACTTCATTTTACTTTATCTCATGCCTTTTTACTTTAGGAATTATCATATCTCAGTTCCTGTATAAAGCAGCCAGTATTTTATAAATGATATTTTTGTTTTAACTTTTGTCATTTCATACTGGAAGCTTAAAAACAAACAAACAAACAAAAAAACCAAGTTCTTGCTATATAGTCAAAGCTAGCCTCAAAATCAGTATCACTCTGCCTCAGCATCCCAAGTTCTAGCATTAATATATGTTTCATCACGCTCTGCTCACAATAACTTCTTTGTTTTAGGGAATATGAACTTTTAGCCTTCTTTCTCCTTTTGATGTCTTTTGTCAGACTACTGTATGGAGAATCACGACAAATATGGTGAAGTCCAAAAAATCAACTGTGTCTTTGAGTCAAGTTCACTTCCTTGCTCTGTTTTCTGCTTATCACCTGGGGAACAGGTAATATCATTCCTATTTGTCCCCAAGTGTCATGAGGCTATAAAAATTATTATAGAACTATGCGCATGGTTTTAGAAACTTACCATTGCACTGCAAGCTGTCATAGTCCCTGGTGCTTATCTGCTGGGAATCTGCATTGCTTGCCATTGTTATTGCTTTCACAGTGACAGCAGAGTGTTGGGATCCTAGTCATGGAAATACCAAAGCTGTGACTTACTTTCTGACTTCAAATACAATCACCGTTGATGTCTTCTTTAGATTGGCTCTAGCTTGTGTAGACAGACCAATAAATAGTTTATTCATTCTGAATCTCTCCTCTGGGACTCTCCTTTTGAACAGCAGCCTAACATCTCATTTCAAAGTGGGCAAGGAAAACATCATCTCCCAAAACACACTGCATTTTTTATGTACAGCTTAGAAACACCACACCTGGTGCCAACAAAACACATCTGTTTGTGCGACTGTCCAAACTTAGTCATGCTCTGACACCCAGGAAGTGCTCTGTGTAAACAGGACCCACCTGATACTACCTGGTGGCATTCCTGGCATTTGAGAACCACAGCCACAAATGCTCTGGCTATGCTGTGTTCTTGACTCCTCCATGCTGCCCATTAACCCCCTAACCCTCCATTAATGTCCAATAAATGTAATTTTTTATATTTGTATTTCCAAATCAGTTATTGTTGGTTTGGTTTGGTTTGATTTGTCAGTTACCAAAGTCAGGCCAGGTATATGAGGACATTCAAAGCATCGACATGATGCACATATTCTTTTCTGCTGCTGCCTCAGACAGAGGCACCACCAAGTATTTCTAGTTATTTGGTTCCATTTTAAAAAGGACAGTTTTCTCAGCCATGCTAGAAGTCAGATGTAACCAGAAGGTTTTTTTTTGGTTTCACCTGGCCCTGTGTTTGGAACAAATCTCTCCCTCCTGCATCTCGCAGCCGCTTGGTCTCAAGTAAGCACACAGAGACATATTATTTATAAACTATATGGCCTAGGGGTCAGGCGTCTTGCTAGCTGGCTCTTATATCTTAAATTAACCCATTTCTATTAATCTATGCATTGCCATGTGGCTTTGTGGCTGACATCTTGCTTCTCCTGGCTCTGGCTCCCAGCTTCTCCCCAGACTCCACCTTTCTCTTCCCTGTCTCTCTTGGATTTCCTGCCTGCCTCTAAGCTGCCTTGCCATAGGCCAAGGAGAAAGACAGAGGTAGAAGAGATGCCAGCTGTGGCCAGGAGAAGCAAAATGACCAGGAAGCCATGGCCATGTGGTGACATATAGATTAATAGAAATAGGTTAAGTTATAAGAGCTAGCCAGCAAGAAACCTGCCATAGGCCATGCAATTAGTAATTAATATTGAGCCTCTGAATGATTATTTTATAAGTGACTGAGGGCCTGCATGCCTGGGTGGTACTGGAGAAACCTTCTGGCTATATTCAGAGGGGAGAGCATGTCATCAGATCCAGGAACTAGAGTTGTGGTTATGTTTTTGATTGAGAATGAAGAGAAAGGAGGGTCTCTGGGATGAGATTCAGTAAAAACAGAAAAATGAACATTTTTTTTTGGAGTATTAGAAGTAGCTGTCAGTAATGCCTTAGGCAAAGAAAGTATCTGGCCTTTGGCATTAGTGGTGTGGATGCTGTTGCTGCCACCACCTGTCACTTAGCCCATGACCACCAGATATTTTCTTCCCTATCAGGGAAAGACACATTTCTCTAGGCTTCTCCAAAGAGTGTCTCAAGGGTTTCCTTTGATGTCTGTAATTATGAACCCCATAACCACTAATTTTTTTCATTGTTCTCAAATGTTCTGTGAATTTAAATTTTGATTTTATCCTACCTGTAGTTGGACAAATTCCCTGACTGTTACTTAATTTGCATGACCATATTCAGAGTACTCTCTGAAGGCAAACACTCCTGTATTTGTTAGCAGGTATAGGACAAATGCTATGGATAAGACAAGAAAGACCCGTGCCTGAATCCACACTTCCTTACACTTCCTGGGTCTCAGCCCCATGGCTTCAGCACATACATTTCATATAAGGCTGCCTGCTTTCTCTCTCCAAGTTAAGTGTAAATTTCTCCTGAGTCTTCCTTTCAAGGTCCTCCCAGGTGCTAGTTTCTATCTGGAAATTTGTATCAGATGGGAAGTTCTTGGTGAAAAATTAAATCTGACTTTGACAGTCTTGCACGAATCAAGAGCTATATCAGCTCATGATCTTTGAAAAGCCCTGACCAGAGCAGATGACTTTGTGATAATATAAGAAAATCCTGCCTCTTTCTTTACCTTGTTCACCTCTGTTTTCCACATGAGTCTCCTTATAGCAGCTCCAGGTGCCCATGGAAGGCAAGTGCATCAATCCCAGTGACCAGAACAGGGCACAGAAGTGGGACAAGGCTCACAGACTCCCTGAGCAGTGCCTTGTAAACAGAGGCAAAGTTTTTCTATCCCGACCACTTGTTCCCAAATACCCAGCAGCTACTTCCCAAATTACCACACAGAGGCTTATATTAATTATAAATGCTTAGCCAAGAGCCCAGGCTTGTTACTAACTAGGTCTTACATTTTAAATTAACCCATATTTCTTATTTACACTCTACCATGTGGCAGTACCTTTATTAGCATGGCACATTCATCTCCTGCTCCTTCTGCATCTGCTGGCAACTCCAAACTCCACCCATCTCTTTCCCATCAACCTTAGTTTGGTCACCCCACCTATACTTCCTGCCTGGCTACTGGCCAATCACCATTTTATTAAACCAATTCCAGTGACAGATCTTTACAGTGTATGAGAGGATATTCCACAGCAGTGTCCCTTCATTCAATCATGTTGGTGCTCAGAGCACTCACTGGGGAGATCTCAGTCATTTAAACATGTGTGCACGTGCGTGTGTTTGTGTGTGGGGGGAGGTTATTGTTTTAGTTTAATTCAGATGGTGTGTACTCCTCATCTAAGCTGTAAAGGAAAGATGGAAATGAACAGCTTCCTAAAGTAAAACCTCATTGTCCTTATAGAAACAGAACCCAGATGCAGTATAAACAGAGATGGCATTTCCTTCCTCCCTTCCATCCTTTCTACTTTCCTTTTTTCCTTCCTTCATCTTTCAGATAGTTTGCATTAGTTATTTTTCAGATTTTAATTATTCTTTGAGAAATTCACAGACTATATTTTAATCATATTCTCTCTCCTTCCTCAACTCCTCCCACATCACCTCACCTCCTTACCCATGAGATTTCTTGTTCTTTCTCTCTCTTAAAACAATTAGCCAAAACCAAAACTGAGAAAAACACAAAAGAACATGGAGTCCAATTTGTGATGACCAACTACTTCTGAGTATGGGGCATACCAAAGTGTAGCTGATATGCCTAGTGTCACTACATCTAAGAAAATTGATTTCCCCTCTCCTGGCAGCTTATCAATTGCAAATAGCTTCTTAGCTAGGAGTACATCTTATTTCAGTTAAAGCCCCTAGTGTCTTGCTTACCCTCTCCCCCCCCACTCTCTTTCTCAAGTGCACACACATACACACACACACACACACACACACACACACACACACACACACACACACTATACACACACTACACATACCACCAGAGTTTGAATTATTAGAATTTCTGATCTAAGAATCTTATTTATTATTGTAGCAGGAGATATTCCATCTGTAGGATAGCTCACAGATGACTAGTACATAAGCAAGAATATGGGCTTAGTAATCTCAGAAACTTCCTAGATAAGTGGAAAACCTTGACTATCACAATTAGCTCCTCCCATGACACCACATGGAAAGATGAGGTCAGACCAAAGAGAGATATGTGATTAAGCATGGAAGCAGACCCATGGCAATCAGACATGCTTATCTTTCAGACCCATAGCAGTGAAACAGTGGTGCTCTGAGTGCTTACCATTCAGACACTTGGCAGTGAGATGGTGGCACTTTGAGTACTTACCTTTTCTGTTTATCACCTGCATCCTCTTGGATGATGCACCTTCCCCAAAGCCTTCCAATTAGGCGCATACCTGTACTCTTCAGGATGGGCTCAGTTAGTTCTGAGGGACATTCGCTTTCTGACCGCTAGTCACACCGCTTTGTTCTCACAGACCATGTCCTCCTATCAAAACTTTATTTATTGAATGATCTCCTTTTACTCCATTACTGGAGACAGTCTATAATGGTCATTATCTATGGATTCAATTAGACAATGTGTCAGAAAAGTCGGTCTACATGTAATGACAACAGGTACTTAAGAAATGTCTTACTGGAGTGTTCTATGTCATTTCCACTCTCTTTAAATCCAACATGCGAAGCAGAAAATCTTTTGAATGTCTCCTTTAGCAGAACCTCCTGGAGCCCTGTATAATATGCAAGTGAAATAAAGTGAATGAGAATTTTTATGTTAGCAAGGACAAAATTAATTTGTAAAATGTGATCATTTCACCTTATTTTGTATAATTTCAAATGTAAAATTACAAGAATCTCAAGAGTAAGTTTCCTGCTTTACTCTTGACTCAAATTCACTAGTAATGAGATCTTGTCCCACTGGCTCTGCCATTCCATCCTATTTGGTACTGTGCCTGTGTCCCTGGCTCCTTCACTCTTTATTTCCTATGAAAAGAGCATTTCATCAGTGGTGCAAGCAGGAAACTGAACCACGACATGATGCTATCGCATAATCAACAATCTACTTCAGTTTTAGCGATCTCAGTAGACTTAACACCGAACTGTTTTCTTTCTGTCTCAGAAGCCACATAGTATCACGTCTTGGGCTTGGTTACGGTTCTGTTTAGCCATCTTCTACTGCTGAGTGATGATGCATCTTTGTTATTTTTAACCTTGGCATTTTTGAAAAGTGGAGAGTTATTGTTTTGTAGATCATCCCTTGTTTTGCCTTTATTTCTGATTTTGCTGCTTACTCATCTCCATGATGTATTTTCTCACCTTTTTTATTTGCATCATATTGGAATGCCCATGACATGGAACCTTAGGTAATCAGTTGCTCAGTATGTAAGGGCAGAATCTTCTAGGCTCCTCCACGGCTAACTGTGTGCTTGTTTGCTTTTCTGTTGATGACTAGCAAGTCATTTAGAGAGAGAATTTACTAGATAATGCATACAACCTCTCTGTAACATCAATTTCCTTTTTCACTACTCCCAATAACTTGTGTTATAAGAAATACACAGCATTGTTAGCTTGCTGACAAGTGAATAAATGTAAATCACAGAACAAGGGGTCCCAGTCTTGTCTGACTGGCATTCTCATGAAAGGAGAGGCACCTGGACAGAGAGACTCTTCAAAAGTAAGGCATCTGCAAGCCAGTGAGCACCAAGGGTTGCCAGGCATCTCTAGAGGCTGGAAAAAATAATACTAAGGCCTGAGCTACACATTGATTTTACACCTTCAAAATCTGGAACTGTAGAGAATAGTTTTCCATTACTTCATGCCACCCAGTGAGTAGTCATTTGTGAAGGGAACTCCAGGAGACCAACGTAATCACTTCTAATGTGACATGAAGATCATTGAGGTCAATGTGGATGCAGGAGACATTGGCCATATAAACTCCAGTGGTGGAAATGTGTATATGAGACATAGTCAGAACCTGAGTATATTGTGTGCACACAGATAACTGGATTTGACATTGGATTTGACAGCCTAAGATAAAGACCCTTGATGGGAATGTTGTTCTGTATGCTGTGAATGTGTTGCTCTGATTGGTTAATAAATAAAATGCTGATTGGCCAGTAGTCAGGCAGGAAGTATAAGTGGGATAATCAGACAAGGAGAATTCTGGGAAGAGGAAGGCTGAGTCAGGAGACACCAGCCTGCCTTCCAGGGAGCAGCATGTAGTGTGGCATACAGGTAAAGCCACAAAACATATGGCAACATATAGATTAACAGAAATGGGCTAAGTTTAAGTGTAAAAGTTAGTAGTGAGCATGAGCTAATGGCTGAGCAGTTTTAATTAATATAAGTCTCTGTGTGTCTATTTGGGTCAGAGCGTCTGTGGACCAGGTGGGACACAAGAAAACTTTTGGCTACAGATCCTTTTTAGAGTGAAAGGGATGAGGCTGATTGTCACTGGGACAATAGGCATAATCTAAGGTATATATATTCAATATACTGAGAAACTTACTGTAAAATATAAACAATAGAGATGCCACAATTGTGTTCCAAATTACTGGGTTAGTAGAGTGAATCAAATACAATATGGAGACTACAGGAGTAGCAAGTTTATAGGGAAAGAAAAAAATCACAAAACCAAGATGGAGGTCTATCAAGGTTTAAGGAATCAGCCAACACACAGGGGAGATTTGAATGAGCAGTTAGATAAACAAGCCAGAGTTCAGAGGGAAATATAAGATGTTGACATACACACTTGGATGTGACCATCATGATATTGAAAGCCCTGAGTCTATATGAGATCTAGAAACACAGACAATGAACAAAAGAGAGGGTAGTGATGCCTTCCAAATTATCCAAATAATGTTTAGATTACTAAGCAGAGGTATGCATGTACACACATATACACATGTATATATGTGTATATATGAGTGTGTGTGTGCAAAAGGAAAGTGTTTGTGTATTTGCCTGTTTTAAGTTGTGTCCCTACCCCAGCGGCTAGGATGGGAACCATCTCAGGTTGACAAAGGTGCATAGAAATGCTGTCAGTATGTCTGAAGGGAGAAATCTATCTTGAACAGAAAGGATTCAGGACAAGTGGAGGAGGCAAAGGTGGAGCCCAAGAGGAATGGTGATGAGATCCAACCACCCCCTGGCTGTGGTCAAGGTCAACCATTGTTCTCGCAGCTTCCTCTTAATGTATGAGAACTGCTTGGTCTGGAGCTGTGAGAGCTCAGGTCCTCTCTCCCATTTTCGTTTTTCCAACTGCCTCTCCAGCTTGTTAAATCACGTTTACTCCATTTTACTTAGATCTCAAGTCATTTCTGATCGATTCCTAATCAGAAAGACAGCATGATCCTCCAAGCTATGCCTGTCTTTAATTGACTCTTTTTGGTGAATATAAATCTCACTGACAATATATTAAAAATATAATACAGAAACAGCAGAGTAGCTATGACTTCAATTACTTAAAAATGTTCTTAACACTCCCAATTAGCTAATTGGATCTGTGTGTGATGGGAGGACGTTAGAGGTTAGGGCTTTGAAACTGTGCAACAGTACCACAGTAACAGGGGCAGCATCTGACTGTGCTTCAGACACATGGCTGCCCTTGCTTAGAACAGCAGCTACCAGCTGCTTTTTATTTAAAGAATGGTAATTTTGAAGAGAAGGGAATTAAAAACAAATGAAAAGGTGATTCTTCAATAAAATAATTTTTCATTGAAATAATATTTAAAAAGGACTGAAGAGGCTAGATAAATGGTTCAGCCATTAAGAGTGCTTGGATAATCTTTCAGAGTACCAGATTCAGGTCCCAGTACCAACACTGTGGTTCACAGACCCTGTAATTCCAGATCCTAAGGGTCTTACTCTTCTGACATCCATGGACACCAGGTGTGCACATGGTACACAGACAAATATGCAAGCAAAACATACACACACACACACACACACACACACACACACACACACACACACACACACTAAAATGAATAAGTCTAAAAACAAATGTAAATAAGATTAGGGGTACAACTTGGTGACTGGGCTTCTGTTTAGCACACACAGTACCAAATTCAACCTCCAGCACCAACAGTTGAAGAAGGAAGAAAGGGTGACAGAAAAGGCAGAAAAAAAGAAATTTATCCAAAATCATCTAACAAAACACTTAAAATATTTTATTTTGATAATATTCAAATAAGTCATATTCAGGGGGTGGAGAGATTAAGAGCACTTGCTGCTGTTGAGGAGGACCTGGGTTCAGTTTCCAGCATTCTCATGGTACCTCACGACCATCTGTACCTCCAGAGCTACAGGATGCACTGCCCTCTTATGGGCTCTGTAGCTACTGTATGATCATGGTACACCTACACTCATTCAGGCTGCGGGCAAACACACAGAAAATATAGATAAATCTTTAAAAACCATTTTACCCTAGCAAATTAATCATGAATAAAAAATTTTAAAGATACATACGTTTAGTTTTTTTATGTTTTATCCAGTTAAAATTTCATGCAACAAAAGTTGTCTGAGATCTGCTTTTGTGGATACATGCTTGCTCTAAATATCCAGGTTATTGTCTTGCTTGCTCTAATCCAAGTAGGTTCGAGTATTTATAGGCACAATAAATTTGTTGAAGGAATAGATACACGAACTGAATAAATTTGCACTATAAATACTTTAAAGCATCAACTGACTGATAACTTAGTAGCACTTTTCATAGTTACCCTTTAAGCCTTTGTTAAATATTACACAGCAGAAGGGGTGAGAAGTCTGTTAATGTAGTTAGAATTCCATTTCTTTGGTGCTAGGAACAAAGGATTTCCTGCATTTGGTAAATTTTTTGCCATTGTTAGGAATGTATTGTGAGAGCTGCCTCTTATTTTATTGTCTTCTGCCAATCACCAATGACTCAGGTCTGTTACTCATGATCCCTAAGGACAGAAGTAACTCACAGAGGCGTTCACAAAACTCTACTGTCCCTTCCCTGCTTTTATATCCTGAGTTAACTGGAAGGAAATTTGTACATTGTTTCAGAGGTTCATATTTTTCCAAAGAGTGCAGTTTCCATAAAACATTTATTCATAAAGTAGTATGTATTTTAATATATGATACTATGTCATGTTTGTCTTTGTGGCTTCATCTGTGCGCTTGGCACAGCCTACAGTCACTTCACAGAACTTTAATTGAGAGGTTGCCTCCATCGGATTGACTTGTGGCCATTGCCCTGATTGTTAGTTGATATATGAGGGCCTGGAACACTGTGGGTGACTCCATCCCTTGGCACACAGTCTTGAGCTGTATAAGAAAGCTAGCTAAGCATAAGCCTGTGAGTGAGCCAGAGAGAACCAATTTCATCATGGTTTCTGTTTCTGGTCCTGACTTGAGTTCCTGTTCTGACTTTCCTCAAAGATGGACTGTAGCCTACAAGTGAAAGCCAAATAAACCCTTCCCTCTCCAACTTGCTTTTGGTCAGAGTGTTTTATCACAACAACAGAATGACACAAGAACAATTGGTGTTCAGCTTCTTAATTGTAAGCAATGGTAGTTACTACCTTCATAAAAATGTTGTGTAGGTGAAGCAGTGTTGGTGCAGCCTAACATACATGTCCTAACCACACAGTTTCTGTGAAAGCTCCTAACCTTAGCATAGCACCTGTATCACACGATGAAAAGGTTCTGTGAGTAGAACATACCTGTAGAAGAAAGTGCACCAAGGGATAAAGAGAGAGACAAGAGAAGGGGAACAAAATTTTTACCACTTTCTTCTTGGAGGGTTTTTAAAAATGATTTATCTCAACATATATTAATGATACATAGCATTGAGATTCATTATGACATTTTCATAAGTGGACATAATGTATGTTGATTATATTCACCCACATTACCTTGTTTTTTATTTAAATATTTTGAGAATTTCATACAGGAGTTGCTGTGGGATGTTCGGTATGGCAAATGTGTTGCTCTCATTGGTCAGTAAATAAATCACTGATTGGCCAGTGGCTAAGCAGGAAGTATAGGCGGGACAAGGAGGAGAATAAAGCTGGGAAGTGGAAGGCTGAGTCAGAGACACTGCCAACCACCATGATGAGAAACAGCATGTGAAGATGCCGGTAAACCACGAGCCATGTGGCAAGGTATAGATTAATGGAAATGGATTAATTTTAGCTGCAAGAACAGTTAGCAAGAAGCCTGCCACGGCCATACAGTTTGTAACCAATATAAGTCTCTGTGTTTACTTGGTCGGGTCTGAGCGGCTGTGGGACTGGCAGGTGAGAGAGATTTGTCCTGACTGTGGGCCAGGCAGGAAAACTCTAGCTACAAGGAGTACTGTATTTATATTGTTTCCACCTCTCCAACTCTTCTGATGACTTCCTCCCTGATTCCCATTCAAAGTCATTATGTCTTATTCTTTAATTACTATTACACACACATACACACACACACACACACACACACACACACACACACACACACACACAACCTACTGAGCCTATTTGGTGTTGTTTGTGTTTATATGTTTGTAGAGCTGACCTCTTGAGATAAGATAACCAATTAGAAGGCTCATCCCTGGGGAAGACTGATTCTTCTCTTGGGAGCCGCTGATTGCCTGTAGCTCTTCATGCAGAGGTGGGGCCTTGTGAGATTTCACTCATCCATGCTGGCATTTCATCTACTGCTGTCAGTGTTATACTGGTCTTCTTCAGACAAACATATTTGTGATCTCTCATAGCTGCAGCTTTCCTGGCTTGTCTAGAAGACACTGTGTCCCTGGTCCTCTGGCCCTTTTGATCTTCTGTCCCCTTTTCTGTGATGTCCCCTGACCTTTGGGTATATGGGGTTGCATTGTAGATGTGCCCATTGAAGATGGCCCCACACAGTCAGATACTGTCTGCATTTTAGCAGTCATGGACCTCTGTAGTAGTTTCCATAGAGACATACTCTACATAGAGACACTGCTTTGCTGAAGGGTGGGAGTTACACTTCCTTGGCATGGTCCAGGCTACACCTGTTGGTATTGTAAGGGGATAGCATGAGCATGCGGGCATCTGTGGCAATCACCTGGCCTGACTGGTGTACTGCACTACCTGAGATGAGACTTAGGGGAGAGTCCACACAACCTGTCTTGTTCCCTCCCCCGTTGCTGGTGCTCCCTTTCCCAGTCAGTTTCCTGTCTGCTTTCTATATGTTTTCCTGTTTGTTATTATTCATTCTTTTTCTTTTTAAAAAAATCATGAATTTCATTTATGTTGCTTACGGAAGCATGGGTAAGGGTCATTCACAGGAATATGGTTATCTTTTCTAACTAGTCACTACAGCACCGAGGAAAATATTTCTCCATTTTGTGATAAACCTGATTTAAGTTAATCTGAGAGACTAACAAGAAAAAAAAACATACAAATGTATTATAATTTTTTATCATAGTCTTAAGATACCTTAAGGAAGTGAAGACCTTGAGATCCTTCTGTAGTCAAACACACACTGGATTTCACTACACTATGAAGTGAGATTGAATGGGGTACTTCATTTGAATGGAGAAGTGACTGATATGGTAAAGCCACATTTGCACAGATTATTTAAGTGGATTTCTCTCAGCTTTACCTTCCAATCCTCTAGGATAAGAAGGTTGATTCCTTTGTGGTGTAGAGCTTCATCTTCTACATGGGAACTTCATCTGCTTTCAAGACACAGGGTAAGTGACCTTGAATCTTCTATTTATGAAGTGACTTAAAACAGACAATATCACAATAGCGTATTTGGGGTATGGAATTTTTGTTTGTTTGTTTGTTTTTGAGACAGGGTTTCTCTGCATAGTTTTAATGCCTGTCTTGGATCTCTCTCTGTAGCCCAGGCTAGCCTCGAACTCACAGAGATCTGCCTGGCTCTGCCTCACGAGTTCTGGGATTAAAGGCATGCGCCACTACTGCCTGGCTTGGAATATTCTTAAACCCTTAAAAATATAGCTCTTTATATATATATATATATATATATATATATATATATATATATATATATAGTATATTACATGTCACATAGATATATAAATAGAAGTATGCCACTATGTAATATTAGTAAATTTTATATTAATAGTTTTAATATGTATTGATATGTTATAATACATAAAAGATACTGAATGTACAATAATGAACTTTAAATCAACTAATAACAAGCAATTTTAGTGGTACTTTTAATTAAGCATGTGGGAGAAATTACAAAATGTCTTCATGTATGTATACCACAACAACAGTCTAGGGAATGACTTCATAAAATGCCTGCTATGAAAGAGTAGGGACCAGAATTTGGGATCCTCGGATCCGCATAAAAAGCCAGGTGTGGTTGCACACCCTGAATTCCCAGTGCTGGCATAGCAGAGAGAGGAGGCTCCCTAAGGCCTGCTGGCCAGCAAATCCAGCCAAATCAGTTAACTGTAGGTTTAATGAGCTGTGGGTTCAGTGAGCTATAGGTTCTTATCTCAAAAAATAAGGTTGAGAGTGATGGAGGTGTATACTCAACATCAGCCTCTGGCTTCCACACATGTGTGTACATCCACGCATGTGACACAAGGCTGAAGCAAAAGTGCATGTTTATCCACCTGTCACACTCTATAATGAACACACACTAACAAAAAGGTTTGAAATGTGTGCCAGTACAATCAGATAGTAAAGGGGGGCAATTTAATGATTTGTGTATTATTTTTATGTGTATGTGTGTGCATAAACATGTAGCACACATGTGCAGGTGCTTGAGGAAGCCAAAAGAGGGTGTCAGCAAGCCTGTAACTGGAGTACAGGCAGCTCTGAGCTGCTGGCTGTGCGTGCTGAGAACCAGACTCTGGTCCTCTGTAGAACAACATGAGCTCTTAACCATTGAGCCATGTCTCCAGCCCCAAGGATGGAATTAGGTTTTGATATGTTTGTCTCACAGCCAGTTTCCTAGCAAGCAGAGGGGATAACTAGATGTGATATCTTAATTTGCTTTTAAATTATTTGCGGTCTAACATTCTCTGGCTTACAAATATGAAATATATTGCTATATAGGAGACACATCTTATTTCCTGCAGCTAGATTTAAGATTGGCTTGGCAATGTCTATTCATTTATGAAAACTGAATAATTTAAATTCCTTTTATTAGTTTTGAAGTTTCTACATAAATATATTTTTTTCCAGTTTTGGATACCCTCCAATTTAAAAGACTGATACAAGAATATCAGGCTCTTTCCCTTAAAATTAAGAAAATACATTAATTTAGGAAAATATTTAGGTTTTGTTTTTAATAAATCAAGTTTGGAAACTGTGGAAGTCAACTAAACTTTGGGCTACATTTTCTATCCACATATCTGTTGAAATAGTGCTTGCATACAAATATGCATGGTATATTTATTTCCTATTCTGTTTTATTTATTTTTTATTACTTATTTATTTATTCATTCAGAGATGAATCGTTCAGCACCCATAATGGCCTTGCTCTGGGGGAATCAGCTTTTAGAGATGCCTTTAGGCTACAGATAGCAAGGAAGTAGAAGGTCCACAAAGCGGAGAAATTAGCAAGGTTGAAGACCTACATCTTGGTGAGGCCCTGTCCTGGCTTCCAGGAAGGGCTGAGCATTCTGCCTCCGATGTTTGCCACATGCAGATTCCTTTATCCCCACTTCAGTCCCTCTGCTTTCTGCTGCACACTTTTCACCTTCTCCAATCACTTATGTCAGCAGCTCTTCTTCAGATTTCAGTCTCCACCTTACTTCTTAGGCAAGTCTTTGTCATCCACAAATATTTGGTGACCATGTGGTGGCATTTGAGGACACACTGTGGCGCCCTGCAAAGCTGGTATATCAGTTTGATGAGCTTTTTTCTGATGATCTTGGTCTACAGCAGTCCACGACACCCAGATCAGAGACCTAGAAGAGCCAACAATGTAGCTAAGGGATTAAAAAAAAAATGACAACAATACAAACAAAATTAAGCAACACAGTTCACTCATGGAAGAAAAAAAAAAACAAACTGGAAGTTAGAAGACACTGTTGACCAAAGTGTTTATTTTCTCCTGAACTTTCCCATTTATCTCTTTGAAAAGATAGGTTTTTACGTATGTGTATACACACAACGTATATGTATATATATACACACATAAAATATGATACATAGAATCTATATGGCATATATAACATATACACATACGCATATATGTACACACACATATATCTTAGGAAAATAACAGGAGATAGGGATGGAGAAACTTTTACAAAGCCAAAGTGCTTGGTATAGAGAGAGCTAAAATTATGAGTCAACTTGAGGCATCATAGCAGATGAGGATTCTCAGCAAAAAACATTCCAGTTCCAAATTAAAAGTAAATAATAAGAGGTGTGGAGGAGGGCATAAAATATTGATTATTTTCTCCATTCCTTTAAATGGCTAATGCTTAGTGAGAGTCTCCAGAGCAGTTATTTTCCACTCTGGATGCCGTGTTAATATGTTCTCATCTGGTTATTTCTGCATAGTAAAAGGACAAGGCACCCTGTGACTCAGAGGTGTTTACTCCCCTGTAGACAGAATAATTCCTACTACCAGGAACATAGGAAGGTGAAGTCAGAGTGGAGAGTGGAACTTACTACTTATCCATTTTTTAAACATTTATTTAATTTTGATTAGGCATCTATATGTGTGTGTTCACATGAGTGTAGGTGCCTGCACAGATCAAAAGAGTGCTTCAGAGTGCCTGGAGCTGGAATACAGGCAACTGTGTGTGAGCTGTTCAACATGGGTGCTGAGAACCAAGCTCAGATCCACTGTAAGAACACTGTCTTAGTCAGTGTTCTGTTGCTGTGAAGAGACACCACGATTAAAGCAACTCATAAAAGAAAGCATTGAATTGGGGGCTTGCTCACAGTTTCAGAGGTTTAGTCAGTTATCATCATGACAGGAAAATGGCAGCAGCCAGACAGGAGTAGTAGACAAGGCTAGGCACATCCTGATCAAATAGTGCCACCACCTTGTGACTAAACATTCAAATATATGAGCCAATGGGAGCCATTCTTCATCAAACTACCCAAAACAGAATGTGTTATTAATTGTTGATACATCTCCCCAGCTTCTAAGTGTCTTATTTTTATTGCTATTTATTTGTTTGTTTATTTGTTTTATTTGATGTGTATGGGTGTTTTTCCTGTATGTTTGTCTATGTATCATGTGTCTGCAATGCCCATGGAGGCCAGAAGAGGATGTCAGATCCCCTGGAATTGAGTTACAGACCATTTCTAGCTACCATCCTTTGGAATAACATTCAGAGCTTTTAAATGGTGAGACATCTCTCAGGCCCCTCACTGGTCTTATTGCTACAAAACACCTGATGAAAGCAACTTAGGGAAGGAAGGGCTTACGTTAGCACCCAATTCAAGGGTACCGTCCATCATGGCAGGGGAGAAATGGCATCAGGAGTATGAGTTGGCTGGTTGCATTGTACCTACAGTCAGCAGCAGAGAGAAGTGAAGGCTGCTGCTCAGCCTTTTTTATTCAGTCGAGGACGCCAGTCCATGAAACAGTGCCACTCACACTTATGGTTGGTCTTCTCAACTCAGGTTAACCTAATCTAGAAACTCATGCACAGACATGTCCAGCGGGTTATTTCCACAGTGGTTTTAAATCCCATCAGGCTTACTACCAAGATTAGCCGTCACAAGGAGGAAGCTCTTTTACCTTGTGGATTTGTCTTCCTAGGTCTAGACTTCGAATACTCCCAGGTCTTAACAGGAAGTATCTTTAGGCCAGAGTTTAACAGCGAGGCATGATATCCTGATGGTAAGTTTAAAAATGAAACAGATTTTCTTGTCATTGCTAGAGGAGTTCTCATGAAAGTTTCATGGCCCGACTTAGACTATCTCTGAAACTAAGGGGATATTTGTGACTCTAACTTCATAGTGTAATAGTGCCACCAAGAAGCCAATATGGGCTAGGCTTTTGAAAAAAATGACAAAATGGGCTTCTAAATGAGAAACTTGGAAACTGCTAATCTCGTCTCTCCTTTTCCATGTCATGATTTCTTTCTGGACAATATTTAATCATGAGACCTTTTGTCATTAAATCATTTATTCACTCACCCCATATTCAACATGTATTCATTAAATAAGCAACATGTGTTAGACATCCAAACATTCAGCAATTATCCATAGACCATCATTACATGTCAGACAAGGCTATTTTCCTGTATCAACCTTCAATTACTACTGTATTGTGGTTATGTACACACCTTTGAATATAAGTGAATGTCATACTAAGAGCTTAATTTAATAAAGTCATGAGGAAGTTTGTGATATCGGGTCCAGAAAGAACAAAAATAGAAAAATAGGGAGAATTTTAGAGGTTCTTAATGATAAATCAACAGCAGCCATATCCCCAAAGAGTGACTCTCCTTCCCTCACACTGATCCACTATAACAGCTCATTCACCAAGTACAGGTCCCTGAACTCCCCTGTATTGGTGTCAGAATTGGTCTTGTGCATGTCTTATGCAGGTAAGTCACTGGAGGATGGCACCATATTGATGTATATATGGGTATCACTAATCAGATTCAGTAGATTATAGCAATAAATAAAGGAAGACATGAAATTGGGAGAGGGCAAGGCAGGGGAATGGGAAGGAGGTAATGATAGGTGGATATGATCAAAATACTGCACAAATATGAAATTTTCAAAGACTAAATAAAGATATTATCCTTTAAAGGATTAATCAGCAAGTTTGATGCAGGGGAACAGAAACTTTACTAAAGTGCAAAATTCAACATACTGTATCAAAACACAAGGACCAAAGATATGCAGAGATACATCTCACTCTAGTTTGCTTTTCTGTTGCTGTGATAAACCACTTTGACAAAAAGCAATGTAAGAGGAAAGGATTTAATTCATTTTATAATTCAAGGCCACAGTACAACATTTAGGGAAGTCAATGAAGAGACTCAGCAGAAATTGAAGCAGAAGCCACAAAGGAATGTTGTGTGTGCTTTCCCTCTCTCTCCCTCTCTCTCTCTCTCTCTCTCTCTCTCTCTCTCTCTCTCTCTCTCTCTCTCTCTCGATCTCTACCTTGCTCAGCTAGCTTTAATATGTATCTAAGACAAAAGTGAAAAGGGAACAGTGTTGCCCATACTAAGCTGCCCCCACATTAATCATTAACCAAAAAACCACACACAGGCCAACCTAATGGAGGCAATACCTGAGCTGAGATATTCCACAGCTCTTCCCAGGAGACTCTAGGTTGTGTCGAGTTAATAATTAAAAAGTAACCAGCATAAGCCTGGGGTCTAACTGACTAGAAATGAGGACAGAATGCATGGAAACAGTAAGAAGAGTTGACCATGGTCAACTTAGAAGTGATAAATTCATAGTGACCATTTACTCAGAAAAGAATTAATAGCCAAGACCAAGGTGAAAGGCTAAAATGAGATCTCTGTTGGCTCCTCCAGGACTGCAGAGAATGGATGTAAATATTCATCACAGAATCACAGTGAAGACAGAGATAGTTACTACCCAAGATCCTTTCTGAAATTGATACTATTAAATATAAAGCAGATAATCCCCACTTACCTAGAAGTGGCAAGAAAATAGATACAATTGGACTAAGATAAGGGTATTTATTCCTACACTTACATTTCATGTTAACAGTTCCTGAAGTGTGATGTGTAAAGAAATGAATAGAATCTGATTGGAACAGAAAATTGGCCATGGTTTGGGAATGTGGAGAGAACGGATTTTATTATAAATAATGTGATTTCAAATATTTTAAAGAACACATTTGTTTTATGCATCCTCCATCATCTCCACTACCTACCCCAACATAAGGATACCTTTTCAACAAAACACACAAACACACACACACACACATGCACACACACACACACACACACACACACACACACACACACACACACTAAGCAATATGATGTTGTTTAGAAGGATAATTGACTTCCTTTCAAAGGGAAGTGTTTATGCTGTTAAGAAAGCCACTTGACAACACCAACTGATTATTACTTCTGATAAAATAATAACAAAGAACTTTACAAAGACCAAGTCTGTGCTTTGACTGAAAGCGGGGAGGGAGGAAATTGGTATGTTAATGTCTGCCAGCACTATAGGGTGGGCAAGCAGATGCAGGTAGGGAGCAATTTCCTCTAATGGCACCAATTCATTCCTTGAATCTATAGATACAGAAAATCATCACATAATAATTAGCTAAATAAGCCGTGGGAGGAACTGAAATGCTCACTATGGTAATTGTTTCAGCACAGAGCTGGGACAAAACTGTCAGGATTAGACATGACTGTCAGGATAATTAGCCTTTCCTAGCACTCACCTAGGCCACCCATCTGTTGGCTCTTCTAGGGATTGGACCATGAGAGCAGACAAAGCTCTTCTTATTCAAAGCATGAACAGTTTTCCGTTCCGTGTTTGTGATTCAATGTGCATTTTAGGGAAATTGCTTCAGTAGAATTTCTGGAGAGTCTGTGTCATTTAGAGTTAGTGGAGAGAGGAGTTGGGAAGATTTTGAGTCTGAGGATGACCCCTCCAGAGAAATGCCTGAAGGATATCACAGTGTGCCTTCACCCATTCCGCGTCTGGAAACCATATAAACTAAGAGATTTCCCAGAGTACAAATGTGTCTTTGAATGCAGACACAAAGATGGTAGATTAATACTGCATTTATTTCTCTTTCCTCATCTATTCACATCATGAGCTACAAGACTCAAGTTTACATCTTGGAGAATATAGTTATCAAGTTTGGCGGAATTTGGATTTGTGGCGATATTGTGTCCCCCAATATATTGTGCACCCTAATAAACTTATCTGGGGTCAGAGAACAGAACAGTCACTAGATAGACATAGAGGTCAGAAAATGGTGGCACACACACCTTTAATCCTAGCCTTCTGGGGGCAGAGATCCATCCAGATCTCTGTGAATTCAAAGTCACACTGGAAGCAACCAGGCATGGTGACACACACGTTTAATCCCAGCACTTGAGATCTCATATCTTGTTTGGGAAAGACACATGCATTAAATCCCAGGAAGTTATGGCAGGAAGCAGAAGGGTATATTAAGGCGTGAGGACCAGGAACTAGAAGCTGTTAAACTTTCAGGCTTTTAGCAGCAGTTCAGCTGAGATCCATTCAGATGAGGACACAGAGGCTTCCAGTTCAGGGAAACAAGAACAGCTGAGGAATTGGGGAAGGGAGGTTAGCTGTGGTTTGTTCTGTTTCTCTGATCTTTCAGCATTCACCCTAATACCTGGCTCCTGGGTTTATTTTTATCATTAATAAGATCTTTTAAGATTCATGCTACATGAATTGTCTTCTAATACCAAACTGTTTACTTATAAATACCCATTCTTGAGCTTTCTTCTCTAGCCAGTGAACCCATACCCTTTCAAAGCTTTGTTTTGGCCTGGTGACGGTGGTGCACGCCTTTAATCCCAGCACTTGGGAGGCAGAGCCAGGCAAATCTCTGTGAGTTTGAGGCCAGCCTAGTCTACAGAGCAAGATCCAGGTCAGGCACCAAAACTACACAGAGAAACCCTGTCTCTAAAAACCAAAAAAAAAAAAAAAATCTTTGTTTTGGTGTATATGCCCAGAATACTGTGTAGTAAAGACAAAGGTAAGTTTTTAAAGAATAACAAGGAGGATTTAGAAAGAATTTTGAAGCAACTGCTCATGTTATGAACAGGTGACTGTTTATAGTCACCTTGCACGATGACACATGCAATTGGCACCTTAGCAACCTCTCATAAAATCTCTCTATTCTCAGAGAAACTGTCATGGCCACTAAGTCATGATGTGTGTGTCACTAGGGAAAAGGGAAAGATACAGGGATATGTATAAGCACCACATGGGAATTGCAATATGACACTGTGGCTTGGACTAAACAGAGGTCATGCTGACTCCAGAGTCCAAGTTCTTGCAGGGAGGCTTTTGGCTTTAAGATTCTTTCAGGGTAGGTTACATCCACCAGTCTGCCACTGGGAAATGTTGAGGATTTGACACAGTTTATGAGATACAAAGATGTTTCTTTGTGCCAACTGCTTCCTTCCCCAAGAAGGAAGGTAGGACACAGGCTGATGGGACATGAAAGGACCACATCCTTCTCTGATCTGCAGCTGGTGATTGACATTCTGGTCCCAAGCCTCTACAGTTGTCTCAAGGTCTCCATACTCAGCAGTAATAGACGAGGACTAGAATGTCTATATCTTCCCAAAAACATTCATTCTGAAGTCTCTTTACTGTGGAAACTCTCCAGGCACGATTTTGACTTCAAAGTGCTCTATGATAAAAAATGAGTTCTAAGAGGCCTGTCTTTATCAGGCTTTTTCCTAGAGGGCTCTACCTTATGCTATGTGTGGTACCTCAAGAGGAAGATTCTAGAACCCATCAACTGTTTTAAATATAAACTTATACACCCAACAGGAGAATCCGTTTTTGTCTCATAGCAATATAACTTAGGAGGAAAAAGGTGGAATATTGATTGGAGAAATTTGGAGTCAAAGTTAACCCTTCAAAGGCATGCTGTACATGATCTACTTTATCCAATCAGCCCCACCTCTTAGTATCTGTCACCTACTAAACTGGCATCAGTGTCTGAACTGATCAAATGAGCTGACCCATTGATGGAGACATAATCCTCATGAACTGATGATTTTCTGAAAGTCTCGCTAGAGATTAGACCACAGCATTATCCTCCTGACCACCAAAGCCTTACGCCTAATGATACAAACTACATTTAGTCCAACTCCAGGACTGAAACATCTTAAGAGTTCCAGTACTGGTTAAAATCTCCTCTGGAATTTAAGGTAACTGTCGTCTGCGAGTTCCTGCGAAATCACGGATAAAGTCACATGTTTCATCACATGCTGAAGAAACATGGTACACATATATTCCCATTCTAAAAAGCAATGAGCAGAGGAAGAAGGGACTGGACCATAGACTGAAATCATGAACACAACTGAGATAAAATGCTGTTGCTCCCTGTGTGGTAGCCAGGATACACTGACTCAGTAACGCCACTGGACTCAGCCAGCCCTGCCCATGTGTTTGCAACAATGTAGCCTTTCGTTAGGCTGGCTATGCTCATTGTTGGTAACTTTCTTTGGCAGATATATCATGCTCCTGGCATACCTAATGTCCTGAGGCCTCTGACCAGACTTTGCCCTTTTGTGCTCACACATAAAAACATGAACCAACTCGTGAGTTTGCATGCTATCTCTGTACAGAGGCATGCTAATCTTCGTATCACCCTAGTTTCAGTATATGTGACCATGGGAAAATGAATCTAGTAGTCCAATAAGAGCTGAGCCTCCTGGAGGACTTGAAGAGGTCTTGAGGTTCTTCAGATGAATTTACATCTTATAAACTTGAACCTGGGATGGGCAGGGCTGGGTCAATTCTGTTTTTCTCAAATAGTGAATCTTTTATTTATTCTTTGACAAGTTCATGCTTATAAATACTGTATCTTAATTGTGTGTATCTACAACATCCCTCTCCCTCAGATGTCTCCAATGTTTCTCCTCCCTGCTTTATGTTCTCTTCTGCAATGGCCATATCATGTTCACAAGATAGCATTTGTCATCACACCTTCCCCACTCTGGCTCTTACATTGCTTCAGGCCAGGGGTTACAGGCCCCAACCCGACCAGAGCTTCAAGCGATCCAGCTGCACGCAGCTGGAGCTGCTTGCGGCCAGATCTCCAACTCAAGTGGCTGGACCTACAAGGGGCCATGCCTGCAAGCGGCTAGACTGCTTGTGGATTTACAGACCCATGGCTCAGGCCCAAAATGGCTCAGGCTGGAGCATGTGGCTGGATTTTAGCTTTTAGCTTTTTTTTTCTTCTCCTCCTGGTAGGTAGTAGTTTCTCTCTCTGTCTCTGTCTCTCTCTGTCTCTGTCTCTCTCTGTCTCTGTCTCTCTCTGTCTCTGTCTCTCTCTGTGTGTGTCTCTGTCTCTGACTCTCTCTCTCTTTCTCTCTGTCTCTCTCTCTCTCTGGATTCCCATCTTGAACTGCAACCACGCTAGGCAGCTGCTTTGAAGTTCCCTCAGACTTCTATTGTTTTACACAGACTGGGTAAGTCAATTAAGATATCAGATATCTTAAAGGGAAAAAATAGTTGAAAGAAAAAAAATTTTCCCCACATTAAAAAATGGGAAATATCTTTACAATGGAAAGAAATTAGTCTTTGTCTGATAACACATTTGACAGTCTGAAAATGGAACAATTACATGAGAGGATAATTAATGTTGATGGGATGTATGTAACATTAATTATATTTATTTGTTTAATTATCTTCATTTTAGTATTTTAAAAGTTGGTCATTTTAAGTGCCAAGATAAAAGCTTTAAAAAAAACTGTTAAAATAAATTAGAGAAAAATTCAGACCCAGACAGAAGAATTTAAAGGTGAGATTATTTCAGGATTGAATTATACAATTACAGAGAGACAGCCTGTTTTCAAACAATCAAACTTAATTTTATCCAGTAGCTATACAGAAACTACCTGCTCAAGGGCATGTACAAGCTAACTGGACTCCAGTGGAAATGTTAGATTTAAGGCGATTTAAGGAAGCTGTAGTATCCTATGGCATGCATTCTCTATTCATAAAGCAAATGTTAAACTTGTGGTCAACTTGTAATAGGATTATTCCTCAGGACTAAAAAAAGTTGGTAACAGCTGTCCTGGAGCCCAGAGCACAATTACAGTGGCAGACCTGGTTTAAGGATGAGGCTAAGACAATAGAAAATCAATGTAGAGCTAGAGGTATGGAAATTTCCCAGGATCAGCTTCTTGAAGAAGGCCAATACACTGATATACAAAGACAATGTTTTTGATATGATATGATATATATGATAACCAAACCTTAATTCTACGCTGCAAGGCAGCCATGAATGCATGGGACAACATTGAAAAAGCGGGAAAGAAAATTAAATCATTCACAAAAGTCACATAGGGCCCCACATTGGGCACCAATTGTAGAGGAATTTCTAAACAGTCTTATTAAATAAGAATCACAGAGCAAAATACAGTGGCAAAAGCTATAAAGATCAGAAAAATAAAAATAGCCACCAGCTAACCTAGCTCACTACACCGCCATAGCTTCCCAAGTAAACGAGCTTCTTCCTGTCTAATCTGCACCTTCATTGCCTTGCTGTTCTGCCTTCTCATTGGCTCTTAGCCCAGCTATCTCACTTCCTCATCACTGTCTGCCTGTACAGACCTCCAGATCTCTATGGTTGGTACTGGGATTAAAGGTGTGTGTGTGTCACTACGCTTGGCTGTGTCCTTGAACACACAGAGACTGTGCTTGCCATGTGATCAGATTAAGGGCATGTGCTACCACTGCCTGACTTTTGTTTATGGCTGGCTATGTCCTCTGATCTCCAGACAAACTTTATTTATTAACATATAGATGAAATATCACCACAGACCACCACAATGTTTTTGGAGCCTTTATTGATAAGAGACATTGATATAGATGTCCCATTTAGGTCTGAGCACTCAATACTCATTCCTTCTCATTGTTTACAACAGTTATGAGTCTCTTCAATAATTAGTGACCATTCCAGAAAGAATCTTCTCTACCCAAGGTTGAGGGTAGCACCAAAACTATGTGTATAAACATAAACATTTAGAAGTCAGTTTGACTACATCTCCATTTAGCAAGGTAACAGTATTAGGTTCTCCTATAGGTCTTGTGACCTTCCTAGCCATGGGGTTTTGACCAGGTTTACAGTGAATTCCTTCCTGTGGAGCAAGCTCCACCTCAAATCCAATTAAGAATGGTTGGTTACTCCCTAAACCTTTATGCCATTATTGCACCACTGGGCACATCTTGCCTGTCAAGTTGGTACTATAGCATGAAGAATTCTCTGCTGAGTAATATCTTTAATGTCTTTTTCTCCAGCAGCCATATAGCACCATGACAGTTATCCTGCAATGAGGAACATTTCAGGTATGATCCAGTTCCATTTTTTCTGAGTCTTACTACAAAAGTAGGTTGTGTCTTTAGCAACAACATCTTACCATCTAATTCTGATGGTAAGATTCTAACCAAGAACTATGGCAATAGCCTGCATTGTTTTGGAGGCCTTTGGGGCTTCCCTAATAACTCATAGGGAGATAACCCACTCCTTGGCCAGGTCAACTCTTGATTAATCTAGACATAGTATTTTTCCTATCATCCTGATGTGACCTGCATGGGTTCTTCTGAGTAGTACTAATCTTTTCATCAGTCAAAATTTTCCTCCATTTCTACAAAAGCTTCTCTTCTGTCCAAACTGAATGATTTCCAAAGCCTTATGCTCTGCTTTCCTGATTTTCACTGTAAATCTAGCTGAAAGCAACCAGGCTTGACCATGCCTGAATGCTGGGTTGCCTTGAAATTACCTCTGCCATGTTACTTGTTCATCACCTTTAAATTAATTCTTCTATAAAGCTGCAGGGAATGGATAAGATGCAGATAAATTCTGTATGGATAAGTTGCAAATAAGATCTTTGCCAGGATATAACAAGAATGGCCTCTGGCCAAATTCTCAGTAAATTCCAGACTTCCCTTTGAAGGTGCCCAAGTAGTCTTTACTGTCAACATTCCTACAGGAATTCTGACCTCACATCCACATACATTTTACTTTTAATGAGTGTTCATATGATTCTAGGTTTTTTTTATAACCTGCTTCTCAAACATATCAAAATTCTTCCTAAAACAGTTCAAAGGGCTTCTGAGTCACTACTCACATCAAAGACCATATGGGTCAACAACAAATTTCTGTGTAAGCCACCTTTTGTCCCTGTGACAAGATACCTGGGGAGTGGGGCGGGGAACAACTTAAAGGTAGATAGATTTCTTCAGGTTCACAGTCTCTCAGGATTCAATTCCTGGGAACCTGACTCCTTGGCTTCAGGTCTATGGTGATTCAGAACATAATGGGGGTGACAATGTAGGATATAGTCACTGCTTAGCTCATGGTGACCAGGAATCAGAAAGCAAGAGACTGGGTACAAAGTAAATGCTTCAAAGACATGACCCCAGTGACTTATTTTTTCCAACTAAGACCCTCCTTATAGCCCACTGTAGCTTGAGTTTTCCTGCCTGGCCCACAGTCAGGACAAATCTCTGACACCCGCCAGTCCCACAGCCATTCAGACCCAACCAAATAAACACAGAGACTTATATTGGTTACAAACTGTATGGCCATGGCAGGCTTCTTGCTAACTGTTCTTACAGCTTAAATTAATCCATTTCTATTAATCTATACCTTGCCACGTGGCTTGTGGCTTACCAGTACTTTACATCTTCCTTGTCCTGAGGGCGGCTGGCAGTGTCTCCCTCACCCAGCTTCCTGTTCTCTCAATTCTCCTCTCTGTTAGTCCCGCCTATACTTCCTGCCTGGCCACTGACCAATCAGTGATTTATTCATTGACCAATCAGCAACACATTTGACATACAGACCATCCCACAGCACTTCCCCTTTTCTTTTCTTAAAAAGGAAGGTTTTAACCTTTACACATCTCCAAAGTCAGCTTGGTATATTTGGGAATTTGGGCGTAGCTTCTCTTACTACTTCCTGCTGGAGGGGGGCTCTGTATCTTATGGGGACACAAAGAATATTTTAGGGTTATGGAGTAGTCCATGAGGGTGTATCGTCTGAGCCAGTTGCCTGAAACCATTTTGGATGTTGGATCATCTGGGCCATGGTGTCATTGGAGACCTTTCAGGGGGTCTTGGCTGGTCAAACCTGATGTATCTTAATCTGTAACAAATGCATAGCCTCTGGCTTTCTGTGGAAACAAAAGCAGAGCCTCCTTTCCAAAGCAACATATCCTTACATCCAAATTTTGAAGTCAAGGTACCTTTAAAATATACATTTTGGCATAACTCAACAGTTTTTGTAATCAAATGTTTTTCTTCAGTTATGAATATCAAAGAGAACATAATCCAGATTCTCTGTGTGGTAGCCATCTTTACGTGGCTTATTTTTTTATATTAGCTTGAGCCTATTGCTTTAAACTGCAGCATTCTAAGCCTGAAACGGCACTGTGGCTGCTGGCTCCGCCCACTTCAGCTTCCCAACATGGCGGTGATACATTTTCCGCCAGGTCTGGGAGCCATCAACTCTCAGAAATAGTGGGTCTATGCTTCGATCAAAGCAGCGTGTAGCCCAGAAACCTCTTTTTTTTTTTTTTACTAGCAAAGGCTAAATCCACCGCACAGCTTAATGTGCCATTTGCAGAGGCTTCATTCCCGCCATACTGCAGGTCAAGCATGCACGCCAGGAACCCGCCAGTAGCTCAAACTGGCAGCTGCCGCTCATTTGAAAGAGACAATTAGGAAGCTGTTTTTAGCTCTGTTTTAGAATATTTTTTTTCAGTTTTTAGGTGAAAACTCTTGCCACCACGTTGGATGCCATTTGTAGCTTGAGTTTTCCTGCCTGGCCCACAGTCAGGACAAATCTCTGACACCCGCCAGTCCCACAGCCATTCAGACCCAACCAAATAAACACAGAGACTTATATTGGTTACAAACTGTATGGCCATGGCAGGCTTCTTGCTAACTGTTCTTACAGCTTAAATTAATCCATTTCTATTAATCTATACCTTGCCACGTGGCTTGTGGCTTACCGGTACTTTACATCTTCCTTGTCCTGAGGGCGGCTGGCAGTGTCTCCCTCACCCAGCTTCCTGTTCTCTCAATTCTCCTCTCTGTTAGTCCCGCCTATACTTCCTGCCTGGCCACTGACCAATCAGTGATTTATTCATTGACCAATCAGCAACACATTTGACATACAGACCATCCCACAGCAGCCCACTGAGCTATAAACTGATCAGTAGATTGATCTCCTGATGAAGTTAGCATCATCATGCTCTGATCATCTCTCAATAGTCCCACTATCAGGAGACCAAGACTTTAACACAGGAAACTTGCAATGGGGGATTTGCATTCAAGCCCCCATGTGTCTACTCTATTTGAGACTTTAAATATTCCATGTTGGCCCGTGTCTTAAATGTTTAGATCTCCCAGGGTGGCACCACTGTGAAATAGTATAACTTTTAGAAGGTTTAGCCTATTGGGAATCATTAGGCTGCTTAAGAAATTATTATGTTAATTATCTTTAATTATAAACTTACACAACCTAGAATCAGCTGGGAAGAGTCTCAGTGGGAATTGTCTACATTGGGTTGGCCTGTGGGGATGTCTAGGGGGACTGTCTTACTTAAATTAATTGATGTGGGAAGCTCCAGCCTACTATGGGTAGCACCATTCCCTAGGCATGTGCCCCGAGCTATATGAGTAAAGAAGTTGAACAAAGCACAAGCAAGCTAGTATACACACATTCATTTCTCCTCTACTCTTGACTGTGGATCTGATGTGACTAGATATTTAAAAATCACTGCCTTGACTTCTCTGATATGATGGACTGAAACTGGGAATTGTAAGATAAAATAAACCTCTTTGTCCCCAAGTTGCTTTTTGTCAGGAATTTTTAATCATAGCAACAGAAATGAAACTGAAAAATGCCCTTGAAGATGAATGTGAGATTGAGCTCACTCCTTGCCCTCTCTTTTGCTTCCTGGTAAAGGGATAAGCAAAGTTGCTCTATCATGTGTATGGTCATGATATGTTACCTTATCACAGTTCCAAAGCAAAGGGACCACAGAACCACACATTGGAGCCTCTCAAATTATGAACCTACACAAATATTTTCTCTTTGTGAATTAGTGTTCATAATAGGAACATAAACTAACACACACACCCATCACACTTGAATAAGACAGTAAGAGTCAAAGTAATGTACACAATCCACTGGTCATTCCTTCAAAGGACCTATGACCTAAACCAGTGGTTTTCATTCTTAACGCTGCAACTGTTCGATACAGTTCCTCATGTTGTGGTGACCGCCAACCACAAAATTATTTTGTGGCTACTTCATAATTATAATTTTGCTACTGCTGTGAATCATAATGTAAATATCTGATATGCAGGATAACTGATATGCGACCCCAAATGGGTCATGACCCACAAGATGAGAACCACTGACCTAAACTCTTACTATTGTGGTCTATATATATATATGAGTGTGAAACCCTGTGAATGATGTGACATGAAGGAACCTTGTCTCTGGCACAGTGCCATATCGCCTTTTTATGGCTTTAGTATGTATAAATTCATGTAGAGAAAATAGTCCCTGGTGCAGGCCACTGTTATTTTGCATATCTAACATTCAGCTAAACAAGTTTTCTAACCAACTCATAGTCTTGCCCCTCATGACTCTACTTTGTGGACCCCTTTTCAATGAAATATCGAATCATTGGAATTAGAGATGACCTCAGAAGCACTCATGTGTGGTCCTTAATGAATAGATGGAGAAGTCCTGTCACTCTTGCCATTATGCACAATCCTCCTTTTCTCGTCCCTACACCGGTTGCTATTTCCTCGTGCTGACTTTACACGCATTAGGTCTCCATCTGCCTAGGCTACCCTTCTCCCTCACAACCGCAAAAACAAAGACAAACAACAGAACAACCAAGCAACAATAAAACAGAACATTCCAAGGAAAGAACAGTGGGAGGCATGCTAGCCAGTTCTATGATGATTAAGCATAAACTGACAAACGTGGATACAAATGATCAATAACCAATGATTTCTTCCAGTTGAATTTCTGCTGGCTGGGCTGTTGAGATGGCTAAAGGAGCTTGCCACTAAGCCTGATGATCCCAGTTCAATCCCTGGGTTAAAGAAAACTGACTCCTACAGGTAGTACTCCAGGTGCCTACTCCCAAACACACAGACACACAGACACACAGACACACACACACACACACACACACACACACACACAAAGAGAGAGAGGGAGAGAGAGACAGAGACAGAGACAGAGAGAAGTAAAAAGTAAGTAAGTGTAATTAGAAAAAATCTATTTGCACATCTGTTATAAAACTGAGGGCTCCCTTCAACTCTGTCAGCCACAGCTAACTTTTCTCAGGTGACCCGTTCTGCTGGCCCTTCATCCAGAGTGATACTGTCCCCAGAACTCTATACCTTCAGGCTTCCCATAGAAATACTGGAGACAGGCACAGGGCAACAATAACAGCCATTTGTCTCTCGCCAGTAAAAACAGATATTTTCTCTCACGGGACCCCCACTCCCAGCACTTTCATGATACATGATTTTGGTTTTCTCTGGAAATTTGAACATAATATCAAGCACATGGTAGAAGCAGTCCCTATAAACTCTATTCTTGTCAGCCGCTCAAATGGCCTCATTATTTGGCAACCATAAACATGGCTTGAAGTCCCTGCTCCTGCCAAGCTGAAGTCTTCCAGTGCTGGGGCTGCGTGATTGAAAGTTCAAGATTATAGTAGAAGGGGGCAAGGAAGTGTTTTCGTTCTTGATGGTCTGCTAAAAGCCCCTGGCCAAAAACAGCTCTCTGTCTGAAAGACAGTAAATTTCTTCCACTGCTGAAAATAAATGTTTTGTGGGAAAGCCAGACAGGACTCGGGGCAGGAGAAGCGTGCCTGGCACATGTAGGGAAGGCAAGAGGTGGGATTACTAGTGGCCATTCTTCAAAACAGGGAGGTCCCTGTATGACCACAAGCAGGCTGGGAGCCTGCTGATTCTGCCATGTGAGATGGGAATTGTTAAACCGTTGCAGAAAATGCCTCTCTATATTGCTTCCCTTAATTGCCAATTACATCATCTGGGGATGTCAGGATCCTTATTTTCAATGTCACCTTTAACATGCCACCCTCACAAGACTAGGCTTAGAAGTGGAATATTCTGGTTGGCTTCCCAAGGGCATGATGGCCTTAGCTGTGTGACTTCAGCCTCTTTATTTTTGATTGTCCTCAATGTCAAACTCCTTTTGACATAGAGCTTTGGGTAAGAAAGAGAAATGTGAATGAACTTTCTCAATTGTCTTTCTTTATTTCATGTGTGTATGCATGTGCATGTATGCAGAGGCACATATATGTGTGTGTGTGCACAGATGCATGTGTGTTGGGGGGTACATGTCTGTATGAAGACCAGAGGACAGCCTCAGATGTCGTTCCTCAGGCTGCTGTGTCTCTTTCCTCTTGGAGCTTGGCAATTTGACTATGCTGGCTGGCCAGTGAGCTCAAGGGATCTGCCTCTCTCTGCCTCCCTAGCACTGGGACTTATTTTACACAGATTCTGAGGACTGAACTCAAGTCCTGATGCTTGCAAGATAAGCATTCTTCCTGCTTGTCTCTCTCCAGCCTTTCTAGTTCTTTCTCTTCATAAATATTCAACATAAACACAAACATCCTTCATTGGATGATCAGGTATGCTGACTTGAGCTCTTTGTAACAACACAAGTGGGCAGCAAATTAGCTGAGGAAACTCAGCAGTGTGGTTTCAGGATCAACTATGTCACTTTCCGCTGGGATGAAGCAGAGAATCATAACAGAAGCTGACGGACTTCTATAGTGTAGATGGACATGTTGAGCTGTGGGATTTCCAAATATTGGTGTGAGGTAGCTTTGGACATGTGACAAAAGCAGAAATCACAGACATTCAGAAGCAAAATAAGCTTTGAAGCCTACGTGGGGGACGCAGAGGTTGAATCAGCAAATACACTCATCTCAGATTAGTGGATAGATAGGTGTGATAATTAGATTTAATTGTCAACTTGACACAACCTGGAACCACCTAGGATGAAGTTACCTTGTGTTGGATTGTGTGCACATCTGTGGGGAACTGTCTTGGTGAAGTTAATTGACGGGAGAAGACCCAGTTCACCGTGAGTGGCACTGAACTATGTAAGAGCAGAGAAATCCAGCTGAGTGCGAGTGAAAGCAAGCAAGCAAGCAAACATGGGTACACTCATGCTCTCTGCTCTGTCTGTGGAAGTGATATGACTGTTTGAAGCTCCTATCTTGACTCCCCCACAGTGATGGGCTGTAGCCTGTAATTGTGAGCTGAAATGTATTGACCTTTTCCCCTAAGTTGCTTTTTGTTGGGGTATTTCATGACAGAAACAGAAGTCAAAATACAACAATAGATAAATGGAAATGTATTTAATGGTGACTGGTTGTGCAAACAACAGATGTGAGGAAATTGCTTGACAGGTGTAAGGAAATCTATGAACTTTCTCCCTGAAAAAAGCAACACTTACAAACACACTCAGATGTTTACACAGCATTCTAAGGTGCTCCCAGACGACTCTGTATCAGCTGCAAGTTCATAGTCTGCAGGGAAATGTAAGTCTGAATTTCCATGCTTCCTTTCCCTTTCCCAGCTGCATTTCTTCAAGTTAAAGGTTCAAGCTTATATAACATCTACTCAAGGGGTTTAGCATGCAGATTTCTGGGGTACCAGGTCAGTTGACTGACTGTATTTTATTTTGGTGCTGGTGCACTGAAGCCTTTGGAGTTCCTGGAAGATCCAGCTGTCCATACTCTACATTCAGGAACATTTCATGGAATCTCTCTATGGGGTTTGCACACCTGCATCTACAGAAAGATACTAAGAACTTTTGGAGGAGAAAACCATCATAACTTTACAATTCGCCACACAGTGAACTTTCATCTTTGGTACATACTTCCTCTTCCTATGGGCTGTCTTACCTCCTGGAGATGATTGGAAATGTCTTGCCTCATAGGGTTCTAACTCACTAGTCTGTATCCCCCCATGGCTAGTGTGCACAGAATGTGTTTAATAAGTACTTATGTTGATTATATGATCTCATATCCTTTCTCTCCCTTTATCAGCCAGTCAAATTCTTGTCCTTCCATCATTAAAATCCAGATGTTGTTTCTTCATCTTCCCAATTACTTTTTGCATTTTATTTCCTGTTTGTCATGTATGCTCTTCTGTCTGCATCATCTGGCCTATTTTTATCAAGAAATGTTTTGTTGGGTTTATCCTTGGTTTTGCTGCTCTCTCTCTCCCCTGCTTCCCCATGGTTCTTTCACAGAAAGCCCTTTGTGTTGAGCAAACAGACTCTAATCTGCACATCTCACTCCAAACTCCAACAGGGATGCCAGGTAAGCATCCTAACACCAGCCAGAAACAGCTGTTCAAGTGGTCCAGAGCAGCAAGCAGGGATTGTGTGTGCAGTTCTCTTGCCTTATGGGCCTCTGGTCCAGCAAGCTCAGGGATGAAGCCATGAGCACAAATGTTTGCCTTGCTGGCTGGAAGTCTTAAGAGCAGCTGCCTGCTGATTGATGATAACTTGCATAATGACACCACGCATTCAGATGCTGCCAGGCATGAGGGAAGTCTGGGAGCTCCCCACGCCATCCCTTGCTGGTTGGCGGAATCCTTATCTTCCAGCATGCAGGCAACAAAGACAGCGAGAGCCAGAAAGTGTCTGATCCAAAGATGCCCATTATAACCCCAGCAATTTTAACACTCAGGAGGGAGAGAGGAGAGCTTCATGTGCTCACTAGCAAATTTACCAAGAAAACTATACACAGATGCCCAGCATGCTCACTAAACCCATATATTAGAGTATCAAAGTTGGATGCAGTTAATAAAACCATGGCTTATGGGTAAAATGGACGAGGATATAAAGCTGGTGGAACCACCTTCTAGAAAGAATTTCTTAAAGCGGATTTGCTTTCTGATGAAGCCAGATTTCATTCAAGCACAATACTTGGTATACTGTCAGCCCATAAGATTTGTCCTACTGATGTTTAAAAAGGAACTTTGAGTTAAAGTAGCCTGTTAAAATGACTAAAAATATCAATGTCTAATGAAAGATTATATATGCTTTATACATGTATACACATAACTTTTAAAAATATTTTATTTTATGTTTATGCAAGTATATGATGTGCTTGGATCAAATCCATGATCACATTTCTTCCCCTCCAGTTCCTCTCACCACTCCTTCCTAATGTCACGTGTTACCCTCACCCTCTCCCTCTCCCCTCTCTCCCTAGCCTTATGTCTCTCTTTTAATACTCACTGAGTTGACTTAGGGCTGCCTGTATGTGCACGAGTGTAGGACCATGTTGTACCAAACATGGGTAGCCTTTGAGGGTCTACATCCCTGAAAAAAACTGACCCTCACTCCTCCAAGAGCCATCAGTTGCCAGTAACTCATCTGACAATTGTGGAACTCTTGAGCCTCTCTCTCATTTATACTGAGATTTGGCTGGCTTGATTTTGTACAGGTCTTGTGGATGCAGCCACAGATCCCGTGAGTGAGTTCATGTGTGCAACTGCACTTTCAGGTCCAGTAAACACTTTTCACAGATAGCTACTCTCTCTGACTCTTGCAATCTTTCTGGGCCCCTTTCCAATATGCTCCATGAGCCTTGATGGGGGACTGGGGTATGTGATGGAGAATATAGATGCTCCATTTAGAACTGAGCACTCTTCAGTTTCTTATTCTCTTCACATTGATCAGTGGTAGGTATCTATATTATATAACTCTTTGTATTTATGTCCCTCAGCTCAGGCACTTTCCTCCTGTGTGTTGTTGATCCATTCCACTAGAAGATTCTTAGTTCCCCTGTCTGTTCTGTTCGCTTTCATCCTTCTACCCCATTCTTCACACAACAACAGGATTTTCCAAACTCATAATACTTCTACTCACTCTACTCATTAATATTCTTCCATTCAAAACAATTGTCCAAACTCTGTTAAAAATGGGGAGTCTATCATAAATCCCTACTTCCTTCTAAATACAAATAAGCCTACTTAATAAAAGAAACTGACAAGCTTCAACATATTTGAGTTTCTGCCCACACCACCACATTGTAAGAGAACCCCCTTTCCTGTATCTTCCATTGTGGACTGCCTTTGGATCCATGGACATTTACATTTTTCACATTCTGCAGAATACCAAACATGAAGGATGTTATCAGGAACTCCTATAATAAAAGACACATAATTTGCTTATTTTTACCCAGTCATTTCCCAAATTTAGCCAAACTCAGACTGAATATTTGGACACTCATCTCTGTTCATTTGTTTCATGATTCAACAATCTGGATACTTACTTGAATGTCTGTGCTAGCAGATCCCTCAACTTCCCCCCTCTTCTTCCTGACATACTCTGAAGTGAATCCTTGTTTTCTCATGGCATATACTCATTTCCTGTAGCACAGTGTGCTCATCTTTGTGACTCTGGGCAAGCTATTTCCTTTTTTTCTATTAGATAAGATTCTTGAGTTGCAACTTAAAACAATTTCAGATCAAGTTATGAAAGTGGGGTGATTACATGGCTCATGGGATCAGCAAGCAAAGTAGTAAATGACACAGTTGGTTATAACTCTGGTGTTCTCATTGGAAACGATTGCTCCTTCTCCTGACACATCAAGAGATCATTGACAATATCTGTAGAGCCAATGATATAGAAGAGGGAGTCTTTTGTTGGGATTTGTTTGGCAGTGATCAGGTCAGGCAGTCTCCTAGTCCCCTCACAGTGAAGAAATGTTGAGCTAAAATTTCATTTGTGTTATAAATGAAATGTCTTCATTACAATGATATCACAGTCACTAGGACTAAAGTGTTACCTTCTACTGGCAATGCTTGATTTTTACTTTTATATGGTTAGGAAACCTGGCTACTGTCTACATTAGATTTGTATATCTGCAGGTCTATAACCTAAGAATAGATGGCTTCCTTACCCAAATTAAGTTATAAAACAATACAAGAGAATATATTTAAATCATCCAAATTTGATAATGTGTCCACTATAAGACCACTCCTCACAGACGTTCCAATTGTTCCAGCACAGGCTGTCTCTTTATCTTTGGGTATACGGAGTAAGAGCTGGGTGTGTGGAACAGAGCTTAGGCAAAACCAAGGTTTATTATACTTAAAGTTAAAAAGACCATTTATCTCATAGAAATACACTGTGATGCTTATTTCTGTGCATGTTAGCAAATGGACCATGGACTGGAAAGATGGCTCTGTGGATAAATGCTCTTCCAAATGACCCAGCCTTGGTCCCCAGTACCTATAAGGTGGCTCACAGCCACCTCAAGTTCCAGGGAATACAGTTCCCTCTTCTGGTCTCCTCAGGCACTGCATGCAATGTGATGCTCATACACACAGGCAGGCAAAACACTCAAACCCACAAAATAAAAATATGTCATTTTTTAACTTTAAAAGCAAGAAAAAAATAACTGAACACCGGAAGTTTAAAGCATGGGTGGTGTTTAATAAGTAGTTGATGTAGATATCTGATGTTGGATACTAATTGAAAGACAGAGAAGAAAGCCATCAAGAGCCTCAATCTCTGACATTAAAAAAAAAATTATTGTCATGTCTAGACAGAGTAGAAAGTACACTGCTTTGTGTTTGGTTTTAATTTTCATTTCCAAATATCAGCCATTGAGCTCTAAAAGTCATTTGCTTACAGAAGCATCGCACCAACTGATTAAATATATCTCCTAGCTGTGGTCTCAGGAGTTGCTCTAAAGCAGTAAGATATGCACAGTTTGAAATGTTTGGTGTCAGGGCAACATTTAAATCCTCAGACCAATTAAGTCTAATTACTGAGTGAATGGTAATACTTTTCCTCAACAATTCGAAGGTTAAATTAAAATTCGTTTTCAAATTAGAAGGAAACACCTACTAACTGTCAATCTTCCCAATATTTATTTGAGGCTCTGCTTTAGAAAACTACAGAGATAGAAAAGCATTATCTCTGAGTCAATCTTTTCTAGTATTCTGAGTATTATAGTTAGAGCCCACAAAAATTCTTTCTTTTTAAACCAGCACTAAGCAAACTTAAAGCACACCTTTTTAAAGTTTGTGAACAAGATCTAGCAAAGGCTCCAAGGACACTTCAATTGATGGTGAATCATGGCTTTAAAAGCTCAGGAATTTCTGATCAATTGTTGAGCACCTAATGCCAAGTTTCACTGTCCTCCGGCAGCTTTATTAAAAATAGACAATGTTGTCTCTGCTTGACACAAGATATTGGAAAATCTACAAAAGGCAAAGAGATAGGTAAATACTCAGCTACAGAGATTAGCGAAGGAGAAAAATCCTACAAGAACAGTTAACAAAATGCCCATCTTGTAGGGTATAAAAATGAATGAGTAGTTACATTCCAAGACTTAGATATGAAGGACAGTCTGAGTTTTGCCCACTCTGCTACAGAAACACATCCACTGAGCTGAATGTTTGTTCACTGAAGGAACAAATGAAGTAAAGGGGCCTACACCATATGAAAAAAAATGCAAGACAAGGCCAATGTTGATTTCATCTGCTGATTCTCAATTTTATGCCAACTACATTTTAAACAAACCCATATGATACACATTGTAGAACCCACTGTCTCATTTTGTTGCCTATATGGTTAAAACCTCCAAAATTGCCCTCCCCAGTGTGGCAGTTAGTATACATTACTGTCCTGGCAGGATCTAGAATCATCTAGAAGACAAGATCATAGTCATGGCTAGAAGGTATTTCTAGAAGGCATTGAGTTTCATGATGTATGCAAACTGCCACCGATGTGGGTAATGCTGTTCTGTGGGCATGAGCTCTAGGCTACTATGTAAAACAGAAAAGGAGAGCTTGACACCAGCTTTCACCTCTGCTTCCTGACTACAGAAGCAATGGAAACAACTGGTTGCCTCACCTTCCTGCTCCTGTGACTGTTGTCATGTGTACTAGATCCCCATGAACTATAATCTAAAACAAATCACAAACTCCATCAAAACAAACTTACCACACAAAGTGAGTGGAGAATCAGAACTACCACTGACTGTTTCACGCTATGAAATATCAAAATTGTTTATTCTGTCAGCACTCCACTAAGTAAATGGCTTTTACAAATATGTACAAGTTCATAATTAAATGGGCTCCCTTGCCACTGTGTTACTTGGCTTTCTATAGCTGTGGCTGGAGTAATTAAGAGATGAACCCAAAGAGAGGAATCATTTATTTTGACTCATGGTTTCAGGACTTTGCCTCCATCATAATAGGCACCACACAGTGGAGTAGAGTAGCACACATCATGGTGGCCAAGAAATAAAGAGAATACCCACCCATGTGAGATTTCTCCTTTGTCGTATTTCCTCTAGCTGGGCCCCTGGCCTATGGGTGGTGCCACCCACACTCAGTACAGGTCTTTCCTCTTTAATTAATACTTCTTGGAAACAGCCTAGTAAATATAGGCATGAGCTAATATGCTAAGTACATCTGAAGCCAATCAAGTTGACAGTCACAATTAACCATCATCAGCATTAATAGAAAATAATATTTTATTTGATATAGGAGAAGTTGATATAGGGATTTCTCCCATAGTCAAGCAGATTTCACAACTGAATTTCATGGATAAAGTCCCATAGTCAGGCAATCACTGTCTAACTGCTCATCTGCTTCCAAGACATAAAACGGGCTACGTTGTCAACACAGACAATTAAATTTATCCTGTTTTCAGTAAAAGAAACAAAACCCTGATTAACTGAATGAAAGCATATGTTAGAGATTTTGACACAGTTTTATTTGGGTTTGTATTAGTATTTTCTTCTTATCCCTTCCACTGCTCTCCATCCAGACTCACTTTGATGTTGATACCTATGGATGCATGCGTTGGCAAATGGTTCATGTCTGTCCCTATATGAATTGGTAGACATGCTTATGTAGTTGGGTGAGTGACTGTGAAATGTTTTCAAAACCTTCTGTGTTCAACCCCCACTGTCCAGCTAGCTTAGACAACATGCATTTCCAAGCATGTGTGAAATTGCTTACTTGTCTTCATAAAAAGAGAAATTTGAAACATTGATTTTACATCCAGGTCAATACTGTATTTTCTTGGAAGTAAATTTCCAAACCAATTACATCAAGAAAAAAAAATATGAACTTAAATCAGCTTTCTCCACTATGAGACTCAACACAGCCTACCATTGTTTTCAAGCAATGTCCTCAAAACCATAAACATAATCTAGGGGACTGACTTTAATCAAATGATGAATATCCAGGTAAGCAGTCCTTTGGTATCATTCTGCCCACTTACCTGCTCTTATCTGTTCTTTGATATGAGGGCATCTTCTTGCAGTTCTTGTTTTTACCTAAATACCAGTTTTCTATTTTATTTAAAAATTAATTTTGTGTGTATGAGTATATGTACATGAGAGTGTAATACATGCATATGGTATATGTGCATGGGTTTGCAGATAAGCAAGTTCGTGTAAGTGTGCAAGTCTGTGAGAGTACACAGAGGCCAGAGGAGGGCATTGATTGGCTGTGCTACTCTGCATTGTCTGCATTATTCTCCTGAGAACTCTCACTGACTCTGGATCTAGGCTGGTAGCCAGTAACACCCCAGCAATCCTGTCTCCACTTTCTCTTGCACAGAAGGCAAAGGTACAGGAGCCATGCGTGGCTTGCTACATGGGAGCTGGGAATTTGAACTCAGGTTTTCATGCTTTCTTGGCAAGCAGTCTTACCTGTTGAGACATGTCCAATGCTCAAGATTGGTTTCTAACTTAGAAACCTCTACTGTTCAGAAAGTGGACAAAGCTATGGTTGAGAATTAACATTCTTAGCAAAGTACTTACTCAAGCATACTGAGACTTCTCTATGTGAAAGCTAATTTATAAATGTATTTACTGAATAACGGTAGTATATCTATTGCCTCCAAGCTAAACCACAATTCAGCAGCTTAGCACTACTGACATCTTATATCAGATATATTTTTTGTATTGGACAAATTTGCACTGTACCTGTAGAGTGTTATCAAGCTCCACGCTCTCCACCCATCAGATGCCAGTAGCATACTTGCAACCTTCCATCCAATCTATCTCCCCAGCTTCTAATCTACAGATAGCAGTCCATGTAGCACCTTGTGTCCACTGGGGACTTATTGTTCCTCCAAGGAAAAGCAAATCAACTGACAATCATCAAAGTGAAGTTGCCCTAGCAAACGTGGAATGGAATATTTCCTCAGGAGAGTAGCACCTGTTGAGCAAGTGATCTGTCTATACTATTCATAACATGTACCAAGCACTCAGCACTGTGTCTGCCATATAGCATGTAACCAGCCAAATATTCTGAAGTGAATGGAGGGTTGAAATGCCTTAAGCAATAACACTCCACTCATGAAAACACTATATAGCTGTTAATATGCTTATCAAAATAAGTGCTCAAGAAATGTTAACTGAAAATGCCAAGTAGAATTATAAAATATGTGTATTATTTATTATTGGTGTAATTATTAAGGCCACTCCACGTAGTTAAAAAATTTATTTAATGGCGTAACTTACAAATTAAGGGATAGGTAGGTCGCGGGGTCTGGGGAAGGTGTATCACAGTCCAGCGGTGTTCTCTGGAGTTCTGCTTGGTCCACCTCCACTATCCAGGGTCCCGGAACCGAGAGAGCACCCCCGATCCAGATCTCAGGTCCCCAGGAGCCTCCCTTGGCCCCGCCTTGTAGGCGTGACAGTTGCCGAAGTCTCAATGGGGGTTGGAACTTCCAGATCAAGGCTGGAATGGCTACCCACTACATTTATTATTTGTCTTGTTGTATGATGAGTTATTTCCTGAAGTACATGTAAAAATCATTGCTGTGTAAAGTTGCAGGCTGATTGGTTTTCACCATTTTCATATGCTACATATAAGTTATGACATAAAATTTTACTAAACGTAGTTTCATTGTATAATCACAGAGGCATAATGGAGTATGGTAGGTCTAGATCCCCAGATAAAGCCTCCTCTCACTCTCCACACTGAATGACACTGAGATCTAGACACAGCAGACTTCCACCTTTAGAGCATTTCTGGCTCTGTGCAAAAGCTACTCTGGACCTTGTGACTATGCAGAACTCAGTGCCTTTTTACCCAATGCATCATGGGTACCAGGGAGGTCTGCAGAAAAAAAACTAGATGTCCCAGTCCTCTACAAATACAGAGTCTAATTAGGAAAACAAGAGCTCCATGAACAGCACCATCAGAATAATCTGAAGTGCTCAGGTGTGACCTCCACTTCCATAAGAGGAAAACGTCAAGGAGTCACTTGAGGTTAACTGTCAAGACTTAGACATGGGAAGAAGGGAAAGAACATCTCTGAGAAACAAAAGGCAAATATTGCCAATAAAATCATGAAGACAGTGGGTGAGGACCTGTGGAATCATCCAAGATGACCTTGTCTCTGAGACAGAGAGATGAAGGGACCATCTCCCAACAGAAAAACAGCCTCTTGAAAAGGACAATCTTTTAATAAGTAGTCACGTCCCAGGCATGAAAAACCAAGCATGTAATACCTTTGCTTGGTAGTATCAAATGGCAGAACCACAAGTCTTTAACAAAAAATAATTACTTATGTGCTGGAGAGATGACTCAGTGCTTAAGAGCATTGGCTGCTCTTCAGAAGGACATGGGTTCAAGATCCACAACCCACATGCATTTACAACCATCTGTGACTCCAGTTCCAGGGTATCTGAAGCCCTCTTCTGACTTTGATGGGTACCAGGCATGCAGGTTATACGTAGACATAAATACAGACAAAACACCCACATGCATATGAAGTAAAATAATAATTATAATTACACACAGACCCTTATTGCAATAGAGAGCTTGAGTCACTTCTCCAGTTTATTCTAATTCTCAGTGATCCACATGGCTTATTCCCAAGAGACTCTGCAGGAAAATTCCCATACAGTGGACATCAGCCAAGGTCTGTTGTCTGGTGCTGAGGCTGCTACTTTACCCCGATTTTGTCCAATTTCTACATATATGGGGAGCCTTACTGTGGGAGAGCAGACTCCACAGTCAAACAGATAGGATTCACATTTAGACATCCTCCTTTTCTGTGTGTGAAATTTTAGACAAGTTACTCTACCATCTGAGTCTTATTTGTGAGATAGGAATGCTAATGGATGAATGTGTGATGGATTGTATTTGGCCCAATAAAATCTACTGAGATTCCCATTCCCAGGAGACCTGGGAGTATGTTCTGTTAAGAAATGGGAGTTTGGGGGCTGGAGAGATTTCACAGTGGTTAGAGCACTTTAGATACTTGTAGAGGACCAAGGTCCAGTTCCCAGCACTGACATAGCAATCCACACCCATAAGTGATTCCAGTTCTAATGCCCTCTTTGGCCTTCTCCAGCATTGCACTCATATGGTACATTGCTGTGGGATGTTCTGTATGGCAAATGTGTTGCTAATTAGTCAATAAATAAAACACTGATTGGCCATTGGCTAGGCAGGAAGTGTAGGCGGGGCAAAGAGGAGAATAAAGCTGGGAAGTCGAAGGCTGAGTCAGAGAGACACTGCCAGCCGCCACGATGAGAAACAGCATGTGAAGATGCCGGTAAGCCACAAGCCACGTGGCAAGGTATAGATGAATGGAAATGGATTAATTTAAGCTGTAAGAACAGTTAGCAAGAAGCCTGCCATGGCCATACAGTTTGTAACCAATATAAGTCTCTGTGTTTACTTGGTCGGGTTTGAGCGGCTGTGGGACTGGCAGGTGAGAGAGATTTGTCCTGACTGTGGGCCAGGCAGGAAAACTCTAGCTACAAATGGCGTCCAACGTGGTGGCAAGAGTTTCCACCTAAAAACTGAGAAAAAAGATTCTAAAATGGAGCTAAAAACAGTTCCTAATTGTCTCTCTCAAATGAGCAGCAGCTGCTGGTTTGAGCTACTTGTGGGTTCCTGGTGTGCATGCTCGACATGCTGTATGGCAGGAATGAGGCCTCTGCAAGTGGCACATTAAGCTGCATGGTGGATTTAGACTTTGCTAATACAAAACAAAACAAAACAAAACAAAAAAAGGTTTCTGGACTACACGCTGCTTGGATAAAAGCATAGACCCACGATAGCTCCCAGAGCTGGTGGTAAATGTAGCCATGTTGGGAAGCTGAGGTGGGAGGAGCCAGCAGTCACAGCTGCTGCAGTTTAAGGCAATAGATTCACAATAAGACAGATTCAGATGTAATAGTTTACAATGTGTGTAAAAGATGCGTAGGCTTGAAAGAGACAAAAAAGATATATAGAGTTATAGAAACAAATACATAGTTTTAAAAAAATAAAGTCTTTAAAGAGACAGTAAAATTAATATAAAAAATAAGCCACGTGAAGATGAATATTACACAGAGAATCTGGATTGTGTTGTCTTTGGGATTTTTAACTGCAGAAAAACATTTGATTGTAAAAACTGTTGAGTTATGCCAAAATGTATATTTTAAAGGTACCTTGACTTCAAAATTTGGATATAAGGATATGTTGCTTTGGAAAGGAGACTCTGCTTTTGTTTCCACAGAAAGCCAAAGGCTATGGATTTGTTCCAGATTAAGATACATCAGGTTTGACCAGCCAAGACCCCCTGAAAGGTCTCCGATGACACCATGGCCCAGATGACACCATAGCCCAGATGATCCAACATCCAGAATGATTTGAAGGCAACTGGCTCAGACAATACACCCTCATGGACTATTCCATAATTCTAAAATTTTCTTTGTATCCCTATAAGATACAGCGCCCGCCTCCAGCAGGAAGTAGTAAGAGAAGCTACGCCCAAATTCCCAAATTATATGTAATTTTACTTTGTTAAGGTTAAAACCTTCCTTTTTGAAAAAAAAAAAAAGGGGGGAAGTGCTGTGGGATGTTCTGTATGGCAAATGTGTTGCTAATTAGTCAATAAATAAAACACTGATTGGCCATTGGCTAGGCAGGAAGTGTAGGCGGGGCAAAGAGGAGAATAAAGCTGGGAAGTCGAAGGCTGAGTCAGAGAGACACTGCCAGCCGCCACGATGAGAAACAGCATGTGAAGATGCCGGTAAGCCACAAGCCACGTGGCAAGGTATAGATTAATGGAAATGGATTAATTTAAGCTGTAAGAACAGTTAGCAAGAAGCCTGCCACGGCCATACAGTTTGTAACCAATATAAGTCTCTGTGTTTACTTGGTCGGGTTTGAGCGGCTGTGGGACTGGCAGGTGAGAGAGATTTGTCCTGACTGTGGGCCAGGCAGGAAAACTCTAGCTACAGTACATATCCTTAAATGCAGACAAACATATACATAAAAATTAAATCAATCTTTAATGGAGAGAGAAAGAGAGAGAAGGAGGAGTCTTTTCAGACAGTAGAGGTGAGAATGGGATCTAACCCATCTAACTGCTATCATTTAAGAGGACATTTATAGACAGACATACATGTGAAGGACATTTCATGATGACAGACACATGTACTGGAGTTATGTTGTAATAAGCCAAGACAAGTCAGAGCATGCCAGCAAAACTCAGAAGCAAGGAAGAACTCCTGTGAAGGGCTCAGGGCCTGGTTCTCATACCTTGATTTTGGAGTTCTAAACTTCTAACAGTTGGACAATAAATTTCTATTGTTTTCAGTCTCACAGTTGGGGGTGTACTGTCACAGTGGTCCTCAGAAATTAGTGCATCCTAAGTGAATATGCTGCTATAAATTCAGTGAGAGCAGTAGTTAACTGATTACTTTGTGTCTATCCATATAATTCTATATGTTTATGTAAGATATCATTATTGAAGGAAGCTGGTAATGAGTACCAGACTTCTCTGTCCCGGTTTTGCAACTTTGTATGAATCTATAATTATTTCAAAATTAAAAAAAAATAGAACTCTGAAGAAAATCAATGAGACAATTCATGTAAAATGCTTTGTTTATCAAAGTATTCAAGCAATATTTCTGGGATTATTTTTTAAATCGATAGGTTTATAGCATGCTATAGAATCCTGATTGACTTAAAAGGCTCAAGTTGTGTAATCATATGGGATATTGACTAAAGATCAACTATGAATTACCTTGTCCTTTTGACCTTCAGATCTGAAACAGTGCAGACATTGCAGCTGGTTTTCCAGGAATTGCTGAGGTGCGACTAAGTCTCAGGAAGTTGTTCTCCCATGAAGTGTGCAGCGGGTTCCTTGGACCCTGCCTGTTGTGTTGAATACTTAAACGTATATGTGCTGGATCTCCCAACTTGTGATTTCTTTCCTTATCTCCATAGTAACAAGTTAGCCATGATGAAACCAATACAGCACCTGAGGGGCCATCCTTGAGAGTTGGCATTCTCACCCACACAAACACTCTTAGGACTCACATCCCATAAGGTAAGAATTGTAGAGATCAGCTTATATGCAAATGCACAAAATATTTGCTTTTGCTTTTTCTGTTTATTCTTTAAGAATTACACACACACACACACACACACACACACACACACACACACGATTATATCCACTCCTCTAATTCCTCTCTACAATTTACCCCTCCAATGTCCCCCATGTCCTCCTGCTAACTTCATGTCATCTTTAAAAAAATAAGCCTCAAATTCCAATCAGTGCTTCTCATATATACGTGGATATAGGGTTGGTTGATGGAGTATGGGCCACCTACCAGTGGCTGCATCCCCAAAGGAGAATGAGTTTCCCTCATTCCCAGCAACTATCAACTTCCAATAGCTCTTCTATCAGGGTTGAAGAATCATGAACACCTCCCCCATTCATGCTGGACTTTTTGTCTGGCTTGATCATGTGCACGTCTTGTACTACCACAGCAGCTGTGAGTTTATGGATACAATAGTCAGGCTGTGTCCTGAACGTAACACTTCACAGTGCCCCTCTCCATGCTCCTGCTCTTACGTCATTTCTGTCATCTCTTCACTGATGTTCCCAGAGCTTTGGCAGTGGGAACAGAAACCCAGCACAAAGCCTGTGCTGTAGGGCATAACCTGCTATTGCTATTTTAAAGAATGTTCATGCCAAACTTCTTTTTAAATACTCGTGTTTATACCAATAGATCCAGACTGTTCTCAATTTGGATTAGAGAAGATTTTTGAGAGCAACAATCAATGCAGAGACTCAATTTTGGTCTAAGTGCTAAGAATCAGACTGTGAGTACTTAGCCCTAAAAGGGACACATTTATTCAAATGTACAAAGTTTTGGGGTGTTATGACTTAACCCCAGCATCTAAAAAACAAATCCTATAGTATTAAATTAGTTTCTGGTTCCAGGCTTCCTTTTGCTTTGAGTATTTCAGAAGTTGCAGACAGAGATCTGCCCATCGTGGACACGATATCTACCTGCTTTGCTATAAGGAATAAAGGCAATCTAGGATCAGCACAGAGCAGGCAGGGAAGTTACAGTAGTCACCCAAGGTTTTGTTTATTCTCCAGATCGTCTGATTAAAGAATGAATAGCAAGGATGACAGGGGAGACAGCTCAGCTGGTGAAGAACTTGCCCTGCAAACACGAGAACCTGAGTTTGCTTTCCAAGCACTCACATAAAAAAGCCAGGGGCAGCAACACACTCTTGTGATTCCAGAGATAGAGAGGTGCAGACAGGTAGAAGCCTAGGGCCTGCTGGCACAGCAGTCCAGCTGAACTGGTGAGTTCCAGATTCAGTAAGAGAGCATGTCTCAAAAACCAAGAAAGCCACTGAAGAAGACAACAACCTTTGGTCTACACACTCATACCACACACACACACACACACACACACACACACACACACACACACACACACACACCACTAATGCACACATAAACATACATAGAGAGAAATAATATATACAAAGCATGTTTCCAACTGGTGTTGTCACTGTGACTGAAGCAGCCACAGTCCCTGTTCCCACGAAACTTATTCCTAAACAGAGACAAAAGAAACAGTCAAGAAAGCAAATAGATACCAAGTCATTCTAGAGGGCAAGGAACAAGGAAAACAGACCAAGTTACGTGATCACTGACAAGAGGACACACGATGAGTGGATAAAGGACTGGCAGGCACACTCACCATACAGTTGGCTGTCTGTAGAGCTGAGCAGGAACTAGCCAGGCTGAAAGGAAGATGCCCGATAACTCAGGCAGGAAACACGCAAGGACTAGCGGAAAGAAATCTTCTACATTAGGAGGATAAATACAAGGGCTCCAGGACACACATTCTAGGAGCAAAAGTCATGACATGTGATCAATTCAGAGTCCAGGGCATTAGGCTATGAAAGGCTTAGGTGGTGATTTTTATGCAGCAAGAGGTTTGAGGATGATTTTAAGATGAAGGATGCAGGAGAAGGGGAAACATCAAAATTCCATGAAGAAAAGGGTTATTTCAGCTTATAATCATCATAAAAACATTTTTTTTAAAAAACATATTCATTTGCCTACTAGGTTCCAATAGGTCACTTTCAAAAGTCCTAAGATGTAACGTAAGAGGTCAGAACCTCAAACTGTCCAAGAGTAGCCGCGAATGTCCGTTGCTCTGTCAAATGGTATAGCATTCACAAGCTTCATGTATTTAAGCGCAGGTCTTGAAAGGATGCTTTATGCATCTATGTCAGAGTACAGAACCATAAACCAACTAAACACACATAAACATAATTTTGATATGATAAACATCACTATTATCAACAACCTGGTAGACTCCCACAGAGAGAAATTTGTTTATGATACTTTCAAGATATGTTATTTTGGATATAATGGCCGTGTTTAGCAATTGATAAAGGAAGGTGGGTTTGTTTTGGATCATGGCTTGAGGGGATGTGGTCCATGGTAGTATGGTGGTAGGAGATGATTCTGGCTGTGGCAATGGAAACATGAGGTAACTGATTTTATCATGTCAGCAGTCAGGAAGCATAAAGAGATGGAGCTGAAGTAACAGTTGGGCTATGAGCCTCAGAGTCTCTGTGCAGGGAGCCACCTCCTCCATGAAGTTGGGATCTACCTTCCCAAGATTCCACAACTTCCAGAAACAGTGTCACCAGCTGGAGACCAGTAGTTAAAACACATGAGAATATGGGGGAAGTTCCCCATTCAAACCATTCTGGCTATGTAGCCCATTTATCCTGTGCCCTTTTATATCCATGTTCAGTCATATGCAGTATTTTAAAGGCCATTGGAGGTAAACCACAATTGTTTGTAGCAGGCGTAAAAATTTTGTAGATAAGAAGCTGTGGGGTGAAAGGGATGCTGCCGTCACTTGTCACACCCAGATTTGTATCTATCTGGAGGAGACAGTATCTTCTTGATAGAATGCATCTACTTATACAGAACCATGGCTGAGCTGTGGATAAAATCCCATACATATTTCATTTTATCCAGAAGCCAAGGCCCTGAGATGAAAAATGAAGGTGGGGCTGGCAAATTCAGAACTTGAGCAGACATTTTGACACAAGGTCTGTCTGCAACAAGAATTAATGGTGCCAGAGCCAAGGGGACGTGATGGTCTCCGAGAATCTTCTGAAACAAAGGCCACATTCCTGAAGAGGAACTGATCGAGTAGTTGGAGAAAGAGAGCCACACATTGCTCAACAAAGCCTTCCTCATAGTAGGTGGTCACTAAAGTTTGCCAAATAGTCCAGACAACTATGGTCAGCATCCATAGGCATGCACAGAGCTTTGTAGGCAAAGATAGCCAAAATGTCATGTTATCATGCAATGTTAAACTTGTTTGGGAGCTAATTACTCCAATTCTGGCTATTCTACACTCGAGTTGTGTTTCTTTAAGTCTAGTACTCATTCTCCAAATAATGTGTGAGTAAACCTCTTTCAAAGGATCTAATGATATTTGCCTTTCATGACTATTATCATATCTGATAGCATGGCTAAGTATAGAGAAGGTCCTGAGTATGTACTGGTTGATTCTGCCTTTTTATTGTTTCACTGCTATATATTCAGTAACTCATTATCAGCATGATATTCCTTGCCAAAGAATGGCCATGGGATTTCTAATTCAAACCATGGCAGAAAAATATATGACATTTCAGTTATCTCCTCATAGCACAAATGTGTGAAGCAGTCAATCTAATTCATTTAATAAAATGAGAAGTGGAAAATCATGGAGCTATAATAATTGATGAGAAAGACCCTCAACAAGATTTGAAATTTACAAAGTACAGGGAGACACAAGTTCCCTGTAAGGGTAAGAAGAAGGTAGATGTATCTGTTCTAATTAATCCTATTCAATATTAAATCAAGGGCATGAGCCAAGGAAACATAAGATACATAAAGTATGATTTTTAAAAAATACAGTTATGGTGAGCGTGGTTGTGCACACCTTAGCTCCAGGACTCTGGAGGCAGAAAAAAGGGAGTCTCTATGAGTTTGAAACCAGATTTATCTACATAGTGAGTTCCAGGCCAGGTAGGATATGTAGTGAGATGCTATCAAAACAAACAAACCAAAGAAACACAGCTATACAATTTTAAAGCAAATATTTGTTTGTGGAGCTCTTTCTAAAGCACCTAAATCTAATGAGGAAATTTAGCAAATTCTAAGAACAAACATCAGTCTAAGAAAGAAATTGTGTTCATGATACTTGCAACTTTTGTTTCCCCTGTATTTTAATTTAACTTAGCTTAGCAACTGATACAAGGTCTCACTCCGTATCTCAGGCTGGCCTGGAACTCACTATTAATTTGACTAGACTTAAACTCACTGATTATAGTCTTGCCTCAGCTACTTGAGGGCAGGGGTTATAGGCATGAGTTATCACATCCAGTTTTGCTTACAGTTTAAAATATATATTACAAATAAATATATGTTATAAATAAATATTTTATAAATAAATTATATATGTATATATATCAATTATAGTAGCTTCAGTATAAATTAATAATCAGGGCAAATTTTACGAAAGATATGCAAGACTACTCTATTAGTTATTATAGCAAAATACCTAAGACAATTAAGCTATACAGAGAAACATTTGTTTTTGGTACATATCTGGTCTGGGCCCATTACTTCAGATATGTAGCAATGGAATGCATCATGTCTGGAGCCTGTGGTGGAGCAAAACCATGCATCTAATGGCCAAAAGGATAATAAAAGAGAGGAACCTGTCAAGTCCCACAATCTCCTTCCCATCACCTATAGCCTGAAGACCTCTACCAAAGACATACATCCCAATAGTGTCACTCTGACACCTTGCCTTTATATCTGAGCCTTTGGAGGACATTGAAAATACAAATTAGAGCAAAGCTTTATACAAACAATTGCAAATTATTGGTGGAAAAGAAGGGCTGAATAAATGGAGTAGTATACTACATTTGTGATTTATAAGATGCAGAATTGAGGTATCAGTTCTGTAATAAAAAGATTTTCTCTTAATTAATCTATAGACTTAATACAATCCTAATACCAATCCCAGTGAGATGTCTGCTATTGGTTTGACATGGGGATCCTACAACATTTATATAGCAAAGAAAGGGGGTCACAATTTTAACTGAAGCCTCAGGGGGCTAATATATTTTTAAATAGAGGAAGACTCTCCCTGCTCTGATCTTAATGCCTTGCAACACCACATGAATCAAGTCAGTATTGATTTAGCAGAGTCAGGTGAGTGAATCAGTGGATTTGAATAGAGATTCAAAAACAAATGTATATACATATGGGCAACTGGTTGTTTTGACAATGATGCTGTCTTTGTCAGTGTTCTATTGCTGTAAAGAGACACCATGATGAAAGCATCTCTTATAAAAGAAAATATTTAATTGGGGCTTGCTTACAGTTTCAGAGGTTTAGTCCGTTGTCATCACGGTGGGGAGCAGGGCAGCACACATGGTGCTGGAGCAGTCGTTGTGAGCCACACCTGATCCACAGGCCAAGAAAGAGACATTTCAAAGCTGCCACCAGTTGCACATTCATCCAACAAGACCACACTTTTTAGTCCTTCTAATCCTTTCAAAGGATTTCATTTTCTGTTAACTGACTAAGCATTCAAATATATGGGCCCATGGAGGCCATTCTTATTCAAAAAAGCACATTCCCCTCCCTGGTTCCATAGACTTATGGCCATTCATAATGCAAAATGCATTCATTCCAACTTTGAAAGTCCCTATAGTCTTTTAGTCTTAAGACTGTTTAAAAGTCCAAACTCTTTTCTGAGACTAAAGTCAATCTCTTAACTGTAATCTCCTGTAAAATCAAAAGCAAAAAGCAAATTGTACACTTTCAACGTACAATGGCACAGAATATATACTACCATTCCAAAAGGGAGGAAAGGGAGCATAATAAGAAACTATTGGTCCAAAGCAACACTAAAAACCAAGAGAGCAGGCTCCAAATTCTGCATCTCTATGACTGATGTCAAAGAGCTCTTCAAATCTCCGACTCCTTTCAGCTTTGTTGACTGCAACACACTTCTCTCTCTTGAGCTGGTTCCATGCCCTACTAGCAGCTCTCCTTGGCAGGTATCCCACAACTCTGGGATCTCCAGCATCTTGGGGTCTCCAACACAATGCATGTTTCACCTCCACAGTTTCACATAATGGCCTCTCTGTGCCTCCATGCAGGGACAACCATGACATATGCCTGGCCTCAGCGGCTTTCATTAGTCATGGAGGGAAATTGCATAACCCCTTTATTGTATCCTTGACTCTAAAGCCAGAACCAAGTGGCCAAAGCTGCCGAGCCCTTCTGTTTGCTTGTGCTGAACCATGGCCCCCTCCTTCAGTTATATCAGCATACCCTTTAAGCTTTCTGTTTTTGCTGTTTTTCTTCACTGCCTAAGCTTTTCTTTAATTCCTTTGTACAAGTTGGAAGCTTAACTGGGTGGGGTCTTGCCCAGAAGTCAACACTCCCTTTATTTCATTTAATATCAGGTTTTTCTTTAAACTTGTATTTCTTTGAGCACAGGACTTGGCTCCATTACACTTCCTGATGCTCCTTTTCTCCTCAAACTGTACAATTTGCAATCGTTCTTGTCTATTTAGCTCTTTTTCATTATACATCTCCATAAGACTGGCCACTAATAACCACAAGACACAGTGAATACTAGGCTATCTTAAAATCTTGGCCAAGGCCATTAATCCATAACTCTTCAGTTTAACATCAAGAAGACTTTTCAGACAATGGCAGAAAGTAGTCACATTCTTTGCAAAAATTGTATAAGAATGGTCTCCTGGTCACTTGCTAATATTCTTCTCTGAAACCTCTTGATTGAGACATCATAATCTACGTTGCTCTCAGCACCACTGTCTTCTATGTTCCTACTAGTAAGGCCCATTAAGCCCTGATTAAAGCATTCACTGTTTTCCTAATCCAAAGTCTCCAAATCCACATTTCACCAACAAGCAGCATGGTCAGTCAAAACCACAACCCATTCCTGGTACCAACTTCTATCTTAGTCACTGTTACATTGCTGTAAAGAAACACAGTGACTAAGACAATTCTTACAAAAGAAAGCATTCAATTGGAGGTTTGCTTACAGTTTCAGAGGTTTAGTTAATTATCATGATGGAGGGGAGCACGGTGGCACTCAGGCAGACACAGTGCCGGAGAAGTAGTTGATAGCTATATCCTAATCGAAAGGTCAAAGGAGAGAAAAGAGAGATGTGGCCTGGCATGGGCTTTTGACACCTCAAAGCCCACCCCCAGTGACACACTTTCTCCAGCAAGGCTACACCTCTAATCTTTTCAAAGAGTTCCACTTTCTGTTGACTAAGCACTCAAATATATGAGCCTACAGGGACCACTCTCATTCAATGCTGTGGGATGGTCTGTATGTCAAATGTGTTGCTGATTGGTCAATGAATAAATCACTGATTGGCAGTGGCCAGGCAGGAAGTATAGGCGGGACTAACAGAGAGGAAAATTGAGAGAACAGGAAGCTGGGAGGGGAGACACTGCCAGCCGCCATCAGGACAAGGAAGATGTAAAGTACCGGTAAGCCACAAGCCACGTGGCAAAGTATAGATTAATAGAAATGGATTAATTTAAGCTGTAAGAACAGTTAGCAAGAAGCCTGCCATGGCCATACAGTTTGTAACCAAAATAAGTCTCTGTGTTTACTTGATCGGGTTTGAGCGGCTGTGGGACTGGCGGGTGAGAGAGATTTGCCCTGACTGTGGGCCAGGCAGAAAAACTCTAGCAACAATTCAAACCACCACAGAGGCAAAAATGGTTCTATGAAGAGAAGAAAGTCTGTTCAACAAATAGCAGCTGAGCAATTAGATATCCACTTTTAAAATGGTGACCTTCTTTGTTCTCATTCTCAGGAAAAATTTAAGTCAGGATAAATGCAATCCTACATAGCATCAGAGATGATAAAGCTTCACAAACAGTAGAAGGTAAAACGTGTTCAAATCTATCTTGAGAAAGATATTCTAAGATGCGGGAATAGTGAGCATACAATAAAGTTATTCATAAAGTTGACATGTGTTTATTAGATGTTATTAATAAACTCCATTGACAGACCTAGGAAAATGCATGCGGAGTACGCAGCTGAGTCTGATGACAGTGATGAAAGGATAAGCAATAATAGATGCAGTCAACAGATATTTCACAAAAGGAGACACACAAAATAGCCAATATGCACAGGATGAAAACAGCAACATTGATCATTGGGGAAATGCAAATTGAAGCTACAAGGCTATATCATCGCATAGTATTGGAATGGCTAAAATGCATGGGCAGAAGTCCACAAATGCATCTGCAGAAATACCACAAGTACTGGCAATGATACCAACAATAGAATATCACATACATTAACGGAAAGGATATAAAATGAGAGGACAAATACTATAAAAACAGCTTGTTGGTTTCTTTTTATTTTATTGGGTATTTCAGAACGTTAAAAAAAAATCAAGCTGCAACTGACCTTTAAGCCTTACCCCCAAGGACTACCTTTAATAGTAGAAGGGACTATACAAGCCATCAGGGGAGAAAAGCAATCAATATTCCTACAGAGCTGGAAAGCCTACAAACCATAACAATGATGAGACAGGCAAGATATCCCCCAAAGGACAATAGTGGCACTTACATCTTGGGGTAACCAACATCCACTTAATTGGGCTAAAGGCCTGCTCAGCAGGAGGGGATTCATACCTGATACTATGAACTAGCCAATGACCCTTGGCTGCTGTGGGTGTAGACCCTAGAAGAAAACCCACTACTTCAATTTTCCCAAATCAGTATTTTATTTATAAAGTAGACTATATATCTTGTCACCGAGCAGCTCTTAGGGATTTACCTAAATAAGCATAATATCTGAGGAATACCTTCTTCTTGGAAGTATTTCTAGAACCCTTAACCTGAGTTAGGTACTCTTCCTCGGTGACACTGACATCTCATACTTTCCCATCTTTATCACATTAGCACTCAGCACTGTACTTGGCTCTTTACATGTCTATCATCAGCATGAAATGTTGAAACATCTTGTGAGTGACAACCTTATCTAGTGTTCATTTGCATATATTTGTACTAAGTGATATTTAGTACATGTTGGCTGCATTTATTAAATCAGGAGGCTTGGGTATTTTGTGAACTGTAAGAATGTTCACACCAAATGCCTTCCCTAAATTACCCAAACCTACTGAAATAAATACAGAGAAATAAGCAAATCTTCAAGTTTGAAGGTGATAACTTGGGGTAGTAGGTGACAGACTCTTCTCTCTTCCTTACAAAATCTTCATTGTTATGTTCCAAATTTCTGAATTTGGCAGTGAACCACTAGACATCTTTTTAATTTTGATTTGTTTTATGATCACATTCTTACTTGTAATTCCTTGTGAATACTTCCTTCCTTCCTGAGTTTGATGAAACTATTCTATCTCATAACCTTATTATAAAGATTATCACTGCCTTTGGCTCAAAGATTTCCATAGAATTATTATATGAAGAGTTATGAATTACTGTTTATAGCAGATTTCCTTACATTAAAAGGAAAAGGGATAAAATTTCTCTTAAATTGATTTACATTTCAAAAGAAATATCCACATCTGTATGAAGAATAGTCATAATCATTTAATCTTGTTAGTATATCAAAATCATTTTAATGTACACTTGAATTATTATTTCATCATGCATTGCCAATGATGATACAAACACAGTACCAAATTACATTTGAAAATGCAGGAAGAATTGTTCTCTGATGGTCCCAAAGGCAGTGGAACTATACTGTTAAATAAGTAGAAAGATTTCTATATTATGGCAACATTTTATGAACTAATTTTCAAAATACTCAGTTGTCTCTAAAGCTTTTTTGAAACAAAAGAGAATAGAAAGTACAGAGTTAGATACAAGCCATTACAGACTCTGATTTGATCAAGAATAGAAAATATTTTAAATGCAGAAAAGATTTTTGTGGCAGTCTCCACATATTTAAAGGGATATATGGTAGTTTTTCTACACACATCCTTTTGGATTTTCTGTCTATTGAACAGAAAAATAAAAAACAATAGCCTAAGACAACACACAACTTTTCACTGCATTTCCACTCTCCTCGAGGCCCCATTAATCCCTTTCTTGCTAAGTACGGCCCTCAAATAAGTGAAGACTTTCAAATAGAAATCTCTTTGTTCTGTTATCTTTATTCAGTATCTCCCTCTGTCTATGATGTCTGAATTTGAGTCCTACAGAATTCTTTTATATCCTTGGAAATGCACACCAATGATTCAATACTTATTTATCCCCTGACCCATTCAACCACCAATCTACCCATGCATGCACTAATATCTCCTTCCTTTCTTCCTCCCTCCCTCCCTCCCTCCCTCCCTCCCTTCCTTTCTTTCTTCCTCCCTTCCTTCCTTTCTTCCTTCAGTTTCTAGCACAACATGCCATTATTCTAACTGTTTTCTATGACCCTTAATTTCCCCATAATGAGTCACAGTTCACACCTGGAGAACACAGGTAGGGTGATGTTTCTCTCCATCTGCTGTTTTTCATGTTAAATTTAGATATCTCTGGCAGTGCCCAGATTTGATAATGATAGGTGAGGGTGTGTTAGATATGTGCTAACAGAAATGCATTTTGTAATTCCTGTGTGCAATGAGTAATTTTCAACCCACTGCAATCATTCTTGGTTGCCATAGACCTTAACTACAAAACACTGTTGGAATTGCTCACAGAGTAACCTTTTCAAGTGATTTCTATTTTCTTCCCTAGTATCATTTGATGCATGATGCCCAGTGAGGTAGAACCTTAATGTGTACTTGTTCATTATTTATTTAAATAAGGTCAGTTGTACAGGAAACATGTACACTTGTTTCCAGTTCTGAAGAAAGCATCATCCATTCATCTTGGTCTGAATAGTTCTGTTGTTGTTTTATTTTTTATGCCCAGAATATAGTATGGGGAGAATGTGAATAATTTTGTTTTACGGAAAATCACCAACACACATACAATTGAAATTAGAGTGCATTGAGGTCTCGTGTGAGTCAAAACCCATCCCTGGGCTGGGCGGTGGTGGCACACACCTTTAATCCCAGCACTTGGGAGGCAGAGCCAGGCAGATCTCTGTGAGTTTGAGGCCAGCCTGGACTACAGAGCGAGATCCAGGACAGGCACCAAAACTACACAGAGTAACCCTGTCTCAAAAAAACCAAAGGGAAAAACAAACAAACAAACAAAACCAAAAACCATCCCTGGGCTACAAAGGGAATCTTAGCCACTCCACTTTCAGAATTCACTGAAGCAACTGAGAATCCAGGAATGTCATGGCCACTTCAGGGATCTGGATGCTCATGCTTTCTGGTCCAGGTGGTCATCAGCTGTGGGCATCAGATGTGATCCATTGACCCTCTGCCTCAGCATAAAATAGAGGCAGTGTGGCCCAACACTCTGACCCCTTCACAACTGTACTTGAAAATGAATCAACTTCCTCTCGAGTTTAAAAGCCAAAACCACACACTAAGAATATCCTTGTTGTTGATGTGAAGGGAGCAGTTTCACATTTTACAAAATGACGCAATTCAGACAGGCGTTGCTTGGCACCTGATACCTGCAGGCTTCGGCACCTCTCCAAGTTCAAAACCAGCTGCCATGTCCCATTTTTAAACTCATGCAGACACCTTCCACTAATGAGGGTCATACTCATTCTTTTGATTCTTTACAGGGTAAAATAGGTGTAGAAATCAAGATATTAAAGTAGATAAAGAAAGTCAGGGGCAGCCTGCCATGCGTAGATACAAGCTGGAAATAAAAAACGTTGCCATTTCTGGAATTAGAAATAGACAGAGGAAACAGGGTCCTGCCTCTATGGATCTGTCATTTAGAAAGTGACTTTGACGATTTACAGTTCCCATCACTTGCTGACTGTGTTACCCTAGACCCAATGCCCTGCCTGGGCCCCAGTTTACTGATCTTTAAAAATTAGAATCTGATCACAGGGATCTCTTGGCCCTGCATTAGGATTAAAGGAGAAAATAGGGACTGAAGAGATGGCTCCAGTGGTGACGTGCTTGCCTTGCAAGCATAAGGACCCAAATCCACTTTAAAAGCTGGACCTCACAGCATATGCGTTAAGCACAATTCTGAGGCAGCAGACATAGGAGGGTTCCTGGTGCTTATGAGCCTGCTAGTCTGGCTAAATCCATGAGCTCCTGGTTCAGGGAAAGGCACTGTCCTTAGAAGTAAGGTGAGGGGGCTGGCGATGGCTCAGTGGTTAAAAGCACTTGCTGCTCCTGAAGAACCCACAGTGATTCCCAGTTCCATGGGATCTGATGCTCTCCTGTGGCCTTTGCAGGCACCAAATACTCACAAACATAGAGAAAACACTCGTACACATGAAATTAAAAATAAATAAATCTTTTTAAAAAGACTTTGTTTCCTTGGTGTGCTCCATCCCCTCTGGCTGTTACAATCTTTCTGCCCCCACTTCTGCGAAGTTCCCTGAGCCACGAGTGAAGGGAACTGATGGAGACATCCCAGTTAGGACTCTGCACATTGTCCCTCTGTGGGTCTCTATTTTCATTCCCATCTACTGCAGGAGGAAGTTCTTCTGGTGACAGCTGAGCAAGATACTGATCTATGAGTATAGCAGAATATAGATAGGTCCCTGGTCTACCTAGTATCAGGTTCTTGGCTACTTGAGCAGAGTCAGGGATAGATTCCATCTCATGGAGTGGGCCTTAAATCCAATCTGACATTGGTTGGTTACTCCCACAAGCTTTATGCCACAATTGTACTAGTGTATCTCGGTCACCGTTGTAGATCGATTATTTTGCAGCTCAGTTGGTGTTTATGTTTCTCCTTTGGTGATGTGCAGAGTACCTCCCAGTACTATGAACATCAGGACTGATGCACATATGGACTCACAGAGATTGTGGCAGCATGCTCAGGGCCTGCACAGGTGTGGGCCTGATAGGATACCAGTGCTGAGAGTGTGAATGGACACAAGTCCATATCCCTAGCACAGAAACAATCTCCAATTGACAACTACTGGCAGATGAAAAGTAAGTTTTCTCTGGCAGAGTCTCATTGCCCATAAAATCCACACTTAAGGGCAGACCCCATGCCCAGCAGTAGATAGCTAACCCAAAATGAACTCAATGGTATTTTTGGAGGGTTTTGTGGTTGTTGTATTTGTTTATTGTTTCATAATACATTTTCTGGGCATTAATTTTTCTTTCCTCTTTTCTGTACTCCGTAGGTATTTTGCTTATATATTTTGACTTCCAATGTTTTTTGATAGGATTTCTGTGTTCGCCAATGTGTATATTTCCTTTGGCTCTTGTGATTTTCCTCTGGCTCTTCATTTTTCTGTTCATTTGTTTTGTCCTATCTGGGCTTGTTAATTTTTATTTCACCTTATTTTATTATTCTTTTTAGATGCCCATTTGTTTTCTAATGAAAGACAAGAAGAAGAAAGTGGATTTGGGTATGTGAAAATGTAGGGATGATTGGGAGAAGTTGGAGTGGGGAAACCATAATCAAAGTATATTCTATTTAAAAATCTATTCTTACTCTATCCTTTGCCTTATAGAAGTTTCTCAGTTTCAGGAGGTCTCATTTATTAATTTTTGCTCTCAGGGACTTGTGCTACTGTTCAAGGAAGTTGCCTCCTGTGCCAATGCATTCAAGACTACTTCCTACTTTCTCTTCTATCACATTCAATGTAACTGATTTTATATTGAGGTCTTTGATCCACTTGGACTTGAGTTTTGTGCATGGTAATAGACATGGATCTATTTGCAATCGTCTACATATTGATATCCACTTATGCCAGCACTATTTGTTGAAGACGCTTTCTTTTTTTCCATTGCATGGTTTTGGCTTCTTTGTCAAAAATCAGATGCTCATAGATATGTGGGTTAATGTCAGGGTCTTTAATTCGATTCCATTGGTCCACATGTTGGTTTTTATGTCAATACCAAGCTGTTTTTATTACTATAGCTCTATCGTAGAGCTTGATGTCAGTGATGGTGATGCCTCCAGAGGAAGCTTTGTTGTTCAAGATTCTTTTAGCTATCCTGGGTTTTCTGTTTTTCCAAATGAATTTGAGTATTGTTCTTTCCACATCTGTGAAGAACTGTCTTGGGATTTTGATGGGGATTGCACTGAATCTGTAGATTGCTTTTGGTAAGATTGACATTTTTACTATGTTAATCCTACCTATCTATGAGCATGAGCGATCTTTCCATTTTCTGATATCTTCTTCAATTTCTTTCTTCAGGGACTTAAAGTTCTTGTCATACAGATCTTTCACTTGCTTAGTTAAAGTTACCCCATGGTATTTTATATTATTTGTGGCTATTGTAAATGGTGATGTTTCTCTGATTTCTTTCTCAGCCCATTTATCATTTGTATATAGGAGGGGTACTGATTTTTTTGAGTTAATCTTGTATTTAGCCACATTACTGAAGGTGTTTATCAGCTGTAGGAGTTCCTTGGTAGAATTTTTGGGGTCACTTATATATATTATCATATCATCTGCAAATAGTGAAAGTTTGACTTCTTCCTTTCCAATTTGTATCCCCTTGATCTCCTTTTGTTGTCTTCTTGCTCTAGCTAGTACTTCAAGTACTATATTGAATAAATATGGGGACAGTGGACAACCTTGTCTTGTTCCTGATTTTAGTAGAATCACTTTGAGTTTCTCTCCATTTAATTTGATGTTGGCTGTCTGCTTGCTATAAACTGCCTTTATTATGTTTAGGCATGTTCTTTGTATTCCTGATCTCTCCAAGACCTTTATCATGAGGGAGTGTTGGATTTTGTCAAAGGCCTTTTCAGTATCTAATGAAATGATCATGTGGGTTTTTTTCTTTCAGTTTGTTTATATGGTGTATGACATTGACACAGTAAATAAGACAAAACAACATCCTACAGATTGGGAAAAGCTCTCCACCAACCGCACATCTGATAGAAGGCTGATCTCTAAAATCTATAAAGAACTCAAGAAACTAAACATTAAAATAATGAACAATCCAATTAAAAATGGGCTATAGAGCTAAACAGAGAATTCTCAAAGGAAGAATTTCAAGTGGCCAAAAGACATTTAAGGAATTGCTCAGCATCCTTAGTAATCAGGGAGATGAAAATCAAAACAACTCTGAGATACCATCTTACACCTGTCAGAATGGCTAAGATCAAAAGCACTGCAGACAGCTTATGTTGGAGAGGATGTGGAGCAAGGGGAACACTCCTCCACTCTTGGTGGGAGTACAAATTTGTACAGTCACTTTGGAATTCAGTGTGGCAGTTTCTCAGAAAATTGGGAATCAATCTTCCTCAAGACCCAGCTATACCACTCTTGGGCATATACCCAAGGAATGCTCCATCATACCAGAGATACATGCTCAACTATGTTCATAGCAGCATTATTCACTGTATCATGAATTGTTAGATCTTATTAATAAAAACAAAACCAGAGCCAGGTATTGGGGTGAATGCTGGAAGATTAGAGAAACAGAACAGGCCACAGATAACCTCACCTTGATAATTCCTCAGCTTATCTCATTTCCTCATACTGGAAGCCTCTGTGTCCTCATCTGAATGGATTTCAGCTGAACTGCTGCTCAAAAGCCTAAAAGCTTAACCAGGCTAGTTCCTGGTCCTCATGCCTTATACACCTTTCTGCCTCTTGCCATGACTTCCCAGGATTAAAGGTATGTGTCACCATGCCTGGTTGTTTCCAGTGTGACTTTGAACTCACAGAGATCCAGATGGATCTCTGCCTCTGGAATACTAGGTTTAAAGGTGTATGTGCTACCATTACCTAAGCTCTATGTTTAATATTGTGGCTGTTCTGTTCTCTGACCCCAAGACAAGCTTATTGGGGTGCACTATATTGGGGAACACAATATCACTACAAGTCATAATAGCCAGAACCTGGAAACAACCTAGATGCCCCTCAACTGAAGAATGGATTAAGAAAATGTGGTACATATGCACAATGGAGTACTACTCAGCAGAGAAAAACAATGACATCATGAAATTTGCAGGCAAATGGGTGGAACTAGAAAATATCATCCTGAGTGAGGTAACTCAGACTCAGAAGGACAAGCATGGTATGTATGCACTCATAAGTGGATACTAGAAGTAAAGCAAAGGATAACCAGACAACAACCCACAACTCCAGAGAAGCTAGCTGACAAGGAAGATCCAAAGAGTGACACATGGATAACCTTATACTATCCATGGGATTGAGCGGTGGGCAATGGAGGGTAGGGCATGGGGGATGAGATGGTCGAGGGAACATAAGGGAATGGGATGTTCGAGCTGGAACAGGGATGGAGTGGGAAAGCCATGAGAAAGATACCATGATGAAAGGAGATATCGTGGGGAGAGAGAAACCTGGTGCTAGGGAAGTTGCCAGGAATCCCCAAGGATGACCCCAACTTTGACTACTAGAAATAGTGGAGAGGGTACCTGAATTGAACTGGTTTACCCCAGTGATCAGACCAGTGAATATCCTAACTGTCATCACAGAACATTTCTCCAATGACTGATGGAGGCAGTTGCAGAGATCCATAGCCAAACACCAGGCAGGGCTCCAAGAGTCCAGTAGGACAGATAGAGGAGGGAGTCTATGAGTAAGTGCATCAGGATCATGATGGGGAAACCTGCAGAGACGACCAAACCAAACTAGTAGAAACTCATGAAAGTTGGATCAATGACTGTATAGCTTGCATGGGGCTGGACTAGGCCCTCTGTGTGGTGAGACAATTGTGTAGCTTGATCTGCTTGGGGGACCTCCTGGTGGTAGAATCAGAATCCATCCCTGATGCATGAGGGTCTTTTTGGAGCCCACTACCTATGATGCGAAACCTCATGCAGCCTCGAGGCAGGGGGGAGGGCTCGGACTTGCCTCTACTGGGTGTGCCTCCCCATAGGAGGCCTTGCCTTCTTGTTGGGAGGAGTGAATGAAAAAATTTTCTCAATAAAAAATCTGTTTTTAATTAAAAATAAATAAATGTTTTAAAAATATTTTAAATTGGAATAGAATTACAGGAAGATCTTCAATGTTGATCTCTGTCTGGCCTCTATATAAATCTATATACACATGCATGCATACCTGTGTGCACACATACAAGAGCACATACAAGCAAAAAAAGATTAAATGAGAAAATAAGTAAAAGTACCAGTAAGTTTTTAAGTGCAAGCAAGAAGGACCTTAGCTCTTGTGTTATTTACTAAGCATGTTCATACAGTTCTCTGGAACCGCTGGCAGGAGGGCATGTGACAGCAGCGATGGAGGGCTGGACATTCAAATGAATTGTGGTGATCAGACTGATGGAGGGTACAAGATGCTCGGCATCATGGTTAAAAGCTCTGTAGCTAATTGATTTAGGGCAAAAGCCTGCCTCTCACATTTACTTGACACCTGATTTTGTACAAGTTTTCAACCTCTTCCTTGGCCTCGTAGGAAAAATTTGCACATAAATATTTGCAAAGTGTTTAGACAGGGCAAAGCACACTTGATGTGTTGGCTGAGCTTTACCTGTTACTCATGTGGAATGCAGCCCTGATTTTTGTTTATTCCCACTCTGTTTTGTTTACCCAACTTGTACAACCCTAACTAGGTGGATCCACAAAGAGCCAAGATTTGGGGGCAGAGAGGTGGCATGGTCAATAGCTTACCTGGCAAGTGTTAGGACATGAGTTCAACCCCCAGAACCCAGCTAGAAAAGCCAAGCATGGTGCTATGGGCTTGTGATCTCAGTGCTATGGATGGAGAGATAGGTCCCTGGGGATTTCTGGCCTGCCAGCCTAGCCTACTTGGGGAATTCAAGGTCAGTGAGAGCACTGTCTCAAAACAACAACAAAAAAGATGGACTCCATTTGAAGAATGACATATGAGGTCATTATCTGTCTTCCACATGCACATGCATGCATATTCATGCACACACAAGTGCACAAGTGGACACATACACACACAGACACACACACACAGACACACACACACAGACACACACACACACACACACACACACACACATACACACACACAAGCTCGCACAACTGAGGTCCAAGGATTCCATCAGAAATGGAGATCATGTGGTGATGTCTCTCCCACAACTTCCCCCAAATCCGAAGTGCCTAAAGGACATCTTGATGTAGAAGAATTCCATGGTGATTCAGTATTTTTCATGTCTCCTGAGATGGTCTATAAAGAGCATGCATACTTAAAATTCTGGATACCATATGTATCTAGATTTTTTTTATGCTTCATAACATTGTTCTTTCTTTTGTTCAGTTGAGCCCTGGGTATTTACTCTGTAGAAGTACAGAACAAAATAAAAAATACATTTGTAGTCTTTCCAGGGAAAGACTTTAGACATATTGGCCTCATTTTGAACTGAGAACATTTTTAAGCTTTTAGAACTTTAAATGTATACTCTTTTCCTAGCGCCTTGCAACTGCCTGTAACTAACTCCAGGAGATGGGACACCTTCTAGTTTCCATGTTCACTCACATACACACATATTATACACAATCACAAAACACAAATAAAAATAAATCTTAAAGATACAGAATAACAACAGAAAATCCTGCATGTGTCACTAGTACCTAGAAATACATGAAATTTGAAATAATTTCAAAATTATATAAATAAGGTGAATGAATATTCCATATAACTCTTGACTTGCAGGCCCATTTTCCCTTTTTCTAGTTTTCCTGCTGATGCTCTTTCAAGAAAAGGGAAGTGTGTCAGTATCGATCATGACCAGTAGTCATTCATTCACTGATCCTCTACTCTCCAATCTAAATCAGAGAGTGTATTTTCTTTTACTTTATGTGTATGGTTGTTTTGCCTTCATGGAGATCTATGTACCACCTGCATGCCTGATACCACAGGAGGGCCAAGATGGTATCAGATCCCCTGGAACTGGAGTTATAGACAGTTGTAAACCATGATGTGGGTTCTGGGAACTGAACCCAGGTCCTCTGGAAGAGAAGCAAGTGTTCTTAACTTCTGAACTATTTATCCAGCCCCAGAGCATGTATGTTTAACCTACTATCAAAGACATGATGTTTATCTTCAATTTGGCTTAGACCCCAAGACTTATGATGCAGATTTTCCTATTTCTGAGCATGTGGACTCCATCCAATTGCTCAATTCAGATGGTATCTCCCTGGTACCTTACCTGAAAGCTACCTACCCCACCACCTCACTTGGGAAGAGGACTCTGAAACCTTGTCCCTTCCCACCCCTTTCCACTTGTACCATGGACATGTCCTGCCCAAATTAATGACTGCTGCTATTAGATTTAGGTTTTGCCATTTGACCATTTCTTTTACATTTATGAGCTTGCATCCTACTGTATAGAAGTGCCCTTTACATTTCATTCACATATCTATTTATACTAGTATGGATTTGCTGGTTTCTGACTAATGAATTGTAATCTTTATTGTTACTCATTTTGACATTCAGATTGTCCCCAACTTTGGCTGCCAGGAGCTCCTTCAAACAGTCTGTCATCCTTCTGATGTGTGTTCATCACTCTGTGAGTGCATTTACTGTTGGTACAATAAAGTGCTCCAAGCTGGCCTATTCTTTTCCTAGACATGATTTGGGAATCAGCCATTTCCTTGGTAAGACCTCATTCTATTCAACAGAGAAATGGTCTTTAGCAACCAAGACCCAGACACAGCTGTGCTCATCAGTCTTGGGTGTCAGTGACCTTAGGCTGGAAGTCAAGAGGAGGGTCTCATCAACAGCTCTGACTCTAGTCAAACATGCCATGTCTATTTCATGACATTAGTTCCTCTAATTTTTGAGTAGAGAACAATAACATATGGTTGCAATTTTCCACAGACTAACTAGAATAAAAGGGAAAGAAAAAGGAAAGATTGGAGGGCAACATGTGTTTTCTTCTTCCTCCAGCACTAAAGACTGAACCCAGGGCTTTGTGCTTACTGAGTGAGAGCTCTAACACTGAGTGTCGGCTCTGCCTGCTCTTCTCATTTGAATGAGTGCATTTAGTATACAGTGAGATTCTGTCCCAGTGATTCTCTTCTCAAGGCCACTCTGCTTTAAAACCACATCCAACATCTTTTCATCGAAAATTTCTGCTCAGCAAATGAGGTTCCTTCTGGGGATCTTTTGGACATTACTGGTGTTTCATCCTAAACTAGCCAATGCCTACATGAATCTTCAGTCTAGAAAATCCTACACTAAGCATGCTCTTAATTGTATAAGACACAGTACCACAGGAATTGTTGTCAGAAAAAGTAGGTCAGATTCTCAACCAAATCCAAAAGTCTGAGCCTATTATGAAAGCCAAGTCAGTGACTGCATCTTATCAGAAATCTCAGCACACGTGCTTGGAAAGGATGAACAGACAGCATCAAAACTGTGAAGGAGGAACCGGTGTCCACTCAGCCCATAAGCGTCATTCTCCGTGGGACCCAACTTGCAATCGACTTTAATTGTAGATAGCAAAGTTTATCTAAGGAAAGAAAACATTTCTCAATTTAATAGAATTTTCCTAAGGCCATAAACAAAATACATCTAACAAAAAAATTTTCATAATGGAAATGTCAATATCCTTAGAAATCTATCTTACTGTATATTTTGATTCCAGAAACAAAATCAAAGTTCTACTATGGGAGATGAGAAGCACGTGTCTAAGACATTGGCTCCACAACAGATTTTAAAAGGTTGTTTGCGGGAGTGCCTAAAAGAGGAGACTTGGAGTTCTTGTGTAAGTGTGCCTGCCTTGATGAGCCATCCTCTCAAGGCTTTTGTGTTTCTGAAGGCAAACTCTGATCCATAAATCTATGTTATTAATATGGCCAGCCTTGTTATGAGTCCCTGTCTTATTTTTATTTTACTCAGAGAAATCATCAATCCATCTGTTCACACAGTCATCAAATACTAGTGTGTTTATGTTTTTCCATCCTATCAGAGTGGATTGGAAAGATTAAGGGGGTCACATTTGCATTCACCAGTCTTCCTTGAACACTTTCTGCATTGCAGGAATTGTCTTGGAACTGGGGATTAAAAATCTGAGTTGGATTTTTGTTCTTATGAAGATGCTGGGAGCTTGACCTATAAATTAATTATTATTTTTCATAAAATATTAGATGTAGAATTGTAAGGAAACTATTTTCAATTTGGTGATCATAAAAATAACTCTAAGGAAGTGATTCTGGATCAAAATAACTCCAAGGTGCTCAGTTTGAAAAACAACTGAAGAAGTATAAAGACAATAACAGCCCGTTTGCTTTACAGATATGCTACCACACAAATGGGAAACTTGACTGTAGGACTGCATAGGTTTAGCTATAGAGAGGGAGTGAGCATATTAAGGAAGTCTAGGATTAGTAATGGCTCACAGAGGGTTTCTCAAGTCTAGGGGAAACACCAAAGCTTCTCCAGCAGGCAAGAAAGAGAAAGACATTTTAGAAAACTGCATCATCATGACAAAAGCTGAACCCACAGATACAATCAGAAAACAAATGAATGGATGTGCTTAAAACAAGAGTATCAGTATGGACAAACACAAAAATGAAGACAGAGAGGGGATTGCTGTTTTTTCTTAAGTTCTGCAATGAGAACTTAATCCTTAATTGAGCTGCAGTTTGATGGCTTAGATTGCTTTTTAAACATATGAGCAATTATCATAAGTGACTTCCGGCTGTGATATCCAATGTGTTTCTTACTGTGTCAAAAATTTCAAGAAGAGTCCAGTTTGATTCTATTCTGTAGCTAGAGATTTCCTGCCTGGCCCACGGTCAGGGCAAATCTCTCTCACCCGCCAGTCCCACAGCCGTCAGACCCAACCAAGTAAACACAGAGACTTATATTGGTTACAAACTGTATGGCCGTGGCAGGCTTCTTGATAACTGTTCTTTCAGCTTAAATTAATCCATTTCCATTAATCTATACCTTGCCACGTGGCTCGTGGCTTACCGGCATCTTCACATGCGACTTGTCATGGTGGCGGCTGGCAGTGTCTCTCCCACCCAGCTTCCTGTTCTCTCAATTCTCCTGTTAGTCCCGCCTATACTTCCTGCCTGGCCACTGGCCAATCAGTAATTTATTTATTGACCAATCAGCAACACATTTGACATACAGACCATCCCACAGCACTATTCCATTATTAGAAGGAACTCCAATTTTATTGGGCCTGGTTTGTTGGAGTACAGTGTCAAATCTCTGTCCAGAACCATGTCCTCCCTCCCCTAATTTTATTTAGCAATCACCCTCTTGGGGGTTACAGTTTCATCTTCAAGAAATGTTGACCCAAATGCCCAGCATGAGGATTGCTCTGTTATCTTCATTTTGGTCTCTGCTCTCAGTATGGATTTACAGGCTATAGTGTCCTTCCTCTTACTCATATTTTCCTTTGATTTTGGTCCTCTTCTTGAAGGTGCACAGTGACATGCAAACATTTAAAGTTACTGAGAAAATAGAGTATACCAGAGAGATCACTAGTGTGTATATCAAGAAGACAGTATCAAGAGTCTGGAACATGCTCCTTACCCAATGTCCTTCCAAGTTAAATAAAAGTGAATAGAGCAGAAACTGAGCCAGAAAGGGAATCAGTCCATCTTAACCAAGCAACCTCTTCATGGAACTGAGCCTTTATGACATGCAATGATCACATCTGTATGCATCAAAACATGCCCACGCCTGCACAGGGTCCTTTCAGGATAATCAGTAGATGATCCACCACAATTCTCTTACATCACATACCTTGAGGAAGAGGATGTGAAGAGATGTCTGTGGTGAAGCCATAACCTTGGCAGTAACACCTGTTAGAGAGCATACTGTGAGAGATAAATTTCTAATAACCACCACCTCTTTCTATTTACCTTGAATCATAAATGAAAAAGCTCTAGTCGTTGCTGTCCATCCAGAAGGGTTAGTGTAGCCTGGTCCTATTCTCTTTAACCTATGCTATAGATTGTGAGAACTACATTCAATGCTCAGGTTCTGGTTCTGGCCCAACAAAGATACCATCAACTTTCTCAGCTCACATTTTCTCTACATCACCCATCTCAGAGGTCATGAGGTTACTTACACATAAAGTGGAATCCTGCATAGACATATGCTCTATAAGTGTATATAAGGCCCTGTTTTCAGATCTATTGTTCATAGATAAATTACTTCAAATATTAAAGTGAACACTTTATAGACACAGCTAGAGGCAGAAATATTACATGTGAAAATAGCACCCAAGAGCCCATGGTATGCATATTACTTTGCTGTGGTGATATTGTGTTCCCCAATATATTGTGAACATTAATACACTTATCTGGGATCAGAGAACAGAACAGCCAGTAGATATAGAGGCCAGAAAATGGTGGCACACACACCTTTAATCCTAGCATTCCAAAGGCAGAGATCCATCTGGATCTCTGTGAGTTCAAAGCCACACTGGAAACAGCCAGACATGGTGACACATGCCTTTAATCCCAGGAAGTGATAGCAGAAAGGTATATAAGGCATGAGGACCAGGAACTAGCCTAGTTAAGCTTTTAGGCTTTGGAGCAGCAGTTCAGCTGAGATCCATTTGGGTGAGGACTCAGAGGCTTCCAGTCTGAGGAAACAGGATCAGCTGAGGAATTGGTGAGGTGAGGAAGCTGTGGCTTGTTCTGTTTCCCTGATCTTCCAGCATTCACCCCAATATCTGGCTCTGGGTTTGATTTTATTAATAAGACCTTTTAAGATTCATGCTAAACTTTGCATCAGTCTTTCCGCACACACCTGCCATGTAATCAACTCATTGATTCTAGGTGTGGCATTCCATGACTGCATGGAATTAAAACAAGAAATGAAAACAAGTGAGTCTAGGAATCTCTATATTTGTATCACTTGAGCAACAGCTGCAGCAGAACTGTTGCTTAGGTAATCACTAGGTGAAATAAAGGCTCTAGTAGGTCATGGAGAGCCAGGTTTGCCATGACAGTTCTGGTATTTCATCAATTTATGCACAGGAGCACGGATTGTGAAGTAGCAATAGCCACAGTGTCCTTCTATGTAAGAGTGATGACCACAACACGGAAGATGAAGATGGGAGCTGCTGACATTAGCAGAGGCTCCTTCATGATCTCTGGAAAGTTGTCTTATGTAGGAAGTGTCCCTTCAGATCCCTAAAGAATGCACAGTCCCAAGAGGCTGCAGAGCCTCTTTTTAGTTGTAAATTGTGAGCCCAGGGTTCAAGGTCCTGACTCATAGGGCAGAGTGGGAGATAAGGACTTATACAGTCTTTTCCAGTGGGGCTACAGGGCAGGCATGCTCTGATGTTATTTCAGGTAGATACAGTCTCAGCTTCTGGGTGGTGAAGAGTTAAGTTGTCCTAGGTCTATGGTCAGTGAAACTCCTTTCATATTCTGAAGTCACTCTGGAATAATGCACTAACATCTTGTGGCATTGAGACAGAACAGAATTCAAGGATGAGACACAGACCTTCCAGTGTCTCCAGCGGGACAGTGAGTCCTCTTGTGTCTCCAGTGGAAGTGAATCTGATTGCTGCTAATCTGCAGTACTGTTGATCAAGGAATATAGACTCTTCAGTTAGCTTTTCCCAGTGTCCGTACATTGGAAATAACTTACTCAAAGAAACAAGAACTTCTTTTGCTGAAAAATTCCAAGAGTACATCCATGGGTTAAATGCACCTTTTCATAACCTTTTATCTGTGTTAAAGAATAAGCATATGCTGTATGTCTTAGGTTCTTTCCCCATTGCTGTGATAAAATACTCTGGCAAAAACAATTTAAGGGGTAAAGGGCTTTTATTAGCTCACAGTTCAAGGAACAGTCCATTGTGGGAAATTCAAGGTATCAGGAGCTTGAAGCAGCTAGTCACATTACATCTTCAGTCAGAAGAAGAAAGCAATGAATCCGTGCGTGCCTGTGCTTTTCATTCGCTCCACTCATGCAGCTCCACCATCCACTATAGCATGAATCTTAAAGAGTCTTGTTAATTAATTCAAACCTAAGGCCAGTTATTGTGGTGAATGCTGGAAGATCAGAGAAGCAGAACAAGCCACAGCTACCACATCTCACCAGTTCCTCAGCTGATCCTGTTTCTTCAGACTGGAAACGTCTGAGTTCTCATCCAGAATGAATCTCAGCTAACTGCTACTCCAAAGCCTGAAAGCTTAACCAGCTAAAAGCTGATAGTTTCTGGTCCTCACACCTTATATATCTTTCTGTTTTCTGCCATCACTCCCTGGGATTAAAGGCTCACTTTCTGGGATTAAAGGCGTGAGTCACCATGCCTGGCTGTTTCCAATGTGGCCTTGAACTCACAGAGATCCAGAGGGATTTCTGCCTCTGGAATGCTAGGATTAAAGGCGCGTGCTACCACTGCCTATTCTCTATGTTTAATATTGTGGCTGTTCTCTTCTCTAACCCCAGATAAATTTATTAGCATGCACAATATTTTGGGGAATATAATACCACCACAATCCACTGCTTAGGGAATGGTGTCACCCACAGTAGGCATATCTCCCCACACCAATTAATGCCTTTTATATACTAAGAAGCTCATCTCCCATGTGATTCTAGATTTTTGTCAAGTTGACAGCTGACATTAACCATCACACTCTATCACTGAGAACAGCTTCAACCTAGAGAGTTCTATTCAACTAAGAAATACATATTAAATCCCAGCACTCGGGAGGCAGAACCAGGCGGATCTCTGTGAGTTCGAGGCCAGCCTGGGCTACCAAGTGAGTTCCAGGACAGGCGCAAAGCTACACAGAGAAACCCTGTCTCGAAAAACCAAAAAAAAAAAAAAGAAAAGAAATACATATTAAAAAGCCATATCAGAAAGGGCAACGGGGGGAGGGGCTGAATTAGAATAATGTATTATGAAACATGTGACTTTGTATACTAACTTTAAAATTAGTTTTTAAAAAGATGAAAGAAAGAAAACAGCAGATGAAAGAAATCTTTCTCTGGGTGGTAATTTTGACACTGTCATCAAACTTGTATATTTTCTATTATTTTTATCCACTCCACAATGAATTATGGAATGAAAATCTTTACTGCTGGAAAGTTAAGGACTCGGGAAATCACACTATCTCCACAAGTCCATATTTAACACTGGATGTAACCCTTTTAAACACTGATTTTGTTCTTCTGAGTCAGATATAAAAGAAAAGCAAGCAACATCCCACAGCTCTGAGTTTTACTTCCACCTCTAGCAGAATAGCATCTGTCAGATCACTCTTTCAGGATGCAATTATCATGTATGGAAAAAAAATCCTTGGGAATCACAAACAAGTGGCCAAAACTACTAGAACTTAAATAGTGACTGGTATTGTTAAATATTCATTGGTTGGGTTTTTCTCCTTCCTCTGAGTTCCTATGTGAGAATTATGAAAGACATTCTGACCTTTCAGAAGTAGCAAGAGAAACTGTCTCTGGTCAGTAATCAACTCCACATTCATAGGAGTGGTACCACTGGGTCTAGGTATGGCATCTTTTCTCTCTGGGCCGCTCTGTTTGGCTGCATCTCTGTTTCTATGTTGCAAACACCTTTGGTAGAGGACTAGGTTGGATTGTACCCACTGCCACCACCTGAGAACATAAGAGAGTGTCTCTTAGTATCTGCATTACTACTCCTCTTGTCTGGAGTCCTTGTGAGCCATCTCAAGCTTACCCATGGCTTCCAACTGAAGTGAATCTCTCTAAACAGAAGCCTGTTAGTATAAACCTAATAACAGAGCTAGGATTCTGATTTCCAACTGTCCTTACTCTTTTTTATTTTTTATTTTTTTATTTTGCAGTCAATGTAGAACTCAGAGGGGAGGAAATGAGTCACGAGCCATTATCTCTCAAATCTCAATGTACAAGCCAAATCGATAATAATTGGTGTTGTAGTGCCACACGGAGAAATTCCAGCCTAAATAGTCCCTCACCCTCTGCCTTGCATCTCCTACTTCTGTGACACACCCTGGAACTCTGGGTTATCCTACAGAGTTCATTTCAACCATTTTTACTGAGTCCTTTCAATTGGCCATGTCCTGCCCTGGGTGATACTGAGACATAAAAACATTCAAGTTGGTAAGATTAAAGCTGGGTATGAGCTATAATCCATGCTGTCTGCCCTCAAAATTACTTCCTTACTCTTTGCTACAAATGCCTCAGCTCTGATCCTACTCCACATCCACCCATTTGCTATCTGTCATATGCTTACTCTAGTGATTTACTGAAATGACCAGAGACTATTACATCATGTGTTTAACTGTTAATAGTGAGCTTGCTGGTCTGAAGTGTAGGCTCATGGCACTGCCTGCTTCTAACCCCAGTCTGTTCTCTCTGTGGTGACTCAAATGAGAAATGTTTCCCAGTTCAGATATTTGAACACGTGGTCCCTATGTGGTGGCACTCTTTTGGGGGTGACTTAGGAGATTCAGCCTTGTTGGAGGGAATATGTCATTAGGGGTGGGAATGAGAACTTATAGCCTCACATTAACTCCAGCTCTCTTTCTGCCTCTTTCTTGCCTTTGAAGACATGTGCTCTCAGCTTCCTACTTCTGACACCAAGCCTGCTGCTTGCTGCCATGCTTTCCCACCACGACAGCTTCCTGTCCTTCTGGAAACATAAGCCCAAACAAACTCTTCTATGAGATGCCTTGGTCATGGTGCTCCACCAGAGCACCTGACAAGTAACTGTTATGCTCCATAATGCCAATATGTTAACTGTCCAGTGAGTGTGTTGAGAAGATGGATTCACAATGGATTAATGGAGCAAGTCCCTTTGGAAGCATGCCAGTGGTTAGGTATGGTGACATCTGTACTTTTCCTTTGGAAAACCAGGAGTGATCCCAAAGCACGAGCACCACTGGCCTGGCTAGTTTGAGCAGATATCAGATTGGGGGATATGTTAGTGTTATGAAGACAACTGTGTGTGAACAGTCTCGATGCCACAAGACCTGTTTTGACTCTGGGAATGCTAGACTACTTTCCTTTCAATCTTGCTGACTTGTTTATATTCTCAGAGGCCTTCATCTTACTAGCTCTTCTTGGCCATACAGAGACATTTCCAAACATGGGCAAATTCTCTCTTCGTTCGTGCAGAGAAAGGACACTATGCCAAAGGTTTATTTTTCCTCTTTTTGTCTACAAAAGTTTCTCCCTGACATTGAAGCCAGAGCTTACCCCAGCTGTGAGATTGTGGGTCAAGTTTTAGCAACAGTTCACTGAACAATGATTTTCTTCAATTGAATCTCTTTCTTGCTGGGGACGTTCCCTGTATGCTGTCAGTCCTGAGAGCTCAGAGGACAGTTTATCTACCTTGTATTCTCCAAATGGACTCTGCTGTCACCAGCGAAGTCATTCATTAAATACTTAATCATCTATATTTGGCCCTAGCTCTGTCTCTGCACAAAACAAAATAAATGGCCACTCCTTTTCTTTATAGTACCCATGAACACATTAGATCATGTTGTCCTTAGCACTTTATCACCTATAATTCATTTTTATGTCTGACTTCCCCTTGTGATAATGCATCTTGTGGGTGTGGGCTTGTCTTATTCCTGTTTGGTACCCACAGTGCATGGCATGCAGAATAGCCTCAAATATTTGCTGAACAAATGAGTTTTGTAAATAGTAACATGCATAAACATAAGACTATGTAAATTACCATAAATATTGAGCATACAAAGTATATTGTGTACATATTTGTATGGTTTCTCAAGATTAAATAAAAATGCTAATGTCCATCATCAAGATACCTATTAAAACTTTTGTTGGGGTTGACACTGCAGAACAAATCTTATACTAGAAGAACTACCATACAGTATAACAGCTGGAGACCTCAGCAGTTGGGGGATAGGGCAGAGATGTGACCACAAATATAGACATCATATTTTGGTAGCCATTTAAGTTTTGGATTTATTCTGTGGAAAAATTCATGCATGTGTGCAATGATCTCCATCATATCTGGCCTCCCTCCAGCTCCTCCTAGGCTATTCCTAATGTATCTTCCTTCTAGCTTCATGTCCTTGATGTGGTTTTATTTTATTAGTAATCCACTAAGTCCAATTATTTCTCCCTATACATGCATAGATGTGGCATCGTCTGGGCCAATGGCAGCCTACCAACCATCACCACACAAAGAGAAGTGGCTCTCCCTCTCCTAGCAGCTATCACCTGCTGGGAGTGAGACCTCAGGAGCCCCTCCTCTTGCATGCTAGAATTTGTAACTTGCTTGGTCATATTTTTGTTAACTGATATTAAATATGAATCCAGTAAGAACTAGAGAGACATTTTAATTTAATTTCATGTATTGTCTTAACAGCTTCAAATTTTTACACAAATGATGTTGCCTTTGGGGTGTGTGCATGTGTGTGTGTGTGTGTGTGTGTGTGTGTGTGTGTGTGTGTTTTAATAATCATGCTATGCTAAGAGTTTTTGTTTAAAAACTATTAAGTATTTGCTGCTTGGTGAATGCTATTCTGATAGTTGGTGAAATAAGCTGGATGTGTGCTTATCAAGACAGAGCTCAGTCAAATCGGAAGACATGTATTAAGCATCAGTGTGGTACTCAAATAAGTAATACAAATAGCAGGCACTAGACAAAAAGCATCAGACTTGAACTTTCCTTCTTCATGAATCACTAGAAATACACATTTTACGTTAACCCCCCAAAAGTGTATTGAACTTATAGAATTGTTATTCAGTCAACCTAGTCAATTATTAAGGGGTGTCCTTGTTCAGGAGGCCTTTGCTGTTGGGGCTTGTCTGGGGCTGCAGCTGCATGATGACTGCCCAGAGGCATGGTTATTTCTCATGGGATGTGGACCAGAGCTTTCCTAAGAGGCTATTCAAAGCACAGGTAGAGGATGCCCACACTCAAGCCTTTCTCTTCTCACTTGACTGAGCTGAGCATTGCTATGTTAAGGTCAACAGCAGCCTTAGTTTCCTTGAGGGCTAGAAACAACAGATGTTACTAAGATTACAAAGAAATGTGTCTACAGCACCAAGAAAAGCATCTGAGTTAGATGGAACATCAGGGGAGATACTGCTGCAAACCATGTGATCCTCAAGGTTGGGAAAACAGCTGGGAATCACAGAGGTGACAAAGCCAAGATGGAGCCAAGAAAGAAAATTTCCTTTCTCCATACTCATTAACCCTTTGTCATTTGTCTTCTGTGGTGGTATTGTGTTCCCCAAAATATTGTGTACCCTAATAAACTTATCTGGGGTCAGAGAACAGAAAAGCCACTAGATACTTGGGATAGGCAGTGGTAGCACACGCCTTTAATCCTAACATTCCAGAGGCAGAAATCCATCTGTTCAAGGATACAGTCAAACATGGTGACTCATGCCTTTAATTCCAGAAAGCGAGCCTTTAGTCCCAGGGAGTGATGGTAGAAAGCAGAAAGATACATAAGGTGTGAGGACCAGAAACTAGAAGCATTTTGGCCTGGTTAAACATTTGGCTGTTTAAGCTTTCAGGCTTCTAGCAGCAGTTCAGCTGAGACCCATTCTGGATGAGGGCTCAGAGGCCTCCAGTCTAGGGAAACAAGATCAGCTCAGGATCTGGCTAAGTGAGGAAGCAGTGGCATGTTCTGCTTCTCTGACCTTCCAGCGTTCACCCCAATAGCTGGCCACAGGTTTGACTTTATTAATAAGACCTTCTAAGATTCCTGCTACAGTCTCCATCCTTCTGTCCCATCCCTGCTCCACAGGCAGGTTGAGTGCGTGCTTGGCACCGACGGGTTGCTCCTCGGACCTCATTGGTCTTCTGCCCCACCCCCACCCGCAGGCCTATGATTTACCCAGAGCACATGGCTGACTGATGTGTTTACTTGAACCATCCCTGCTGCAGCCATGGGCATTCTGTCAAATGCAGTTGAAGAAGAAATAAGGGTGATTTGTAAGACACCTTCTGAGAGAAAACACATGATCAGAACTTCACTATTTCTCATCCTCTCAAGTGCAGACTTGACAGCTACAAGCAGAGAACTGCAGACCATGGATGAAGATGGTAAGAAGTAAGGAGGGAAGGCGAGGTAGGCCATAAGCAAGACACAGCCTTGGAACTTGACAATTCTTAGGCCAATACCTGGAACTTGGAGTTCAGCCCAATATTTTAAATACTCAACCTCGAGGGTAGACATATATTGTCTTTTCCTCCATCCCTTCAGTCTCTGGTATTGTTCTCATCCCTCACTGTATTCAAATGCCTTGAGAGAGACTCTTGAACTTGATTCCACTGACTTGTCACAAAGCTCCTTCAGGTTAGAGTCAAATGTGTGTCTCTTCAGCCTCCACTTAGAGAACCATCAATTAAGGCTTTTCTTGAGGTGGGTCTCCCAAAGAGCTGGGAGGGGGCAGACAGGGAGCCTGAGCATTCGGTAGGGGGCACTTTTAACACGTTGCCTGGCAAGGAGAACTCCTACAGCCTATAATGGATGTTCCATGAGAGAGAACAAGTCCGTTTCTCCAACCCGTAGACGTTACACCCCGTGAGTCAAATTTCCTCCAGTGCCAATAAGGTCAGAAACTGTTTAGGGACCATTCAAAAGGAATGGCCATAAGGTCTTCCTATGTTTCATCTTTCACATTTGCCTGGCATACAAAGACAGAGGACTTAGGCAAAGGCGATATTTAAATTTCTACCACTGTTTCTAAGGACAAGGAAACCCTGGGAAGTGATTGTCTTATTGAGCTTATCTTCAGAAATTTACAGTCAAAATACTTCAAACAAACCAGTGGGCAGGCAGAAAGCCAAGATTGTTGATAGAGAAAGCCATTGTAGCGCTCCTATACCTAACATGGCCAGAAGGGGGCGCAACCACCTGGACTTTCATTGCGTTATTCGATCAGTCCCTACTCTCCATCCATCAGACAGCTTTCCCTATATCTTCTTTATTGAAGATGGTTTCTTTGGTTCACTGATAATTGGAATTCTAGCCTTCTTTGCTGGTCTATAAATTTGGCAGTTACTGCGTTTATGGCCATGTCAGTCTGACACAATATTTTAGCCATGAGAACTGCAAGGCAAACCTGCTATGTTGAGGGAAGGCAAACGCTGTGGGATACCTGCAGGCCTGATTGGAAGATGGAACAGATCTCTACTGTAGCATTTCCCCCAACATGTCTGTTAGAGGCGTAGGATGATACGTAGAGAAAAACATTTCTTATCTGAGGAACATTATTTTACAAATCTCTGGAGAGGCAAATACATGGATCACTAAAGTTAGGAACTTCAGGTTAAATTCTGCATCTGAACATGCATACTGCTTACTTGGTAGGTTACTGACCATGTAAAACTTATTTCCTTATTTCCTGTTATCTGAGCTCCTGGCAAAATTTTTGAAGTTTCTCTTTCTTCCTTCCTTTTAAATTGTTAATAAATTGGCCAATATTCAGAGAAGCAAGTAAGGTCAATGAGTTTTGGAAATCCAAACAGATTAATTTCCAGTTCCAACTCCTGTAGATAAATATCATGGACAAGAGGTGTCAGTTCTCAGAATGATGATTTCTTCTCTACAACATGGCGTTGACAGCAGGACTAGCCTCAGAGGTCTGCCAGAGGGATTAACTGAGATCAGCACCCTTTGAAGTTGAACGATTGTGTCATCATTACAGACAATAACTACAGCATGGCTGGCCAATCTGTGGTCCTGGTGACACTCCAGGAGGGTGATCATTGCTTAGCTGTCTAGAACCAGGCCACAGACTCCTGAGAGAGCATGAATCACTCAATGGCTTGCCACATCCAACTAGTATGGCTTTAAAGACTTGGTTAAAGTGACTTTGAAGTTGTAATGGGCAAATCACATTCATACTGGGTTGAAGACTCAGTACTTCATCTCCAAGGGTAATCAATCCCCATGTTTTAATAGGGCATTGAGTATTCCTAGTGGAGCTGAAGAAGGTTCAAAATTGATAGGTGTAAATGTGAGATATAAATATGCTGTTATCTTTAGTGGGCACACCCATGTGTCTTCATATATATTTTAATCTCTATTGAATTCCTGGCCTCATAAGAAAAAAAAGTCATTGCTGAAGAAATTCAAATAATTTACCTGTAATACAGGACTTCTTCTTTACTTTTTACAAATTGAATTAAATTTGCATTAAATGCACATTTATCAACCTCCTATGCACTAGATATGATAATGGGAACTGGAAGAAAAAGTTAAATATCTTTATAGGGCTATTAACATAGATTAGCAGCATGTAGTCACTATGATAAATGTAATATCATATTTGAACATTTGAATGCTTCAAAACAGAGCTTAGGGTAATGGGTACAGATTTGTGGAGGAGGGCAAAGGTGAACATGGGTGCCAAGGATGAAACTAAAGAGGGGCAAATTAATGGGAGGAAAGCGGGTGAGGACTCTGCTTGGGAAAGAACTTATATGCACCAAAGTCTCATGGAGTCAGACCTTCTGTAGGTGGTGCTGATGATGTAACACTTTAAAAACTGTGAATAATCAGGTCACAAATTTAAAGTTGGCAACATCTTGCTAATCCCATATACATGCTTACAGGGATAGTGGGTAAGCAAGAAAAAGAGCCTCGTGAAAGTCCTGGGGAAAATGGAAGCATGCTTCACAGACACAAAAGCCCACACTGAGCACCAAAACAAGAGTGAGCTCAAAGTTGAAAACCATGAACCCTTGCTATGAATATAAATTAGTGTCATTACTCAAATTCCCAGCCAGGATCAGTATTGCAGATAACTTTATCCAGAGTGATGTGTCTCTTTCACACAACCTCTACAGCTTCTGCAGTTTCCATGTGAAAAATAGTATACTCCAGTGTAAGCACAATGGGGTGGGTTTGAAGTTTATATGAATGGGGATTGTGGCGGTAGGAGAGTAGAATGCATCTGAGAATTAAAGAGAACTTACAGCCAGACCTGGTGACAAGGGCTCTCCTTCCTAGCTATTTAGGAATTTAAGGAGGGTGATTACAACTTCAAAGCCAGCCTGGGTAAATCAGTGAGACCCTGTCTCAAAATAACTACTAAAAAGAGGGCTGAAGATGTAGCTCAGTGGACGAGTACTTGGAATGGATGAGTTCTTAAGCTCAGTCCTCAGTAAAGAGGAGGTAAGATAAGGAGGAGGAGAGGGAGGAGGAGGGAAGAGGAGAGGATTGGAGAGATTGCTCAAAGATTAGTAGTGCTACCTATTTTTTTCAAAATGTCAGCTTATATATATATTATAAGTACTATAAAACATGGATCAAAGGAACAATTGCTCCAAATTGAAATCATAATGAGTGTATTTATTGACCAAAATGGAATTAAACTAGAAATTACATGCTATACATACATATATGTATATCTTGAGAGAAATTTTACATATGCAGAGAAATTATATAGAGGGGAATCTTATATATACATATATATGTCAGAATTACACACACACACACACACACACACACACACACACACACACACACACACATATATATATACCAGAAATTCTTCCCTCTAAATAATCCATGGAGAACCCAATAGACAAATCACAGTGTTATTAAAGGTGAATGATAGCAAAAGAATGCTACAATGAGTTCTGCACACAATTAGTGAACTTAGATGAAAAGGATCAGTTCCTGAAAACAAGAAGAAGAAGAAGAAGAAGAAGAAGAAGAAGAAGAAGAAGAAGAAGAAGAAGAAGAAGAAGAAGAAGAAGAAGAAGAAAAAGTTCTATAAAACAGACAGAACAGACAGGCTGAATGACCATAGAACTACTAAAGAACTGAATTTTTTAAAGATTTATTTATATATGTCTGAGTGTCTGCCTGCATGAATGTATGTATACCACAAGTGTAGCTGAGTGTTTGCTTCTTGTATGTATGTGCACCACATGAGTGAAGCTCCTGTAAAGGCTGGAAGAGGGAGGTAGATCCTTGGGAACTGTAGCTAATGCTGGGTATGTGCTGTAGTGTGTGGTGTGTGGGGATCTGAACCTGGGTCCTCTGCAAGAGCAGTGAGTGTTCTTAACTACTGAATCATCTGTCCTGTCCCCTAAATTAACTTTTTAAAATATATCTTGAGACCCAACTTACCTTACTCTTATCAAACATTCAAAGGTGAATCAACAGAAATTCTTCATAATCTCTTCCAGAATACAGAAGTAGAATTATCCCCATTCCATTTGATAAAGCTTCAATTACACAAATCATAAAAACAGTCAAAGTGAGAGCAAGAATGAAAAGTGTGGATGAATAGCATTCATGAATACAAATGCAAAAATCCCTAAAAATATTTACAGGTAGAATTCAGCAATATATAAACATAATTACATGCCATGACCAAGTAAGTCTTATTTCAAGGCTGGGAAGCTATCTCAGTGTTCAAACATCAATCAATGTAATCCACTCATTTGGCAGACTCAAGAAGACAAACACAGTGATCCAATCAATTGGTGTGAAAAATGATTTTGGCAAAATTTAAAAGCTGTTTATGATAAAAAAAAAAAAGGAAACCCACAAAATAGGAATAACAAACATTTCCTCCACTAGATAAAAATTATCTTCTTAAAACCTTCAGGTAACATAGTATTAGCAGGGAAAGACTAAGAGCTTTGTTTTCTATGACTGAAAACAAGACAATGCTGTCTGCTGGAGCCACACATATTCATCCCAAGAAAGACAAGAAGAGTCAATAAAGGAGTGTGCCTGTGGGGGGGGGGGGATAAATGATTATAAATGGGGAAAACTGAAATTGCAATGAAGTAAGGAGGAAGAGAGGGAATGGAAGAAAGAATTAAGGGAAAGAGAAATGGGAGAGAAGGAAGAAAGAAATTAAGAAACAAGGAAGGAAAGGGGGAGAGGAAGGAAGGGAAAAGGAAAAAAGTCCTAAAACATAGAAGTTTAGGAAAGCCATAGGATATAAGATTAACATCTGAACTGTTTCATTCTGCTAGTAATAATCACGTGTATGTGGACATTAGAAATGTGGTGTCACTTAAAAATAAAACACTTAAGTGTAAATATAACAAAACATGTAGGTTGGATGAAGAGACACTGTACATGTATTGGAAGGCTCTAAACAGAAATGACCTCATTGTCCTACAGGAAGATCCACAATAAGGTTCTGTGTCTTTCCCACTCAAGCCTAGAAATGTTTTTGGAGACAGAGACAATGTTATTCTAAATAAGCCGTGTTAAAGGAATTAAAATGTTAAAACGAGTCTGAGAACAGAGTAAGTCCTAATGAGTTACACAGTGAGAGAAGTTGGCTGTGTGGGTTGGAAGAGAGAGACATACATATATCCGTGGAACCAGAGTCCAGCAAGAGACTCACACATATGTGCCCACATGACTTCAAGGGGAAGTACAAATCAGTTCAATGGAAGAAAGATAGTTTTGTTAGTAAATGGCCCTGGGGTATTGAGTATCAAGAGGTAATAAATGAGAAAATGAATAATGAAATAGATTGTTTAAGTGAGCTTAGATCAGTCAAATATCTTATACAAAATTACCTTAAAACACATTTTAAAATTTGATTTTGTTTTTAATTTTGTGTATGGCCATATGTGAGCCTCTCACAGTGTACACTGGCAACTGAACTGGGTCTTCTGCTCTTCACCACTGAGCTGTCTCTCAGACCCAACTTAAAACCCTGAAGTATAGCAAAAATAGAAAAAAATTAAAGGTCATACAGAGATAATAATGAAGTTCATAGGTTTGACATTTAAAGTACAATACCTAAAAGGGAAATAAGTAAATTGGACATCATCAAAATAGTTTATTTTCTTTTGATCTCTGTTAAGAAGAAGAAAAGAAAATTTCCATACTGGCAGAAAATATTTACAACCCATTTATCTCACAAAGGAAAAACAATGATCAATAAAAGCACAACTTAATATTTTCATATGGCATTTATAGAAATTCCTTAAGAAGTTCATACAGTGCATTTTGATCATATGTGCCCCCCAGTCCTCTCAGATCCACCTACCATCTCCAACCCACTCTCCCAACTTTGTGTACTCTTTTTTGTATTATTGCAAATAACCTACCATATCCAGTTTGTGCTGCCCACACACTTCTAGGTGGGGAGACATCCACTGGAGCATGGCCAACCTACCAGGGGTCACATGCCACCAGAAAACTGACTCTATCCCCCAGAAGTTAATAATTGTCAACAGATCATTGACTAGGGGCATGGGGTCATGACAATTTAATATTTTTTAATAAAACCCTTTTAGGAAGTGACCTAAATATATAAAAATACATTTTAGCAAAAGTACACACAAATGGAAAACAAACATCAAAAATATTTGATATCACCTTTAACAAGAAACGAAAATTAAAAACAAAATGTATTATTACTATATATGTATGCATATACATATATAAATGATCAAAATAAAATGAATGATAAAACTAAATGCTGGCAGCAACAGAGAGAAGCTTGGGAAATACTGGTGGAGGTTTCTTTGATACTAACACAAAGCTGCCTGTGCAACAGCAGAGATTTTTCTGAGCATTCATAGAGATAAGTCAGTCTCTGTTCACAAAAAAACCCTGAGCAGTTTTATTCACGATAGCCCCCAACTGGAAACAGCCCAGACACCCTTAAACAGTTATCTATGGTGCATTCATAATAGACTACTCAACAGATGAAAAGTAATGAGCCATTGGTTGCACACCACCTGGATGAGTCTCTAGATAAATAAATAGGCTGAATGAAGATGTCCATTCTGCATGACTACATCCTGCACAACTCCCCCTAGGTAACAATCTAGAAATAGCAAAATTATAGAGATGTACAATTGATTAGCTATTGCCAGGAGTTCTGGGGCTATGGCAGACAAGTGGGTGGGCTACAAAAATCAATGGGAGGGTCCTTGTGAAGGAGGCTACCTGTATGGTGACTACAACCCTATCTGTATTGCAGGTATGATGCTCACTATATTTCTACGAGGTGCAACCATAGTGAACACTTGTACAGTAATACAGGAAGGTATTTTATGCAATTTTCTATAATTATACAGAAGTCTTTAATAATCAGAAAATTTTAAAAATCAATTAATGATTATACTAGTTTGTGTCTTAACATATGATTTATGTATTTGAATTCACATCAAATGGTGTTTGTTGGCATTATTAACTATGTACAGTTAAGTACTGCCAGGTCCTGGTAGTCTGTGTGTAAAGATCTGTCTGCTATATAGGTATTTTTCTACACAATTGAATGGACTCAGTAATGACAAGGCTGAGGAAATGCTTGTCTTTCATGTAAATTCAAGCACCAATTTTACAGGCAGAGGGACAGTTGTAGGCCTGCATCTCGACATGGATTAGCATGTTGAGATCACTATAGAAGATGGAGGTGCCCTTTCCTTTGTGCTATTCTTTCACAACATGTATTGTGAGGGTTTCAGTGACAGTTTTGCTCATTGGCTCACATGTCTGAATACTTAGTCCACTGGGAGCAGTGCCATTTAGAGAGGTCACCAGGGGTGGGCACTGGAAGTTTGTAGCCTAGCTTTACTTCCAGTTTGTTGTCTCTTTGTAGTTGAAGATGTGATCTCTCAGCTTTCTGTTCCAACCACCTGCTGCAGTACCTCACCTGATATTATGGACTCTCCCTCTGTCACTGTAAGTCCAAATAAACTCTTTCTTCTGTGAGTTGACTTGGTCATGGTATGTTATTACAGCATCAAAAAAGTAACTAATACATATATATATATATGCATATATACTTACAGAGAGATAGTGAGAAGGAGATAATAGATGACAGACAACTAGATAGTTGAAGGATAGCTAATTGAGGATAGGTACAAGATAAATATATACATCCATATGTACATAGATTCCATACATATTTATAACACATATATAAATGTAACTATAATTATATATATATCATATTTACATATATATGCATGTTTACAATTTGCAGTTTAGTTATTCAGAATGTGTGGATGTTGGGTGTTTTATTGAAACATACTCTTACAGCAGCATTGAAATTTGAATGAATAGAGTCCACTGAGGAGTCATGATCAGAATGTTTTGTCTCCAGAAGATGAAATGGTCTTCTTTTTTTTTTTTTTTTTTTTTTTTTTTTTTTTTTTTTTTTTTTTTTTTTTTTGGTTTTTCGAGACAGGGTTTCTCTGTGTAGCTTTGCGCCTTTCCTGGAACTCGCTTTGGAGACCAGGCTGGCCTCGAACTCACAGAGATCCGCCTGGCTCTGCCTCCCGAGTGCTGGGATTAAAGGCGTGCGCCACCACCGCCCGGAAATGGTCTTCTGAAGAAGTCTGTTTAGTCTTAGTTTTCTTTCTATTGTTGTGATAAACCACCATGATCAAAAGCAGCTTGAGGAGGAAAGGATTTATTTGGCCTATGGCTTATAGTCTATCAAGAAGGGAAGTCGGGGCAGGAACTCAAGGCAGGAACCTGGAGGCAGGAACTGAAGCAGAAACCATGGGGAAACATGGGCTTGTTCTCTGGGATCACAGTCAGCCTTTCTTTTTCTTGTTGGGGCCTCCTGCCCAGGGATGGCACTGCCCACAGTGGCTGTGTCTTCTCACATCACTCTTCAACCACTAAATGTCCCACAGACTTGCCCCACTACTATGCCATCTGATGGGAGCATTTTCTCATCCAGATTCCTCTTCCCAGAATTTTTTAGTGTGTGTCAAGCTGAGAAAAAAATTAGCCAGCATAGTGCTATTTGTGAAGATTCTGCAGCCTCTGTCTAGGTGAAGGAAGTAAGTCACTCAGGGTCAGTTCTTAGGGGCTTCTATTAGCCCTGCACCCTTCCTGCCTCGCTGCTGGTTTCTCAGCCTGTCATGTTCTGAATGCTGCCCCCCCCCCCCCGTTATGCTCTCCTCATGGTGAGGGACTGAGCCCTCTGAAGCTGTGAGCAACATGGAATCCTTTCTACTTTAGTTGCTTTGCTCAGACACTTTGGTCACAGTGACACCAAATACAACAGAAAAACAGCTGAGACCACAGTGACTGATTCCTAATTGACTAAGCACTCTGTTCCCTTCTTTCCTTGTATGAAAAAATAAGAATAAGATTTACATTGGGAGATTGATGAGAAAAAAGACTGAGTTTGTATTTGTAGAACACACAGAACGCTTTGCTCTTGACCGAATTCTTTGAATAAGTTAGCACTTTGGCCTTGACTTGCTTGCCTCTTCTTGTCCTAATTTAAGGGAGAAAATAGTGAAAGCAAATCTGTTCTGCTTTAAATAGCTGCATCAAAGAACAGGTGTACATGCCCAGCTGCTAATGACCACAGAGAGTTCAAATGCTTTTACAAGGAAAAAAATGAAGTTAAAATAATACCTCCTTCTTTGTAGCATATGATAGGAATGCGTTGGTCTGCCAACATGGCCTTCATTCAAACACTTACCAACTGTGGGGCTTGTCTCTACTCCTGGTCTAGCACTCCAAGATGGAAATCCACATGCAGCATTGTTGTAATTATTTTGAGGAGTCAGAACTATCAATAGTTGAACTTGGCCAACATTCTGGGCATTGTCTATTTGCTAGGACCCCAATTTTGTATCACTTTTAGATCAATGAATTCCCTGGAATATATCAACAATAATATACACAGTGATTTATTTAACCTGAGAACTAGAATGTAAATATTTTAAAATAACAATAATGTATGATGATTATACCAGACTACAGCAGCAACATTTGTGTTGACTCAACAGCACAGCTGGTAGCCAGAAAATCTGGATCCCAAACTTTCAGGTAGAAAGGTTTCCTTTCTCCGAGGACAGCACAGCCATGCTGAACAATATAGCAGGTCAATCACCCTGCCTTCCTAATGCTCCAAGAACTGTTGACATCTGAGTAGGTGATCCCAGAAGACATTCTCAGCTTCATGTGCCTTGTACATGTGGAGACCAAAGGAAGGAGTGGGATGCCCTAGAACCGGAGTCACAGATGTCTGTTAACCACCATGTGGGTTTGGGGAACTGAACTTGAGTCCTCTGAAATAGCAGCAAGTGCTCTTAACCCCTGAACCATCACTCCAGACCCACCCCGAAAACCACTTTTTTAAAATTATGTTTATTGGCGTTTATTTGTGGCATACTGTGTGTGTGTCTGTCCTTGTCTCTGTCTCTCTGTCTCTGTCTCTCTGTGTGTATGAGTATGTAAATACAGGACCCATGTATGAAATGACTACAGAAATAAAAAAATTACAAGCAAAAAAGAAAGTTACAGTACAGGCAGAAGAACCTTTTGATTCATTAGAAGAACACAGGTGCCTTGTCCAGCCTCATCCCCAATACCTTCATTGTTTGGAACTCCTGGAATGGGTTGGGTAATCAGCATCCTTGATTTGATGCAGATATTTATTTATTTATTTATTTATTTATTTATTTACTTACTTACTTATTGTGCTGCATTGTAACTGTGCTGTGTGGTTCAGTTGAGAACTTTGGTAGCCTCAGGCACTTGCTCTGGTTTCATCCATGTAGGAGTCTCTTGCATCATTTCGCTGGTGCCTCCAAAGAAGGTCTGAACTCTGCTCACATCTCTTTTCCCACCTTGAAGAGTTTCCCCCTTCTTTTCCCAGATGTCTTCTTCTTTCCATGCACTGATTTTCATTCTTTGCTTCCCTTCTTTGCCTTGGGGAGCTTGACTTTACCCTCACTGCAGGAACAACAGCCACATTTCGGGGAAGGGTCACAAGGGGATTCTGCTTTCAGATACTTGTTCAATGCTTCCCTGGCTTAATGTGGATAGCCACCCTTCAGATGACATCATGGTCATCGTGTCTGTCCTGGGCAGAAGCTCCTGTGGGATGAGACAGCGCACTTGATGGCTTTTCAGAGAATCAGCCTTGCCTTTGAAATGATACTTTAAAAGCTTGCATGTCTGGGTCCACTTTTCTTTGCCTGAGAAGAGAAGAAAAGGAAAAAGGGTGTGTTGGGATATCAAAGAGCCATACTCCTTTCTTCCTGCTGTTTGCCCCTTCCACATGTAAGGGCATTGTCCACAGGAGACAGGTGCAGCCCCGTGCTTTGAACAGGGGTGTCTAGGAAGAGGAGTAGGGAGGATGGTCCTATCTGCAGCCTGAGTTGTCAGCTGGTGCTAGCTGGGTGAGTCTGGGTTATCAGAAAATTCCAAAGCTAGTGTGTGCTACCAAGGTCGTCAATTTGCCCTAGCTGACTGATCTCTTCCTGTGTGAAAGTCACATGCCAAAATGAACCCCGACAGCCAGTGTTTTGGTCAGGATAACTACTGCTGTGATGAAACACCACAACAAAAACAACTCGGGGAGGAAAGGGTTTATTTGGCTAGGGCAAACTGACTACCTTGGTAACAGTCTGGGTCCTCCCCCATCAATCAGTAATTAAGAAAATGCCTACAGCCGTATTTTATGGAAGCATTTTCTCAGTTGAGGTTCTCTATCCTCAGATGACTTTAGTCTTTGTCGTGTTGACATAAAACTAGCCAACACAGTTGGTCATGGTACAGAACCAGTCATACTTACCTCTGAATACCTGCTCTGTGCTCCGTGAATCCCTCAAAGTGACTCTGGGCTAGCCAGCTAGTTTCAACTCTGCAACCATTAGCATTTGTCTTCCTTACGTTTACAAAGCTTGAACATTGCCCTTCCCTTGAAGACTTCACGCTGGAGCCTGACTTGGTTGTTCCAAATGTCTGACCCTCAGTTAATTTAATTTTATTCTCTGACACAACCTTGGACTTCCATAGGTCCAAAATGAAAACACTATTTGGAGTGACAGTGAGAATTGAGTGTGGGTGAATTCTGGGGAGGGCAATGACTCATAGAGGTTAGAAATAAGAATGTCAGGTAGGGATGTGGGACTGGGCCTGGCTACAGCTCCCAGTGTACCTGCAGGTTCACACAAATGCTGTTAAGATGTCAAAAGCAGGCATTGCTTTTTTCTTTAGTCTGAGCATCAAGCTAATATGGGCATTCAGTCAAATCCCTCCCAAGTGCTAAAACAGTGTGTGGTTTTAGGATTTCAGAGGCAATTACGGCTGAATGCATTGTATGGCTGGTATGCCTGCCAGGTAGAGTGTGCAGGGGTACCAAAAGAACTGAAGGATAATTTCTCCATCCCAAGATCCTTAGGAAGTCTATTATGGCCATCAAAAGCCAGGTATGGAGTTGGGCAGATGTAAACCTCAGCTAACGATTCACAAGGTCTGACCTCTGCTCTAGGCAGAGACACATAGGTGCTGTGGCATCATCCCCCCCCACCCCCGCGCCCCAGGATCAGACTCATCTGCCTTGAGGAAAGGCAGAGACCTGATGCTTACATCCTAACTTGGAGAAAGAAGAGAATGTGTATTGTGTAGAGAGGGTGATGAGTGAGATAGAGAAGACAGGGTGGGGGGAGGCAGAGAGAGGGAGAGGGAGAGAGAGGGAGAAATTTATTTTTCAATCTGGTCACAAACGTATCAATATTATGTCTATGCAAAATTCCCAGGCATTTCACTGGGTAATGAATAATGAAACTAGACAAAGTAGAGGAAATGACAGCAACAAATCCAGTGTCCCAGTCCTAATGAGACTCAAGTGCCCCTTAAGAGAGTCATAAATTAACGAAATTATCACCAACTTGAACACAAAGGCACAGGTGTAATGATGCCAGGAAAGGGCAGGTGGGCAGAACACCCCCACTGTCAATACACTCAGGAGAACATTTCACTGCTATCCGTCATCCTAGACAGGACAATGAAGGGTCCCCGGCTCGGCTCACTTCTCTTGTGTCCCTCTCACAATCCCTATGAGAGTCTAAATCCTGCAAAGAGGAATGATGCATGAACTAACCAAACGAAGTCACTGACTCCCACCATGAAGGAGTGAAAACCGTGAACCTGAGAATCTTAGCAGTAAGCTGGGAGGCCTGCACAGAGGAAGCAGCAGAGTCCTGGTGAGGACCTTGATGATGAGGAGGCAGCTGTGTTCTGATCTCTGGGTGCAGTCTGTGCTTGACAGACATCGCAGAAGAGGAGAAGGTTGTGAAGGGGAGTACTTGGGGGTTCTGTGCATATATGCAGAAGCAGACCCCATGCCTCACACCTGCACGGTAAGCTATAAACTGTCAGTCCCTGGCCTCATCAGTGACACAACCAGTCTTGCTGGAAACATTGCATAGAATGAATCCAGTCCCCTGCCTGAGTGCTGAAGTCTCCAATGTGGGACTGAATGTCACTGACAATTCTTGGAAAATCTTTGCCGAGCACCCTTTGAAAGACGAGGCTCTGAAAAGCAGCTTCTTCCAGGCACCAGCACAAAAGCTGGGAACCTGGAGGCTCCACCCACATGAAAGAAATAAAATGCTTTAAGTAACTCTGCAGTGACTTACAAAGTACAATTTGCATAAAATTATGGTCTATGGAAAGGGAGTTGAAGGGGGGCTTTAATGTTTAGAAACTTTTCCTCCCTTACTTTTAATAGCATGAGAGGCTTCGAAGAAGTAACTCCTTTTAATAAAGTCCATTTGTAAGTTTATTGAGACAGACTCCTACATGAGTGCCCAGGAGCAACTGTCTGTTATTAGAAGAGGCTGTTCTCCATTGCACATGCTCTCTAATTCATACTGGAATTTTTCCTTTTTATGACTACAAGTATTCCAAGAGGGTTTTCCTGAAGATCTAAGCAGTGATTACAGGGTTATTTTTAAACTTGATTTACCTTGATGAAAATGAATGCTGGGAGACTAAGATATCAACACGCAGCAATCACACACACACACACACACACACACACACACAGACTGTATCATCATCATCATCATCATCATCATCATCATCATCGTCATCATCATCAATATGGCACAGAAGGGTCAGGAGAGGCACGGGTGTATAAGCACTGAGACACTGAGCAGGAGAAAGAGGCTTAGAAGCTCGAGGGCCTGGGCTATCAGATGAGTTCAAGGCCAGCCTGGGCATCTGAGTGAAAACCTGTCTCAAAATAAAGGCTTGCCTTGGCTGGTGCAGCCATGGAAACCAGAGGAGAAAGTACTACAGTTACTTTCCTTAGCCTGGCTACTCTTTGACAGCATTCTACTTATCCTTATACCCACAGGTAAGCATAGCTCTCACCTCTCCTCAAAGAAACTTTGGTTTGCAAAATATGAAAATCACCGAAAGCCACCATGGTCAGAACACAGAGGTCAGCTGAATGTCCTGTAGCTGCCATGGTCAGAATGCAGAGGTCGGCTAGGTGTGGGGTGCCTGTGCCCAACACAACCTCCATCGTTAAGGATAGGGAGCACCCATGAAGACATGGCAGAAAGCTGTAGAGCTAGAGGACCATGACATCTGCTAGGATATCATCTCTCCAGAAACAACAACCAAAGCAAAGGTGGAGAAAGGGCAGAGTGGAGGCGGGAGGGGTTGAGGGAGGAATGGGAAATAAATACGATCAAGATATGAGATAAAAAATTCTCTAAGAATTAATAAAATATACTATTTAAAAAACAATTTTAACAAACTTAGAATATTCTAAATGCTCGAATGTTTGCCTAGCACACACACTAACAACATAAAATTACTGTTTCAATAGCGTTGTAAATATTTATTTACTTTATTCTCCTTGGCTCAGTCATAAATTTGAAAGAGGCAAAGATATGTGCCTATATTTGATATTTCAAACAGATTAATTTTCTTTTAAATTAGGGTTCTTGGATCCTTTCCCTCACCCATGTCACCCAGATTTCGATTTATTCTCCAAAGAGATAATGACATGAATTTTTTCTGAATTCTCCCAGCAATTCATGATTTACATTTAGATGCATAATCCCCTACCCTTGGAGCATGCTGTTTGCCTGTGGCAGCATCTTGATTTCTACTTAAACTGCCTTTGGGATGGTCCACTGTCAATGGCAGGTGTATCCATTCAAGTACATACTGTTAGTCTGACAGTCACCTAAATGCTTCTCAGTAGTCTTTACAGTAACCCCTGGAAAAGGCATTTGTTTCACCGTATTAAATACTAAAGAAAGGGGAATAGAGCCATTGAGTCCCTTGGACCTAGTAAAACATTAGGAAGTGAGTATGCCTTGAATCAATGCCCTGTAGACTGTTCCCTATGCCATCAGCAGCGTCGCCTCTCTGTATGCCTCTTAGTTAGCCATCCCTTGTTCTTTTTAAGATATGCATGATATTCCTTTACCCCATGTAGATGTGCCATAGTGGTTTATCCTATGCACTGTTAGGGAAGTCTCTTACAGTTTATGATGAGCAGTGTTTCAAACTTTTACTATTACATGAGATGTATTTGTGCTCATGTTTGTGTGCATCTTCTGGTAATATCAAGTCATCTGTCTGTAGTTACACATTTTATCACCCAAAACTTACAGTCCTTTTGATGGAGAAGGCTAACTGGAACAGGACCCTTGGGTACATATCTACTCCAGCAGTAACTCTAAAATGCCCCACAGTTGTTTTGTGGCTAAATGGTTGTTAAATTACAGAAATGAGCATTCATATGTAGTGATGCCTACCTCTAATCCCAGCACTTACAAATATGTGATGGGAGAGTCACAAGTTCAATACCAGCTCCAGTTATATAGTCACAGGTCATACTTGGCTACATAGGGAGACCTTATTTCAAAACCACAAGTAAAATAAACTAAAGTAACTATGCTTTAAATATATCACAATGTATAAGCTCTTTTTATTTTTGAGAACTCACTAAACTTATACAAATGAAGCAACCAACGCTCTCCATTTTGTGGGTTGCTTCCTCAGAGTTTCACTGTGCCCTTAGCTCCCTGAGCTCCACACAGTCACCTGATGTCTGACTTTAGTAAGGGATGGGCCCATAGCCTTTCCACTGGCTTCCATTTGTAGACTAATGCTCATTTTCAGGAGAAAATACTGGATACAATAGTCAATAGAAAGGAAATGAGATGTGTTGTGCTTCAAGCACGTATTCTGTGGCCAATACTGAGAATGACATGCCTTGCTTCCCTGTGTGCTGAGGGCGGTCGTCCCGGATGCCCATCGCCGGCTACTGCCAATCTACAGATCGGTAAAGAGAGCTGATGCTGACAAAGTTTAGCGACTTTTGTGATATCACAAGTGGAGGCAGACTCCTCTCCAGCTCTGACAGTCTCCAAATCCCAAAGCTTGCTGCTCCATTTCTCCCCTGGAAACGAAAAGAAATGGACCGGCGGCTGCTGCTTTAAGACTTCGGGGATGGCAGCACGGGCTGTGCCAATTCCTGTACCCGTTTATATTTGCTGAGTGTTTCTGTCCTTTAAGAGTCTCCAATATACTTCTCAGGCATGGAATCAGTCTCAGCCTCTGTTATAAAGAGACCTATAATCTAGTCAATATTCGGTTGTTTAATAAATAGCCACATATTTTATATTTAAAAAATGGCAAACTCACCAGCATTAGCCTTTGCTTAATAATCACCAGCACGGAGCTCATGAATATTTCATGCTCACTCATTCCTGCTGAGAGTGTGAACAGCCAGCATTTCTATGGCTCTGGATTATACAGGGAACAATGGAAAACATATGTTTTGTGTGTTTTCTTTAACAATTTGAGGAGGGAAGAACACCTGGCGGCATCAGAGATAATGAGGAAGCGGTCGCCTCCTGTTATTGGAGTGCTTGAAATAAAAATCTCAAATGGTAAGTTGTAATCCGAACCACAGTAATTATGGAAGGCCATGTAAAAACAAGACAAAAAAAAGGTATGCGTTTTATATTCATAAATCGAACTGAGCCTATCTGCAAGTAAGTAAAACTTTATTCAGTTTTCTGCAGCTCCTAGCCTACCATCACCAGCTCCCCAAACCCTGACGACTCAGATGCAGGAATCTTACAGATTTTGGTTGACTATTCTTTCTTTGTTCTTGCCTTTATCTCTGTAGACAGTGGGCATCTGACTGGTCATCAGGATGAGCAAGTTAGTGGATGTACAGAACTGGGAACACAGTGGAGGCTTCGGGCCCAGGAAATCTCACTTGAGGTTGGACAGAGGCGTGAATAGGATGTGTGAGTAAGGTTTCATCAGCCAGCAGAGGCTCCACGCGTTACCTGCAGGAAGGAGTGGGGCACTGTCTGTCTAGACACTGGGAGGGAGTCACCAGCACAGTAGTGGCAGCATGAGATGGGTGGAGGCTGAACCATATTGGAGTCCAATAAACCATAATAAAGAGTTGAGAGCTTCATTCAAGAGCAGTCACAGAGAGATGAAGAGTGTGGACACGGGAAGACATAGTCAGAGTCTTGTCTACAAAGCTGACTCTGGATGTGAGCAGAGAGAAAGACAAAGAGAGAGGCCTGGGAACTGCGGTCTGAATGCAGACTTCCGGGGAAAAGTTATGTCAGCCTGGAAACCTGCAGAGAAGAGTGGAAGGAGGTGGGCAGAGTTGAGAATGCCACAGAACAGACATAAAGGAGGGTGTGAAGACTGACAATTGATGTCAGGCTGGTCTAACCTTTGGCACTGTGAGACCCATTTCAGGCTTTACAACTTTATTTTTAAATTGCCTATTATCTTTTCTGGGGGATTTATGAGAAGAAAATACAAATATATGGACGAAGAACCACTTTCAGAATGTACTTAGCAGTGCTCAGACTTTTACCCACATCTGTAGGGTGAGCAATGCTGAGAGCTGATTGCACTCTCCATCCTCAGACCCTGGACATAGAGTAGGCCCAAGCACCAGTTCACGCCAGCAGAGGAGAGGCACCCCTCACTGGATTCTAGGAATCTTTGAAGTGACACCATCCTTTCCTTCTCCTTCCTTTCTCTTGCTCTCCTTCATCTTCTCAACTTATTCCTAAGTTTCTCAAGTGTGAGCAGTTACACTTACTCAAATAGACATTAAAGTTTATATAGAAATAATTAGCAAGGCACAGGTTTGGAGTTTATCAGGTCTGGGGTCAACAAGACGGCTCCATGGGTAAAGGCTCTTGTTATCAACCCTGATGACAGGAATTTGATCTGTGGGACCCACATGGAGAAAGGAGAGAAAAAGACTTCTGTAAGTTGTCCTCTGACCTCCACATGTGCACCATGGCATGTACATGTGCTAACACACACACACACACACACACACACACACACACACACACACACAAACACACACACACACACACACACACACACACACACACACACACACACACACCAAAAACGTGCCAAAAATTAAGTTTATCAGGACTGAAACTGGCTGCCAGCTGCTTTCTGAATATAAGACTTCCTACTTAAAATGCATCAAATTGGATTTTACATAGCAAGCATTCACATGCAAAGACAGCATAAAACCCGAGTATTAAAGCAGCTAGGTGTACCAAGAAATGAGAAAGGAAAGCAGGCTAAACTCAGAAAAAATAAAACTATAAAATTGTAATTGTAAGAAACTTTGGAGAGGAAATAAGCCATCTTCTCAGAAACTATAGTGGAGAGAAAAGCCTGTAAATGAGATTTACAGGGAAAGTAACTTCAACAGAGACTAGCGTGAACAGAAAAATGCAGCCAAGCACCCTCTTACCTAACCTTGAAGACATCAGCTCCTTGATAGAGTATGTAGCATAACAAGAGTATGTCTGTCTGGCAATGATTAAGTACTGAACAACAACAACAAAAAAAATGAATTAGGGTGCCCCTTTGCAAGAGCAACAGATGTTACACCTTCCATAGGATAATGTTTTCTATAAAAGGTCAATTAGGAAGAAATTTCTCATGCTCCATGGAGTGGACCAGGGTATTTTGAAATCATTAGGGTGCTTTTTGTTTTTGTCTTTTTGTTGTTGTTTTCTCATTAAATACTTTTGAATTTATTCTTTGACAATTCTGTACATGAATGTTATGGATTTTGATCACACTCACTCCCCACTACCCTACTTTAGCCCTTGATTTACAACCCCCTGAGTTAATTCCAGTTGCCTGCATGAGCATGATTATTCACTGCAGCACAGGCAACTTACCAATGGCTACACTACTAAAGAAAAATGGCTCCCTTCCCTCAGCAGCCATCAACAGTCAACAGCTTGTAGGGGTGGAACCTTGCAAGCGCCTCCCCACCCATGTTGGAATTTTGATTGGCTTAATCTTGGACAGGTCTTGTGCAAGTAACCACAGCTGTTGTGAGTTCATGAGTACTATGGCATGTTAGGTCCAGAAGACAGCATCCCCCATGCTGACATTCTTTCCACAGATCTTCCTGAGCCTTAAGTGTGGAAGTTTGATACTGATGTCCCAATTTATTCTTTGCACTTTAACCCATTCCTAGTCTTTGCATTACCCACTGCCCTCTGCAAACTGAAGCTTCTCTGACCAAAGTTAAGAACAGCACAGATCTGTGGATATAAACATTAACATTTAGAAGGATTTTTGTCTTAAAATAAAAGAGAAGTTTTCAGTCAATTTTTCGATTTGATGTTCATCTCCTTGTTTTATGCATGTAGGATATGATATGCTTATGATAATAGCCATCATAAATAATTTTGTATCTTTGTTTTCATACTATATTGAAAGAAATCTTCAGTTACTGGATTGTCTTCATTATTCTCATTTTGACAACTAATCACTAATCAGCTACAACAACATTGTATGATTATTGTACATTTTTCATTTCCTTCCTTATTTTTCTCTATTAAAATATTATTAAACTTTTTCACTTTGTTTTTAAAGGGGGCATTTTAAATTACTGTTATATTATAGAATCTAGTTTGAAATCATGTCAATATGAGAAGAAAATTGCTCACAAGTGCCATTCTGGAAGCATCAACATTTTCAATTATTTACGTGCATCTTCAATTCCCTGTCAAAACAGACCAAAGGGATCGTGGATTCTACACAGTAATGATCTTATGCCCGAGGTGTTGAGTTTTGCTTTAATGATTTTTTGGTTCTTTTCACCATTGTCTATAGTTACAGGTACTCACACTGCCCTCACTTGGAGCTGTGAGATTATTTATCAACCCTGAAATCAATGTTCTGATGAACTTGTGTCTTAGTGGGTTGTTTGTCTCACAGGAATGTAAGAGTCATGAAGGGCCTGGCGGTGGTAGCTCATGCCTTTAGTCCCAGCACTCAGGAGGCAGAGCCAGGTGGATCTCTGTGAGTTCGAGACCAGCCTGGTCTACAGAGCAAGATCCAGGAAAGGCACCAAAACTACACAGAGAAACCCTGTCTTGAAAAACAAAAACAAAACAAAACAAAACAAAAAAGGGTCATGAAGGAGAGGATCTGCATATCTTGTTTGTCCAGAACTTGGAAGAGAGCCATGCCATGATTAAGTTCTGAGTCACTGAAAATGAATGGATTAACAAAAACCAGAGAGGCCACTGAGTAAGAGAGCGAGATCTCTGTTTGATATTCTGCACAGATGTTGTGTGATGCAAAAGAATCAACTCAGGCACGACCTTCATTCCTGGCACCATTCCATGAGGTTGAAGGCTTCTCTAAGAGGTTTTAACTGCATAAGTTTGCACACTTGATCATTTTGTACTTCTTCCAGAAACTGAGAAAAAAAAAGAGGCAAAAAAAGAGGGCATCAGATATCCCTGGACCTGTAGTTACAAGAGGATGTGAGGTGCTTGATGTGAGTACTGGGTCCTCTGGAATAGCAACAAATGTTCTTTACCACTAAGCCACCTCTACAGGCCCTCCTGCAAGTAATTTTTGACTTGTAAAATTTTGACATAAAATTAAAATATCAAGGTTGTAATTTTTCTTTAAGAAGTAGAACATGCCAGCCCTTCCCCTCACTGGACACTGCAGCAAAAGAGCTGTCACTGCACCCCCCTCACAATTGGGAGAGCTGACCCCACCCTGTATTCAGGAGAGATGGCCCCACCATTCACCATAGGAGTGGGAGAGCTGGCCCAGATGTCATGGGCCCAGGAAAGCCGGTTCTGTCACTTGCCTGAGGGAATGGTCCCAGTGGCCAAACCAGCCAGTTCAGTTACCATCCAAACCCACATCCTGGGCCTTGGGTTGGCCCATCCTAACATCTACCCTATCTATGATCTGCTGGAGTGTATGAAGGGAGTGTGTGTCCTTCAGAATGATAAGGGAAAGATCTCCATGACTCAGGTCAACAAGCAGCATGTCTGAGTAGGGTTTTCAGGAGGGTTCAGTGATGATGGTGTGCTAGAGGCCTTGAACCAGACCAAAGACTCATTGCAATGAACAATAAACATTTTGTGGGTGGGGCTGATTGGAGAAAATAGTATACTGTGTGACACACTGGGATGTGTGCCACTAGGATTAATGAAGAGGTGTTGGAGAGACAGAAGAGAGAGGTGGGTTGTTGTTTGTTTGTTCATTGGTTTTTTGCTTGGTTTTTAATTAATTTATGGGGGGTACGCTGCAGGGGTGAAGGTCAGATATGGAGGGACTGGGAAGTGAGTGGGATTGGGGTGCATAATGTTAAATTCCCAACTAATCAATAAAGAATTATGCTAAGAAAGAAAGAAAGAAAGAAAGAAAGAAAGAAAGAAAGAAAGAAAGAAGGAAAGAAGGAAGGAGGGAGGGAGGGAAGGAAGGAGAGAAAAAGAAAGAAAGAAAGAAAGAAAAAGAAAGAAAGAAAGAAAGAAAGAAAGAAAGAAAGAAAGAAAGAAAAGAAAAGAAGTAGGACATGTTCAAAGCTACAGGTATCTCTTTTACTAATTTGCATCCCAATTAGCTTTCTGGTGTGCAAGCAAGAGGGCACAATGGCCACAGTTTTGCTGGAAACAATGCACAACCCTGGCTTTGAACATGCAGATGCGTTGGTTCATCATCATGCATGCCCTGTACACTTGGAAAGAGGCGTTAGGAGCTGCTGACTCAGCCTTAAAGTCCCTGATTGAGCTTGGAAAATTACATTGACAATCAGTGGACATAATAACATGTTGTTGATGTTGTCATGAAGGCATTTAGGTTTTTGATAATGGCTTCTTTCTCCAGAAGATCCATACAGCAATAAAGCCTTCCCTTGAAGGTGAAGGAAATTTACATGTTTACTCAGGATTATAAATTAAGTGAAAACATCCTGAGTTGAAGTAAGGGTTCTTTCCCAGACACATGGACCCTCAGTTTGTATTACCATTTCTCCCTTATGTGTCACTCACTGGAAACCTTTCGGTAAGAAACATAGCTTGATTGGCAGGTGCTCACGTGCATAAAGTACATTATGATGGTTGGTTTTTAAAAAGTACTTACGAGAACCAGAGAGACGACTCAGTGGTTACAGTGCTTGCAGCTTGAGCATAAAGACCTGACTTCAGATCCCCAGAACCCACATTTAAGAAAGCCAGGTGTGGCAGCACACACCTGCAACCCCAGCTCTGGAAGTGGAGATCAAAGAATTCAGTGGCTGCTCATTGGCCAGCCATTCCTGCTCATCATATGTTCTCCAGGTTCAATGAGAGACCTTCTCCCTAAAAAGCTTTCTGGGTTGTTCCTCATAGCTTGCTCGACATAATTTTTTATACCATCCACACTGACCCACCTAGGCTTGGTACCATCCTCTGTGAGAGGGCCCTCCCACATCCATCCACTACCAATCTGGTGGGGGAATTTTCTCAATTAAGGTTCCTTCCTTCTAAATGATGTCAGCCTGTGTCAAGTTGGCATAAAAACTAGCTATCAAGGTAATTATGATCACTATTAGACATGGATGTAACTCAAACCATAGCTAAAAAGCAAGAGCCACGGTAGTTTTATTATAGACAGAACAAGCAAAATGGACCATACTATGCTACAGTAATACAAAATTTCAGCAACTTATGCATGAGAGTTCAATGTTTACTCATGCATTGCCTGTTCTAACTCTGTTCTTCTCAAAGCAGAAGTCATGTGCCAGCTTGGAGGTCTAGACTGTTCCTGTGTTAATGCTATTTTACCATGCACCTTCCATGACTGCATGCGACACTGAGTGTGCTGAAGCCATACCTCTTCTGCTCTATTTCTATGTGCTTAAGATCATAGACTCCTGCCTATCCATGAGCAGGATGGGAAAAGTTCAGCACAGTGGAGTCTGAGCCACACTTGGGCTAGAAGGTACACTACAGAAAAAGCAAGAGCACATCATCCCGTTAACTGAAATTTTGATGAAGCCATGCCTAAAATTATTTATGTGGACATTTTTCATCTCCTTAGCTTATTGTCACCTTAGCAAAACTATGTCATCTAAAGGACAGCAGGACCTCTCAGTGGGCAAAGGTGATGGCCATACAAGTCTGATGACCTGAGTTTGACCCCTAGAACCACATAAATGTGGAAGGAGAGAACCAATCCCCCAAAGTTGTCTTCTGACCTCCACAAGTCCACTTTGCCATGTATGAGTCCCAAAACACACAAATAATGATGATCATGATGATGATGATAAATAATAATAATAAATAATATGAAAAGCACAGCTATGGTTATCATTTTTAATCTAGCCTGCTGCTTGTGTGTTTATTGGCTTTGTTTTCTTCTTTTGTGGACCTGACTTTCCATGGAATAATTCCTTTTCTACACACCTATGAACTTTGTCTTCCACTGAGACCATATTGAGAAAAACTATCACATCAGGTTCTTTTGAAATTCTAAAAAGAAAATTGCAATGGTCATGTCATAAATATTTATTGCCAGAATATTAAATAAGTGAGGACTCACCTTACAGGCTCTGAGATAGATGCCCAAGAAAACAAATTTTCAATAACCAAGACTCTATTCAGCAACCGCATTACAAGTCAGAAAACATAGACTCTAGAACAAGCAACTGGGTTTTGTTTGCTACCTATAGTTCCTGATTTCTTTGTGCCTCTTTGCTAGCATGAGTAGCTTTTTGAGTTCAGCAGTCCCAGCTCATCTGCCTGGGATTTCAGCACAGAATCACTAGCATGTTGGGCTCAGCATGCACAGGCCCTCCCTTGCTTCCTTCTACATGGGGAGTTAGAAATAGAAAGTAAGTACACATTGTTACAAAGAAAATCAAAATCAGACTTGACGCAGGCTTTGCTCTAGATGGCATTTCACACTGAAAACCTCACAGAGTCATTGTAGGGAGGCTGGGAAACTGACACAATGCTACGCCTATGTTCTAGCCAAGCCTGGAGCAGCAATCAGGCCCTGGGACAATAGTGAAGGGTTTGCCTTGGGTGTACACAGTGGCTGGCTGTTGGCAAGCAAACCACAGATACGGGGAGGAGGCACAATATGGCAGCAATATGATTTGCTACCTAATTGTCTGCAATCCAGAAGGGTGGTCACACTGAATGATAACACACAGAGGGAAGATTAAACGTAATAACATAATGTTCATGCTCTGCTCTAGAAGTTATTACTTCTGGCACCATGGAGGCAGATGGCTGGCACTGGCCACTACCAAGTAGTGCTAAATGGGTAAGTGGTGCTGAGGAACACAGTCATCTATGGGGAAAATTACAGTAATGAACTGCATCGACTGTGAAAACTCAGTGAATTTGGTTAAACACAGACTGTAATTCCATTTCCTGCAAGGCCATTGGACACACTCACTCCCTTGTGAAGGTCCTCACTCACAGCAATAAACCCGACAGGAAAAATTGCTGCTCTTCCTGCTGCCAGTGTGCTGCTCTTCTCCCTGAAAGGCTTGATCAAGAAAATAGCTAGAGCCCCTTCCTTCTACTGTGCCTAGGGTTAGCAAGTTCAGACACACACACAGTCATCTAAGTCAGTGATGGTTTTTCTAGAAGGGCCATGCAAATATGACAATAGTTACCTTGAGGCTGGGTAGGGACTTGGTTCCATAGGAAGAAATTTTTATAAGGTTGTTATTTGCTGTTTGTCTTATTTGTACAAAGTTTCTCACCTGCATTAGATTAAGGGCATGCAGTGTAGTTTATGCAATGTGGATGGAGGTGTGGCCCCAGAGCAATGGCAGAGGCTTCGTCTCTATAGAGTTTGCAGGTTCATAACAAGGTTACATAAAGGGAAGGACTGGAGAGTCGCTGCAGCTTGGGTCCGTGCTGCTCCTCAGCCCTGCTAGTCAATCAGCCTTTTCAAATTTTTATTTTTCTGATGATCCATTTTTGTTATCCTCGATAAAAAGTATTATTCTGTGATAGATTGGAAATTTAGCAGACACAGTCTTTCATCACGGAGTGTTTGGAAAACAATAAATTGGATTATAGAGGCAGGTTTAGTTCACATGTCTTACAAGAGGTAGGGCTTTAGGCAAATGACTAATCAATTTGTATTTTCAGTTCTCAACAGTTGTTAAGTAGTAAATTATAGCACAATTAAATAACTGTACATATCACAAACTGCACACAAGCTATTACAGGATTGCTAAAGTGGCACCAGTGTACTCCCACTCTCTGAATACCACAAGCAGAGCTGTGGATTCAGTATAGTGTCCTAGAAGGATGCGCACACCAGGTAGCAAGGACTTTTGTTCCACTACTTCAGCCAAGCAACAAATATATACTGAGCAGTAGCTCTGTCCCAGACATAGTTTCCATGACTAGAGATGACCAAGTAGACAAACACTGGCAAAGACTCCAGGCCAAGTGGAGTCTGCATTTGAATGGGGGCTAGAGTCAATACAGAATAAATAAGTAAATAGATAAATAATGAATAAATAAAACAACAAATATATTGCATGCTAGCTATTATGCAAGCTAAATATGTAGCTATGAGTAGGAACTAATTATTTCTGCTAGTTGAGACTCACAAAATAATTTCCAGAACATTCTCTTTATGAGGAGCATACAATACGATTCAAGCGTCAAGTTGAGAAAGTGTCTAGTACTGATGATGGGGACTGTTTTGTCTTTGGTCTAAGGCTGATTCCAGTTGCTGCTCCAGAACAATATTCCTCCACTCTTAATCTTTTGAATGACTTGGATGTTTACCATTTGCTATTCTTATAACTCGCTGCACTATCATATAAGTAAGAAAACAATAAATACCTTGTGACTCAGACATTCAACTAACTGTGAATTAGTTGAATTCTAGCTGTAAGGTGCATTTTACAAGCAGGATCTGATTTCCAGCCTGATAAATTTAGTAAAACAAACACAAACAAACAAAAACAAAAACAAAAAAAACAAAGCCTTCTACAAAATCTTTTTAAAATTGAAATTCAGAGTCCCCAAGTCATCTTTAATAGATGAATTTTTCTTGGAGATTTGTTTTTATTTCTCCTCTTTGTTCTCCTATAGATAGAACTCTAAATGATTTCAATCAGTATGGTCAAGACAAAGTAAATCAGGTATCAACAATGATTTCCTTTAACCTAGAAAATCCCATCCATTGTAGCAGTGAGTCTGGCCTCCAAAGGGAATGTTCATCCTTTATGTTGTATTGGAAACAGCTGGCATAGCTAAATGTGGGTTTCACTCCTTGAATTCCAAGCATCCAAAAGTTTCTATGTCCACTGACTATGAGTGATGATGTGATGTGTGCAATATTATTTCCTTTAAAGAAGAAAAACCCACAAGGAAATGAATCCTGCCTCCCAAATGGTTAAGCATGAGGAGATAATCCAGGCGGCACCTGGGAAGGATGGAGGGTACATGGTGGCCATTGGAAGTCTTTAGAAGAAACAATTCATAGAAAGAAAACCTCAGTTAAGAAAAGGCAAACATAAATTTAGTAACTTGATTTGAAGATAACCTAGGGGAACAGAAAGTGGAAATGTAGTGGGAGAGAAGTTAGAGTTGGAATTAGACTTGAAGAACATTTTGAAAGAGGGATTTTACTGGAGATCAGGCAGAAAGACAAACTTAGATCCTCAAACATTAGAAGAAGAAGAAACTGGAAGATTAAAAGGCCCAAATGTAGAGTTAATGTGTTGCTTTGGGGAAAGGTTCAGCCAAGAGCCTGATTAAGACTAAATGTTTAATAAGAAGGCCAGCTGTTTTTGAAGTAACTGATATTGAGCTAAGGGGACTAGATTGGACATTGACACAGTTGTTGATGGGTTTTGAGGGACCTGGGGTGCATCTGTTTTGTAGATTGTTACACCGAATTCACGGAGCCCTGGGGTTAATTCCCAGCAGAACTGTGCAAGGTGTCCAACACCTCAAATCCCACAATGTAGGAAGTAGTAGTGAGAAGATCATAAGTTCAAGGTCACCCTCTGCTGTGTAGCAAATTTGAGATCAGCTTCAAATAAAATAAAAAGATGAGTTTTTAATTATGGTTTGGATATAGCTGTCGTTTGAAGAGTTCTAATTTTGAGATTAAAAACAACAAATATTTGGAATATATTTGAGAAGAAAGAGAAATATAGGAAAATAAATAAAGTAGTGGGCTGACATCTGGTTGTCCTGACCTTATGGTTGTCACTGTTTTGAATTTATATCAACATGACAGTATAATAATTAAGAGCTAAATATTATCCATGCCCTATTTCTTATAAAAAGCCTAGTGCACATTGTTGGTGTTCATGTTTTATGTCCTCCAGGACCTGTGGCAACTTGAATTACAGTTTGAATCTTAGTAGACACTAAAAATAACACCCAACATGATAGCCTTTACTTATTTCCCACATCCACATCACACAGGGGAACTGACTGCTCCTGACTGGCATCCAGACAGTTAATCTATTCAGCAGACATTATATACTCTGAGACATTTTACGGATAATTTGATGTCATTAAAAGTTTATTCTCTACATCCCCTGTATGAGAAGTGGCACATTTTCACTTGCAGATGTAGAATTCAATTGATGAACCTCTAGAGAATGGCACATAGAAACCTTTTGTCATGTGCCCCACTTAAAAAAATCTGCACAAACAGCAAAGATAAATAATAGAACAAGACATGCAGTTGGAGGGATAGGAGTGGGGTGGATCTGGGAGATGTTGAGGGAAGGGGTAGGGGTGAATGTGATTAAAATACAATGTATGAGATTCTCAAATAATTAATCCATTACTTATTTAAATATACATGTATGAATCTAGGCTTTCCACATATTCAGTGAATCTCTTATCTTTGTTCTTATCAAAGGCATAGTTTTATTAACACTCAAGTAAATCTTGGTGGAGCAGAATGTTGGTTAGTTTTAGTTTGTCTAATCACTGGCTTATTTAACATGAAAATGTAAATGACATCCTACCTTGTTTCACTTAGTTTTATATAGGGTTTTTTTTCCCTCTAAAATTATAAAAGAAAGGAAGCCTTAGGTGTTATACTGTGCAAGAATGGATGAATAACAACAGGGAAGTACTCAGATAATCACCAAGAAAAACCAGCAGGAAGTTGAAGCAACCTTCTTTACAGTGGGTAGTAGAGACCAGGGGACATTTGAACATTGAATTATCACATACAATGATAAGATGCAAAATTGAAAAGTACTCTTTCCTTCCTAGATTTTAAAAGATAGCCTTGCCTTGGTTTGCACTTGCCCTAAAAAGGGTCTCCTCTGTCGTGGAATCCTAGAGAATGCCTGACAACTGTTTGTATGTTCATGACAGGTTTTTTTGTTTAATAGGTGGCTTTGTAAACAGTGTAAAGCACTCAGCTTGGAAACATAATAATTTACAGTCTAGAGTGAACAGCAGTTCATAGAGTGCTTTGAGTCCATTGTCTTGGTGTGGGTTCCCAGGCAGATAGGTCCTGAGATGGAAATATACATGTAGGAAATATGTGCAGTGTATTCTAAGGGAAGAAGCAAAGAGAAATTGGAATGGACAAACGACACAATGAGCTATCATGTGGACCAGGAAGGACCCAGATGACCCACGAGGAGCTTTGAAGCTGTGGTGGTTCTTGAGGAGTGCTATTGGTTGGAGGTATAAACCTTGGGTTTTATAATTCCTTGTCAGTCAGTCATTATATCTCTAGGCTACTGTAAGAATGGGGTATGGCCTTGAAAAACAGAAACCATTTCAGCCAAGGTAAATACAATAGCCTTTAAACATTTGGGTATCCCGTTATTCTCCAGGACAGGTTTGCCTGAGCAAGTAGCCATAGAGGACCTTGGGTGGCTAGTAGCCATCATCATGCAGTAATGCAGGACATTTCCTTCCAGAAACCCAGCCTTTCCTTAAGCAACAGGATCTTAATCTGAATACCAGCTGCACTGTATCAAAGGGATGAGGGATTGGATATCATCTCTCAAATTCCTGACTATTCAACCTTTTGCCACAGATTGCTTTCTCTCTCTCCCCTCCCCCTTCATCTTTCATCTTCTCCCTGGCATAACATATTTGGGTGAATCTGAGTCTGTGGAATCTTTCTCTTTTATTCATGGCTACTACTATTACATCTTGTCTCATTCTCTTCATTTTATCTCCATCTCTAACATTCTAGGCTCACTATGGGCCTTTCTAGGTCAGTTTCATACAATGAATGGACCCAGGTTTGTGCTTACCATATAAGTCAATCAGTGAGGCATCTGTTTGTTCCTGTGAATGAGAGGAACATCCAGTCAATCTTCAGAAGATTTTCAGTTCTCTCTCTACTGTATCTGTTCACAGCTCATAGGTGCATCTTTGCACCTGCATGCCCAAGTAGGAGTGTGTGGCTGACTTGGACTTTCTCTGGGCCTTAAAGTATGTGTTCAGCCTCCACCTGGACTATTCTGCCACCCTAACACATGTATTCATTCACTGTTCCCAGCAGGACAACTTCTATGCACAGGGATGATAGTAATGGCAATCCTGGGTCCACAGTCACCATCAAGTGAGTTTGTTTAACCAGGGCACAGACACCATCAGGTGAGCACCTCTTCATCCTGACTCATGCTTGCAAAGCCTCCATTACACCTAGCTGGATAGCACGGGCAGGGCTGGTATATCATCCATCCCTATACCTTTTTGCCCAGAATTCATCATGTTTTCCTAAATACATACTGTTGCTGGATCATAACAACTCGCTTGGGGGAGGGGGTGAGAAGGCACAGCATCAACCTTTTGCCAGGCAAGTTTATTAAGAATCACAGCATATTATGTACTATTTGCAGGGTGAGGGGAATGGCCTAAGTCAGCAGAGCTGAGTCAGACCATGGTGGCACAGAAAACATGGGATGCCTCAGACACAGCTGCCTAAGGACTGATAACCACAGTCCAGGGAGAAGAGTGGAGTTCTAGAAACCACAACCTTGTATCCTTCGAGGAGGAACTGGTCCCTACACCAGCCTTGCCAAGTTCATTCTTGGACAAGAACAGAGAACTAAAGATCCCCTCATCCATCCTTTCATCAGGGCCTCTGAGTAAGTCTTGGGTTGGTGTGTGCCCCACATAAATCAACCCTGACAAAAACAATTGCATGACAGATGCTATGCCTTCACATCCAAGTTAAAACCTTAATACCAGCTATCACCGCTACTTGATGGATATGTTTTTCACTTGCTTTGATCATTTCAGAGCTTCAGATCGCTGTAATGAAGGAGTCCTGCTCTCCTTTTAAACACATCTTGTTTCTCCAGAAGGTGAGTTCTTAACTGAAGGAACCAGAAATCAGCAATACCTAGAGGAAACTTCCCAGTGAGCTGAAGCCCCTGCATCATTTAGTTCACAAGCTTATCTGACTTGGAGCTCTGTCTGAGAACTCATGGTTTGACAAATACAGTGGAAATTTCTTAGCATCCTCAGCACCTCAGCACCAGAAGGGGAACTGAGCTCCAATTTGTGCCTCAAAGGAACACATAAGAGCCCAATTGGAAGGCAAACCTGTGAGAATGCTTAAAGTCAGAAACAAGGAAATAAATAGCTGAAAGTTATCAGTAAAATCAACCTGGAAAGATGCCATGTTGACTTCCTTACATCATGGGAGTCAAGGGCCAAGATGATTGGAGACTCTTAACGGCTCCACTGGGCTGACAGTGTGTGCTCTGTTGCAGAAGAATGTGGCTGCTCGCACATCACAGCCAACCTCTGCTCTCTTCTGTTGTGCTATCCAGTTGGGAGGCAGAGTGGCTTTGGAGTGAGTTTAGGCTCCCAGAGCCTTCCATCAGAATTGCATCTCATTTACCAAGGCATTCAGCAGGCAAGTTGAAATAATCTGAAATAATTTTGTCCAAGTATCTTGTTTTCTATTAACAAATTAAGCACATACTTAAAAACATCTTTCTCTCTTGAGTTGTTTTAGAGCCCTAATGCGCTAAAAGTCTACTAAAAGTTTTTCTTTATAGGTAAGGTCAAGATGTGCACTTGGTGCATTTTTGGTTAATGATCATAATTGGAAAAAAAAAACAGGCTTCTGCTCTGAAGATAAACAGGATTTTTTTTAAAGATATATTTATTTTATCTGTATGTTTGCCTTCATGTATGACTGTGCACCACATTTGTGCAGTGCCCCCAGAGGCCAGAAGAGAGCATCAGATCCTCTGGGAACTGTAGTTATGGATAGTTATGAGCTACCATGTGGGTGCTGGAATCAAACCCAGGTCCTCTGGAAAAGTAATGAGTCCTCTCAGTTGCTGAGTCATCTCTCTAGCCTCCTGAACACTTAGGATTTTTTTCTGAATAATAATTACCAAGAGAACTGCCCTCTCAGTGATGGCTTAGAGGGGCTATTACACAAAACCCTCCCTCAGAAGCTGCAGGGCTATTTTTATTATTATTATTATTTTTGATTCCTCATCTCCAGATAAACAAGTCTAAGATACCTCAACGTGCCTCCAGTTTGGGAAGTAAAATTAGCTTTATGAGCACAGTTATATTCTAGATCTTGGTAAATGGCCAGAGTTGAGAATGGCAAGGTTTAGTGACAATAAGCAATGACTCTTTATCACTTTTCTATCCATTATCTTTTCTCCCAGATGTTAACTCCTTTCCATATGTTCATAACATTTTAAGGTTGAGCTTCCCCAGCCTCCCAGTTGTGCTTACAATAAGCAATACACCTTTGAATATTATTTTAAAAGAAGGAAAATAGTTTTCCTTGGAAACTGGTCCTCAAAGGCACAATTGGTGTTGAAGTGTGTGTGTGTGTGTGTGTGTGTGTGTGTGTGTGTGTGTGTGTGTGTGTGTGTTGGGGCAAGGGGAAGACCTACATTCTATTTAGCCAATGAAGAAACATCAGATACAATCAAATCAATTGGCAATGCTCCTTCAGTGGGGGAACATTTCTTATGTCTCTGATTGAACACCCTATGAAATATCCAATTTGTATTTAGGGAGGTAATCAAACAACTTACTCATAAACCTTAGATTCCATTTCTCTAAGGCCCAGTGAGACAGATCAGCAGGTAAAGGTGCTTGCCACCAAGCCTTATGACCTTAGCTTGACCCCCAGTGATCTCTATCTTATGCACTGTGTCATGTGCACACCTCATCCCACCCCCAGCACACACACACACACACACACACACACACACACACACACACACACACACACAGAGGCACAGGCACAGGCACACGTAAAAATAAAAAAGAGTTTAAAAGAATCAACCTAGGTTTAATGACGTTTAAGACTTTAGGACCATCATATGCACACCACAAGAGAGATGCAAGATTGAGACAAGTGTGGGGGAAAAGAAAAGAGGAAACATAATCCATCCCTTTCCTGCTCACCTTAGGATGGCAAGAATGATGTCTTAGTCAGAGTTACTATTGTTATGATGAAAACACCATGGCCAAAGAAATTTGGGGAGGAATGGGTTTATTTGGCTTAAATTTCGACATCACAGTTTATCATCAGAGGAAGCCAGACAGAAACTCAAGTATGGCAGAGACCTGGAGGCAGGATCTGAACCAGAGGCCATGGAGAGGTGCTACTTACTGGCTTGCTCTTTCTTATAAAAGCAGGACCTCCATCCTAGGCATGGTACCACCCACAAAGGGCTGGGCCTTCCCACATCAATCACTAATTAAGGAAATGCCCTACAGACTTGTCTACAGCCCAATCATATGGAGGCATCTTCTCAGTTGAGGCTCCCTCCTTTCCAGTGACTCTAGCTCATGTCAAGTTGACATAAACTAGTCAGCACGGGTGAGGAAGCTGGTACTATTAGACCTTCGTCTCACTTTGTTATTTTTCAATTAGTGCAAAGCACATGGAAATGAGCTGCATTGGTATAAATAATATGTGCCTGTGTCCATGTGATATACGTACACACACTGAAAACACACTTTGGAATAGTGGTCAGTTTCTACATAATCTCTACAATTTTCCTCTGCTCTGCCTTAAGACTGGATGAAGGGAAAACCCCCAGTCACCATGCTACTAAATTCAGGACTAAAGTTCGCTCAAGATAGGTTCTATACCCGTGAATAACAGTTCACTAATCAGATAGGTACACCGAGGCAGTTAGAGACTGAGCTATCTAATGACTCTTTATTTCTGCAAGACTGATAGTCACACATGAAAAGGGAAGACAGAAGACCAACACAGCCAGTGGGAGACGGTCAGGAATGCTTTCAGTTGCCAAACAGGAAGCTGAGCTAGTGGCCCTGGAGTAATCAGCCTTGTCTGGAATACAATTGATCTTGTCAGGGCTAGAACCCTTCCGTTGTTTGTATCCTGCACAAAGAAAAAATAATTGGAAAATTTCTTAATTAGTGTTCCATGCATTGTTCCATTGTTAAGGTAAGCTCTTTGATTAAAGTAAGGGACAGTCTTGAGTACAAACCCATCTGAATTTACATAAACTTATTTAATGCTCCAAGCTTTCACCATCTCCACCAAAATTACCCCCTGTGATATTTGGAATAACAGTGCTGGACTTGAAGCTACATGAAAGAAGTGTGTTTTGCAGGATCTGCCTCCTGAGGACACAGATGATCAGTCTTCCTTTTCTTCCGGGCATGCAGACACGGTCTTGGTGCATTTCCAAAGGGTCACTATTCCCAGGGTCTGCCCATCAGGCTGCCCAGCTACTCTAGGAGTAACAGGAGCTACTCAAGGCCCCAAGGAGGGTTAAGAAGAGTCTATTCCTAGTCCCTCTTGGAGATTTGGGTGCTGTAATTTGGATAGCTGAGTTCTGTTTTGTTCTTTGTCAGTCTCCAAAGGGATTTTCTGAAGCAGAAACACTGCCCAGCCACTCTGCCCACAGCACCCCAGCCATTGTATTCTCTTCCTATTATTCCTTGTTCTGTGTTGGCTCTGAGCTGGACCCCTGAGGACTCAGATAGTCCTCCCCTGAAGCCAGTAACTGAGCAAAGTCCCCGATGTTGCCTTCAGCTTGCTTTCCGGCTTGGCTTCAGCCCACTATTCAGTCCTTAATTCCCATATGCAGCCTGTCTTTCTTGAGCATCTATTGTGTGGGATGACTAATAGGTTGGACGATCGGAGATAAAGAAGGAAAAACATACATATTACCAGGAGTTTGTATTTCAGTGAAAAGAATCAACAAAGAGCTTAGGCCAGTGAGCCAACAGACTCTAGAACACTGATGGTGGTAAGACCAGTTGAGAAACTTACAGCAGGGGCCAGTGAAAGGTCAGGACCAGGGGTTTGCAGTAGGCTGCCATGTGGCTGCCTGGGATTCTCTGTTTCCTGACACCCCCCCCCCCCACGCTATTCCAAAAAAGCAACATAACAGAGAAGAAAACACAGCTGCAAACAAAAGGGGGACAGGGCACAAACTTGACCCAGAAAAACTCACTTTAGACCTCAAACCTGACTGTGTGTGCTTCTTGGTAAGTCAAGAGGTCAACAAGACACTAGGGCAGGCTGTAAAATGCAGCCCTCTACCTTGCTAACAAGAGAAAATATTAAATTATCTTTTTACAATGTGAAGAATGCATCGTGTTTTCCCCTTGAAGCAAACAATTCTAATGCATACTTTGATCACGTTCGTTTAAAAATGGGATGCAGCTGAAGAATACTAGCAATGAATAGCTGCTGAGATACAGTTCTCTTTAAGGGTGCAGCCCTCGGTCGGTGGACCATGCTCCTGTAGAAGGCCACACTCTCAAGAGCATAAAATAGGAAGCACAAGTTAGGGCCCATGGGTTAAAAATACATATGTGACACAAAGCTGGGTGGGTAGGGAAAGGGGGTGGGGATAGGGGAGGAGTTAGGGGTGAACATGATCAAAATATATTTTATGAACTTCTCAAAGAATTTACAAAAAAATATAAACGGAATCTACTGGAGTTTTACTATATAAAAATATTATGGGAAATTGAGAATATACAAGAAGACGGAGGAAGTAAACAAATTGTAATGGCTTCACTGAGCATTCTGTAAGTGGATTACATATTGAGCTGTACTATTGTATTGTGTATTTAAATCATCACTGTTGGTTATAGACATCCAAAACTGTAACAAACATCCTGGAAACAGTTCACTGCTGTCCTATCATTTGTTAATCTGTTGCTCCAGGAGTGGAGCTGCAAGCTGAATGGGAACATATACATTGTAGCCTTTCAAAGGCGAGTGCCTGGTTACCTACAATCAGGATTGAACCCATTTTGTTGTCACTAGCATATAGAAGTATTTACTTATTTCTTCTCATGGTCATAGTGCTAGCAAATACAAGAAAAGGCTTAATGACTTTCTCTTACTAGATAAATTAAATGTTTATTTTACATACATTTTGTCCTTAAAAAGATTTAATAATTATATCATAAGGGCCCCACCTTTCTTGCAAGTCAGATAGGAAAATTTCTGTTCCTGCCTTTGCTCTTTCTTCCTGTGTGTTGAAATTTTTCTTAAATATTTTTCATGTGTACGGGTATTTGTCTACATGTATGTCTGAGGAACATATGCGTGCATAGCCCACAGGAGCCATAAGAGGGCATCAGATCTACTGGAACTGAAGTTACAGATAGTTGTGAGTCAATATGGGGATGCTGTGAACTGAGCCTAGGTCCTATGCAAAGCAGGAAGTCTTAACCTTGGAACTGGCTCTGCAGTCTCCTCCTTTGTGTTTAATAACAATGAGTGCTTAAGATCATTTAAACAAAATAGCACAGGATGAGAGAACAGATTGTTTTTTGATAAAGTCTAGGATTAGATAAAGTTTGATAGGACTTGTTAGGAAGACTCACTTGCTAAATGAGCTAGTTCAAACAGGCTGCAAAGGTGGAACCTGGTGTCTATCAGACAGTAATACTAAAGTATTCTCATCTACCACACGGGGCATGTGAAGAAACTGACCAACCCTCTCTACATCAAAAAGATATTTTCTATAAGAGAACAGTCTGGAGATATTGTCATCATACAGAATTTCTTTTTGTATTTTAGGAGCCATATACAGAAGAAGAAATACCCGGAGAGGCTCTCATCTACAGGGGAAATATTATTAGAGGGAGGCGCTCCACCTCATGACATCAAGGAAGAAAAGCCTTGGCAACCAAAGATAGGAAAAGACTAAGTTTTCTTTTGCAATTGTTAAATTGTTTCAGTTTAAAGTGTGGTACTGTGATTTGAGTCACTCACAGTGTGACCAGGAAGAACCTGTTTGAGTCATCAGTTCTTTATTCTCAAAGTGGTAATAATAGTAGCCCATAGTTCATGTTGTTACTGTGATAAAATTGTAGCAGGATGTCTGTAGCACAGCACAGATTTAGTTATGGCACCCTGGAAGTAATAATGTGGTGTGGGGAGCTTTGAGGGGGTTTTCAAGTGTGCTCTAGATGGTCTTTAGCCATAGATAGTACTGGGGAGGCATTCATATATTGAATGAAAGGTAAGATTTTTCTGTTCTCCATGTACAGTTTTGCCATTCTGCATGAAAAGACATGTATTTGCATATCTTCTGGTTTATTAATTAATATTAATGAATATTTATTGACTGTGCATTCTGTCCAGATCATATTTGGTGCTGATCAAGCACTAGTAAAAAAAAAGCAACAGAAAAAAATCATAAATCTTTGATTTCATAGTTTTTGTTCCATGGAGTAGGGAAAGAAAAAAAAATGAACCTTAAGATAAAATGCTGTTGGATAGTGGTAAATGCTCTGCTTCAAATTCAAGGGTTAGGTGACTGGTTTTAACTGGGAAGAGCCCCTTGAGGAGGTCATTTTAACCAAGAGTGATAGGTTACCTCTACAAAAACTATGGATGAGAGCATCCTTTCCAGATTGGGGCCTTTCAAGGCATTCTCTTTGTTTGTGGAATACTCTCAGTTCTTTGTAATAAAGAAGAACAGTGAGAAGATGCCAAGACAGAAGGAAACATTGTTATTTAATAAGTGGCTCTGTTTACCATTCGAGAAAAGCCACCAGGTACAACAAAACCCACTATAAGAGTTTATTAAGGGAATAGAGAGAGGGTCTGCATAGGCCTATGGACTAACTGTACAGGAAGAGAGGGAAGGAATAGGTGAAACTCGATTTTATAGGCACCCCCCGCACACATGCACATATGGGCTTACATAGCTTCGCCATGCATGCACATGGATTACATGATCATGCTGCTTGCAAATTACATGATCATGCAACACATGGATTACATAGTACATAAGTCCCTAGGATGACTAGGCATCTTGCCTGTCTAGTGGACAGCTCTCACTCATGTAGCTGGGGGAGTGGCTAGGATTTCTAGCAAACATGGACTGTTGTAAGACTAGAAAGAAGTCCCATAGGGTGATAGCACACAGCAGATGGGCTCTCGCCTGGACCCACTTCTCCATTCTTTCCCAGCATCTAGAAAGAGCACATCTCCTGGTTCTCTTGTAGTAAGACTGGGGTATCTGACTCTTCTGCCCAGTGAAATGTGTGTTCTCCATAGAGAAATGGAAATCCATGTGGGCTTTGCCAGTGTCTCCCTTTTCCGTGAGAGTGGACATGAGTCTTATGTTGGGATAACTCATTCATCAGACAGGGAACAGATATCTGAGAGCTTCCTATCTCAGATTGAAATGATGAACAAGAACTCAGTGTTCCTCGAGTAAAGCAACTGAGATGGTGGAGTCATTTGTTAGAACAGCACAACCTGACGTGTCCTACAGGAAATGAAGAATGACTATAAATAAGATGAGGTTAGGGATACACACAATGACCAGCAATACAGGGTATTCTAGGCAGGAGAAAGTGACAGTCTCTGAGCAAACAGAATGAGGAGCCTGTGAACAGCAGGTGAGTCACACCTGTCAGAAGCTACTGTTTGGGACATCAAGGTTACTCATAACCTCTCTAAGTCAAATCTCTTACAATTTATATGTTACGCCTAGTTCTTAGCTAATCAGCCTACAGCAGTGAGGCCCCATTGTCCTTGCTGCATTATGACATGAGAATCAGCAACTTTCTTTTCATATATTTGATGACATGAAAGGAAAGAAAGAAATGGTAGGGGAGGGAGAGAGAGAGGAGAGGAAGGGAAGGGAAGAAGGGAGAGATGAGAGATGGAGAGGGGGAGAAGGAAGCAGGGAAGTACAGGAAAGAAAGAAAAGAGGGAGGGAGGGAGGGAGGGAGGGAGGGAGGGAGGGAGGGAGGGAAGAGGAGAAATAGGGAAGAAGGAAAGTAGGGAATGAAGGAGAGGAGGAAGAGAGGAAGGGAGGGGGTAGGAGGAGAGAGGGAGGGGTAATAAATTCTCTAAAGACGTATTTCTACATAAGCTTCACCTCATTAACATTTTTCCTCCATTATAATCATTTTTTTCTTTTAATTTGTCTTACTTTCTGGCTTTGGGGAAATGTTTTTTCAAGAGTTAGTTGTCAAATAAAGAATAATTAATTTGTAATTATTTGTTGTGACTTCCCTTTCTCCTTATTTGAATTCTCTTTTAAAGAAGAAAATATCTCCTTGTTTCAAATTTAATTAAATACAACCCTGTCTAAACCACAAATCGGAGTTATACTTAACAGTTTCTGAAAGAAAACAAACCAAATAGAACACTGTTTGTTTTTTTAACAAGCGAATCAAACCTCAGGCTGTGCACAGATGTCTGCATTGGTGGTTCCTTGTCCAATGTTTGTTCTTAAGTGTCTGTCAGGACCCACCACTGCCTCGCCTTCGCTGAGGACATAGCAATCCCGCATCTAGGCAGGCTGCTAAGTAGTTTGTATACACACTCTCATTTAACACAACATTGCAAAGTAGACTTTATCGCTATTCCATTCACAGACAGGTTGACTCAAGTGAGACAAGTTACCTAAGACCCCACCACTGCTAGTAAGTGGCCATGGCTGAGCTGAGACTAAATCAAGATGAGTTGATAGGGATTGTATATTCATAATTGTTATAAAATGTGTGTAATAATATAAGAAAGCCAATGCAGATACAATGTATTAGAAATAAATGAAGTCATGACGCCTGTACGCTGGGGAAGATACAGAAAGACGTCATGGTTGGTGTTGATTGCCAAGTTGAGAGGATTTGGAAGCATCTAGGAGACAAACCTCAAGGCAAAGCTACAAAGGACTATGTTAATTAGGTTAGTCGAGGTGGGAGGAGCCACACTGAGATAGGGAACACCATTCCCTGGCTTGGGGCCTGAACTCGCAAAAAGGAGGAAGTGAGCCAGCACCAGGGCTCAGCGTCCTCTGCTTCCTGACTGCAGGGGCCTTCAAGCTGCTGCTGGTTTGACTTCCCCGCCACGATGGATTATTGTAGAAACAGGAGACACGGAGTACAAGGAGCTTCAAGAACTCTCTTTGGCTGGGCTAAAAGTACATGGTCACCTGCATATGCCTGTCATTTCTCCGATGAAAAGGGAACACATTCCCTCTCAAACAGACCCAGGCTGTCATTAGGAAGGGAAGTCAGCACTTGACATCCAGAAAACAAATACTCATGTTGTCTTTAGCCCAGATTCCCACTGATAATGCATTCAACAAGTCAAGACACTGCTTCCAAAGTGGTAACGGAAGTTCTTGAAGTTAAACAGCCTGTCCGAGTTCACAGGGCTAGTTAGTAAGAGGCAAGACTGGAGGCCACATGGGCTCTCTTTGGCTGTCCTCTCCAGTAGCCTTCCTATGTCGTTCCTCTGAGAAGACACACACCTATTGTTCAGCTTCTTTCAACTACAAATCACTTTATTTCCCCCTTTCATCTAAATCATCTTCCTGGACCACAAGCTGCAGAGGAAGGCTGTATGTCACTGCCAGATCACCTCTGGACAATGTCACCCTGCCTGAGTCTGTTGAAACGGATCTGTGACATTGTTGGGAGAAGAAATGCACACACTTGTGTCCTCATTGTTCATTCAATGTTGGCCTCAGCTTGGGGAACCCTGGGAGGTGTAGTAACCGGTGCAGACTGGACACAATGGGAGAATGTTGGATGCCTCTCTGTGTTCCTAGGCACTTCTGGCCTCACTTAAAAGGCCTTTCTGGCTTTGTTTTTGTGATGCTTTTCATTCCATCCCTGTGGTTCACAGTCACAGTGAAGCCCGGACACAATTGCACATTGTCTCTGCAGACAGTGTCTATGACATTCTGACCTTGCTTAAGATAGGAGAACTAATGTTCAATGAAAGGACACTGGCAGCTGTTTTAGGTTCCCTGAAAATGAAGGGGGCATGAGGCTGGAGAGCTGTTTAAAATGAAATCTTTGAATTTACTGTTAGAAGGCAGGCATTAGCAAAGCCTGCCTTCTGACGCCTGAGCACACAGCTGTGTCTTGGTGGGTAGGGAGGAAAGTCTACTCTCTTCCTCAGGTCTCTAATGAGGTTTCTGAGTGTATCCAGTTCCTAGGAGGGTGGCCGGTGGGGGATGAGTACAGTTGAGAACATGAATACCCATTTTGATACCCATCCACTTGGGGCAGAAGTGGCTGCTGGCAGAGGGTTAGTGCCTTCCTGGGTGCTTATCTCAAATGCATAGTCTCAGGGTTCCAGATGTCCAAGCAGCCCTCTTTGATAAAATACCACCAAGATCCTAGCACTGAGGCAAAGCTGGAGGCGAAAGCTGTGTCTCCAGTAAATACACATATGTCACATGCACAAAAGAAGCTGGAGGAGGGAGGCTGCTAACATGCCCTTTACCTCCCAAGTGGCAGTTGCTGCCTATGTGTCATCACCCTATTCATGGCTACCAGCATGCTGCACACACACACACACACACACACACACACACACACACACACACACACACACAGAGATAATTGGGGAACAACTGCTACACAAAGGACCTCTAAGAATTTTAAGGACATTTGGTATTTTTGAAACTCAATGCAAAACATTTCTTGAGCTGTGAATATAGTTAGGGTTGTCATCATTTGGTACCTAGCCATTGGCAGGGCTCCTTTCGGGCAAGTCCAGGCATGAAGGTCGAAGGTAGGAACTTGTCACTGTTGGAAAGCTACCCAGTAAAGATTTCTGATATGAGGGGCCACAAGTTAAATCGAGAATTACAGGAAGAGGGGATTTAGGTAAATATCTGGGCTTCTAGGACCACCAACCTGTGTGTTGTCCCTTCCCTAAGAGTCTTACCCCATTACATGCCAGACTCACATGATGAAGTCTAGAAATCTAGTTAACAAAGTTCTTGGAACTGAAAGCCAGTGACTAGAGCCAGTAATGTCCTGTTGGCGTCATACAGAGCTTTACTGACACTTCACTTTATTGTTGGCTTTTTCTCATATTTATTTATTTTTATTGTATGTGGATGTGGATGTCTGTGCACCCATGTCTACAGGGCCTGTGAAGGCCAGAAGAGGACAGTGGGTTCCCTGGAACTGGGATACAGTTGGTTGTGAGCTACCATGTGGGTACTGGGAACTGAACCCCCATCCTATTCAAAAGCAGTAAGTGCTCCTGATCACCCAGCCATCTTTCCAGCTCCTGTTGGTTGACTTTTCAGCTGTACATAAAGAGATAGGGTTATGAAGTGTAGTCTCTACCTTTTGACCACACTGCCACCACTACAGTCATGACACAGTGAACTCCCTTTGGAGGATGGGGGATGACTCGGTGGTTGAAGCCTGTTCCAGCTTGTTTTCTGTTGCTGTGACAAGCACCAAGACCAAGAGCCACTTGAAGAGGGGAGTTTATTTGGCTTCCAGTTGCCGATCACTGTCTATGGAGGGAAGTCAGGGTGGGAGCTCAAGCAGGGACTGGAGCAGAAACCATGGAGAATACTGCTTATTGATTTGGAGTCTGATTTATGTCCACTAGCTTTCTTACACAGCCCAGGTTCACTTGCCCAGGGATGATGTTGCTTACAATGAGCGGGCCCCTCCCATATCAATTGCCAGTCACCAATCACTCACTACACATGGCCACAGGCCAATCTGATCCAGACACTTTATCAGTTACCGCTCCCTCTTCCTGGGTGACTCTATGCTGCATTGACATTATAGGTTGTTTCAAATCAACAAGGAAATTCAACTAGGACAGCACTTATCCTGAAAGCACAAAGACCAGAGTTCAGAGCCCCACAAACTCATAAATGCCACGTGGGTATAGTGGCGTGCCTAGGAAATTCCAGCCTAGGAAAGCAGAGAAGGGATCCCCAGAACATGCCGGCTAATAAAACTATCCCTATGGGTGAACTCTGGGCTTGATTGATACTGTCTCAGTGAATAATGTGGAAGTGAGATTGAGAGGATGATTCTTGACATCACCCTTGGGTCTCTACACGCATGCGTGTACACACACACACACACACACACACACACACACGCACGCACGCACGCACGCACACCCGGGGGAGGGGGGAGATAGAAAAACAAGAGAATATTCACCACCTCCATATTTCCATTTCTCTTTTGCTCCTTTGCAGTCACCAGTACCACAGACATCAACCTTTGAGCTTGGCTTCCTTCCCTTTACTCAGCAGACAACACATTTGCTGCATGTCCCAGGTGCTACATGTGTCAACATGTGCTTTTCTCACTCTGGAACAGCTGCATTGCATGGAGGACCACAGTTTCCCACACATTCCAACTGGACAATAGTGAGCACTTCTAAAGAACACCAATAAAGATTCCATAGGTATCAATAATGAAACAGGTGTGTACAACTGTTTTCATTTCACTTCAATAAAGTCCTAGGAAAGGAATGACTGGGTCAAAGGGAAACACATTCAACGTGTGAAAAGCTGTCAAAATATTGTCCGAAGCAGATGCTGCTCTGCCACCTAATATTCTCATGAGCAATCAATGAATATCTAGCCGCGGCATACCTTGGAAGCCAGGCAAGATTTGGGGTTGGTTTTGTTTGTTTTTTGTTTTTTATGTTTTTCTTTTCTCCTGAAGCACTAGGTGTGGAGTGGATCTCACTGTGGATTTAATTTGCATCTTGCTGATTACTGGCAATGCCAAGCAGCTCGCCAAGCTCAACATCCTTGTATCTTCTTTCGTGAAACATCTATTCAAGCACTTGGTCTGTTTTTCAGCTGAGATGCTCTCTCTTTTATTATCGGGTTTTGAGAGTCCTTCATACATTCTGCGTAAAAGTCCATTGCCGTAGTGAGTCCTCCAGCTCTGTCTTGTGATGTGCGTCTTGACTTTTTATTGATTGGCTCGTCTTCTGAGAAGAAGAAAACTTTTAATTCTGGTGAACTCTATCCAATTTTTAAATTACATTATGGGCCATGCTTTTGAGTTATAGCCAAGAAATCTGTGTTTAACTCAAGGTCTGGAAAAGGTAGCCATGGTTTCTTGTTCTTTTTTTTCCCCCTAGAGTGGTTTGATTTGGGCTTTTATATTCAAGTCTATAATCTACTTGGAGTTAGTGTTTGTGTAGAATATCAGATGCAGCTGAGAACCAGGTCATTTTATATATTCCACATTATTTTAACAGACCAACCTGTCTTCACCTAATTGTCATGGAGCCTTTTGGAAAATCAATCCACTTTAACATGTGGATCTATTTCTGGGCTTTCCGATCTCTCCTATTGATCTGTCCCTTTTCCAATGCTGGACCCAGTTCCTTTATGATGTGAGACTTTTGTGCATGTATATTTCAATGTAATATTACTATCCTTGAATCTCTATTTCTTCCATCATTTTTAATGAAAATATTTATATATTTTTTTCTTGATCCATTCCTGATGCTCTAAGTTTTGTTTTCAAAATTCATAAACCAAGAAACCTGGAAAAGCTATGAACTATATAATCTCTTTTGTGTGATACCCTGGAATAGGCAAAACTACACAGGGGGGATAAACAAGTGGTTGCCTGCTTTTATAGTGAGTATGGATGAAATAGGTGAAACACAGTGGGATTGTCTTTTTAGGAAGCAAAATTGTTCTGTATGATGTCATAGTGGTGGATGTAAGACACATTTATCACACAGAACAAACCTAAGATTATGAAATTTGAAAATAAAACATGTAAGATCTCATGGAATCTCAAGATGGAATATTGACTGTAATAAAAGAACCTAACTATATTTAAAAATATGTGAAACAAACTGGTGGAAGGGATTGGGATTAAAAGTACTGACTTAAGAAATTTTGGAAATAAGTAGAGTCTATAAGATAAAAGGCAAAAGACACTACATATAAGCAGCCAGATCACCTACTTCCCACAGGGATAGGAGAAATGCTCATGAAACCACTGTGCATATATGAAGTTGAGTGATTACATGAATGGATGGCAGATGGATAACCAGTTTTCTCACGGGCAGAATAGGAAGTTACAGGCAAACAGTGAAAGACACTAGACTGATCTATACAGACTTGGTTTAAGATTATGAGCCGAATGCCTAATTAGTTACTATGAACATGGGTGAATGTGTATAGACACATGTATTGTGGGATGTAGGTATATGCACAGCTGTGCTCTGGTTCTATCTGCTGAAAAGACCTAGAACCAGCAAAGCCCTGGCTGCAGTGTGCATGCCCACTGCTCAGAAGGTGGTTCCTACTTCCATCCTCTAACAAAAGGGTAAGGCAGCCAGGCCGTGCACTAGAACAGGAAACATGCAAAGTCATCCTGGGAAGTACTGTAGTACCAGGCAGTAAAGGAAGTTCTCTTGCTAAGAAATAGAACAACCAACCAACCAACCATGCTTGACAGAGTAAGCCAAAGGGCCATGGGGCTGACTGAGCGAACACTCAATGCCCACAGCTGGGAAACTTCAGCATCAGAATCAATATACCCATAGAGGATTATCACCAAATATATAAAATAAAAATAGACAGTATATGCTAATAGGGAAATGATTGAAGAAATAAATATCCAAGGGGAAGTGAACAAGTTCTTTGTGCTAAAATGTCCAAATAATCCCCCCCCCCCCGAGAGGTTAAACCTAAGGGCAGAAATCCACCAAATGACATCCTTCCACAGAACGTACTAGGACAGGAGTAAGAAAAGGCAGGCTTGAGAGTCTGACAAACAATGCCACAGTCGGGAGGTCACTCAATATCGACTGTGTAAGTCCTACGGATATTGTGCACTCTAGATACGGTATATTCAAAGGGCATTTTGCTTCTGCCTCTTCCTCCTGGGAAACCTCTCCAGTCTAGTCATGAAGGAAGCACCATGTGAATTTGATTTGTGGTATATCCTAAACTCCCTTAACAGTAAGCTTCAAAAATACTCCATTGTTATGTTGGGGTTACTTAAAAAACGGGGAGGGAATCTGAGACATGGTGAAAAAATATTCTCAAATACTGTATATACTATAGAAATCTGAGTGGGATTCTGGAAACTTGGACATTAGGCACAATATGGGTACATTCAAAGTAGGCAAGGATAATAATGGTTAATAAGATTTTATTAATTTTACTCATGGGACTGGAGAGATGGTTCAGCAATTAAGAGTGCTTGCTGCTCTTCCAAAGGACACAAGTTCCATTTTCAGTACCCATATTGGTTATCTTACAGTTGTCCAAGGGATCTAGTGCACTGTCTGACCTCTGAGTGTACCTCTGCTCATATGCATAGTCTCATAGAAACAACACATAATTTAAAAATGTCAAAATAAATAATAAACATTATTGCCTAATTGTGGCAGGTGACTTATACTGGTTTGTGATGTACCTGGGAGCTAGTTGCAGGATACCAGGGAACTTTCTAAACTGTCACCAAGTACCTATAAGTCTAAATCTATTCTGAAGCAAAAATTCATGGTAAAGTAAACACCCACAGCCCCCTCTGCTTCAGTCAGTAGTGTGAGATGCCAAAGAGGTTCCATGTCACATTTTTCACCAATCTAAATTTCCTAAAGTTTCTTGGGAGAGTCAGACATCCAGATCCCACCCCAGTGGAAATGGTATCACATTTTCCACGAGCTCTTACAAAGGATGGTGGGATGCTATGACTGTGTATGCCAAGAACTTAAAGTACAGTTGGCTACAAGTTCTTTACCATCCCTGACTAGGAGTGGTGAAAAATCCCCAACTCTTCAATGTGTACTATCTTTACTCACTTAGTTCATAGGAAGAATGTAACAGAAGTGATTTTGCACACCGGACCAGGCAAGTGCTGCATTCTGAAAATCCCTTTAACAAGCCATGAAGGACTATTCTCTTAAGGGGTTGAACTGCCTTGACACCAAAGTCCAAAACTTGTAGAGAGGCCAGCAAAGTACTCTGTTGACAGCTTAATGCAACTGTTCCCTAGTGCCAACCATCATATGACCCACTGGGGACATCCATCCTAACCAAAGATGTCCCCTATTGAAGTCCCCACCTAATAGCAACTACCAAAGAGATCTTTAAGAAAGCCATTCAATTGAGCCAGACCATCTACAGAACCACAAGTCATAAGAGGGGGTTGGAAACACTGAGATTTTCAACGGTCCTTATACAGTCATACTGATTTCAGTGGATTTTTGATAGTGTTTTTTTATTAATTCTTTGAGAATTTTATGTATGCCTATGTTGTGGAATATTAGTTAAAGATGCGTTACATTTTTAAGGATATGGAACACTTGCTTAATGATGCAAAGATATGTTGCATTCTTTTATATTGCACTTGTTTAACTCTGTAAAGCTGTGTTACTTTGCAAATCTAAAACACTCAGTTGGTCTAATAAAGAGCTGAAAAGCCAATAGCTAGGAGGGAAAGAGAATTAGGCAGGACTGGCAGGCAGAAAGAATAAATAGAAGGAGAAAAAGAAGAGAAGGAGGAGGGTCAAAAAAAGGAGGAGAGAGGACACCAGAGGCCAGTCACACAGCCACATAGCCAGACACAGAATAAGAAGGAAAGAAATGATATACAAAAACAGAAAAAGGTAAAAGCCCAGAGACATAAGGTAGACAGGATAATTTAAGAAAAGCTGGCTAGAAATAAGCCAAGTTACTGCTGGGCATATATAAGTAATAATAAATCTCTGTGCATTTATTTGGGAGCTGGGTATCAGGTCCCCAAAGAGCAAAGAGTAGAAACAACCAACAATATGCCTACACTGTTTGGGGGTCAGATTTACTCCTCACTTCTCTCCTCATATTCAATTTTTAAAAAATATTTCATGTACAACAAGCCAACAGCAAACACTTATATGTGCCCCCTACTATCCAGGTTTGCCACTGAATCTGTGACTTTAAATCTTGGGGAAATCATTTATACTACAAAACATCTTCCAAGGAACCATAGGAAAGATCTTCTAATGACCCCCCAGCAATAACACTGATGCCTTGCATCTTTCAGAGGATAACCAATTACTTTTTCTCAATTATATTGGAATTGTGGCTGGTTAACCTATAATAGAAACCTCAGAAAAGATAAATATAAAAAATACATCTGAACTCAGGTATATTGAAAGACCCCCAAAGTTATCTTTAGCAAATATGAATTGATTCACTTAGTAGATTACTGATAGTAAGCCTCTAAAGCAAGAAGGCATTTATAACACTTAGTTTGCAGGAAGGATGTTTTAAGCCTGCTAAGACTCTGCAATGTTTTAAAATCTCCAATAAAGAGTAAAGCCACAGCCAGTCATCATGTCTGGTCTCCCTGAGTCTGTTTCTATGAGATCACTCTGAAATTCAGTGGAAAGAGCATTGTCTAATGAGAATGGATCCACAGATAATGTTCCTTCCTATTAAATGACTTGCCTTAGAGCTTCACCGGGAAGCAAATGTGGTTAAATTCAAAAGAGCTTTGCGGAGTCTTTTGCCCTGAAAAACATCAGCTCCTGATTGTAAGGGACACAAGGTGACTTGACCTGTCTCCCCTTGACTGTACCCAGACTTTTCCACCTTCTTCACAAGAGACATCTGTGCTCACAGGTGCAAGTGCAGCTTACTAAAATGAAACTAATTCTTCTGGCCACCCTAAAGCAAGTCCCCAATCCTGTTAATAACAATATGGAACCTACAGTGATGATAAGCCTAAGTATTAAATAGGTCCATTTACATAAAGAGTGTAATCAGGCACCTAGCCATGAGAAGCACCCACTTTGTCCCCATCTTGTTTAACAGTCTTTAATCAGTGTAAAGAATTCTCATTTGGCAGACAGCACATCCTCTGTTGCCCTCTGTATCCTAGTCAATATTCATTTCCCTAGCAGTTTGTTCAGGAGATGGCCCTGAGTGGAAAGCACATTGGCCTGGCAACTGTAGTGGGTAGCCATTCCAGCTTTGATCTGGAAGTTCCAACCCCCATTGAGACTTAGGCAACTGTCACGCCTACAAGGCGGGGCCAAGGGAGGCGCCTGGAGACCGGAGATCTGGATGGGCCAGTGCTCTCTCTGTTCCGGGACCCTGGAAGGTGGAGGTGGGCCAAGCAGAGCTCCAGAGAACACCGCTGGACTGCGATACACCTTCCCCAGACCCCGCGACCTACCTATCCCTTAATTTGTAAGTTACATTATTAAATAAATCTTTTAACTACGTGGAGTGGCCTTAATAAATTCACCAATAGGTAACTGCAGGCACTGTGGACACCTTAGAGGTGTTTCTTCCTTTGGAAAGTTATTTTAAAAGCCACATTGGATATTAGGTGAAATAGCATTTGCCATTAGAAGATGTCAAGCAACAAACGGTGATGCTCTAGATGGAGAAGTTCCTTCAAAAGGAGCAGGGGGACATAACAAATGCTAGGATGGCAGAGAAGATGGTCATATTCTAAGAACCAGTTTTACTTCTGAACTCCTCTTCCACTGATCTCAATTCTACCCTGAGTAAGTCTGTCTTACTCACCAATAGGTTGGGTCTGCAAAAACTTCTGTGTGTGGATATTAAGCAAGTATTTATTGGAGACAGTAAGATGACTCATTGAGTGAAAGTGGTTGCTATGTAAGCATGAGGACCTGAATTTGGATCCCCAGCACCCACACAAAAGCCAAGTGTGGAGATGCACATCTGTAGTCTCTGGCCAAAACTGTGAACTCCAGATTCAGTGAGACACCTTGTCTCAGAAAACACTATTTTCACCTTATTTTTTGAGGTAGGGTGTATCACTGAATCGGGTTCACAGTTTTACTACATCAGTTGGTTCAGAACACCAGCTCTTTTCAGCACCTAGCAGGGCATTTGTACACATGAACTCACAGGAGTTGTGACAACGTGCATAAGACCTGTGCAAAAGCCAGACAAAATGCCAGCATGGAGGGTGCAGGGTAGTTATGAAGTCTTATCTCTAGTCAAGGAGCTACCAAAAACTGATGACTGATGGGAGAGGGAGAGTCCATTTGTTCCAATGATTCAGCCCCCGAGGCTACCCACGCTCCTGGTCCTATACAAATGCACACACTTCCAGCATTAAGTGAACTCGGTGGGTTAAGAAATAGAGCACATGAAGTTAGGAGGGGACTGGAGCAGAAGGAATGGGGGTGGAAACATACCATGTGTGTAAAAAACTACCAAACGCCGGGCGGTGGTGGCGCACGCCTTTAATCCCAGCACTCGGGAGGCAGAGCCAGGCGGATCTCTGTGAGTTCGAGGCCAGCCTGGGCTACCAAGTGAGTTCCAGGAAAGGCGCAAAGCTACACAGAGAAACCCTGTCTCGAAAAACAAAAAAAAAAACAAAAAAAAACAAAAAAACTACCAAACAAAAAGTAGTAATAATAGTAATAAGGTAGAGAAGCAGAGATAGGAGGAATATGTTGAGTGGTAACCAGCCATTGTTTCATTTAAAGTTCTTAAACTCTGTGCACAATACCCTGTGCCAAGTAGACAGCCTTTCTGCCTCTGTGCACCTTTGGTATTAGACAATTTTAAGCCAAACCTACCATACAGCATATGGAATTAGTTCACACAGCACTATGAACAGAGAGGCTGGTTGGAGAACATCTTCGTGGAAGGTTGGAGAGCCAATCCATTTGCTGAAAGTCATCAAAGAATGTTTGAGAAAATACTTTTTAGGTGAAGAGCTAATGATAAAAAAGAATTTGACACAGCAGAAGGGCACGGGTAGAGAAAAGACTGATGGAATGAAGAAATGAATGTTCTGGGTTTAAAAGGCATAATAAGCAAGGGTGTTGGGATCCATTAACAGACAGACGCCATTCTGTGCGCAATGGGAGTTTATAGGATTTCAACAGAGATGTGACATGGTCTTCTTATTAAGAGTGCCTATTCTACCATGGACACGTGCATTTCTCCTCTGCTGTCTCCTGTAACTGTCACCACAGACCTGAAGTCAAAGCTTGAACACTGTCTCTTATAGAAATGCAACTGGTATTCTGGGGATGTCTGCCTGCTCTAAGAGTATGTATGTGGGAGAAAGGAAAGGTTGAGGATTTTACAGAATCGTGAGCAAGCACAAGCTGCCTCCCAATTGGAGCCCTCTGTTTAATAATTAATGGAAGGAAAAAAAGATATCTTTCAATAACTGCTACTAAAGGACACAATGTTGCAGGGAGATTTCGTTTTAATACTCTGCAAAGCAAGATGTCCCTCACCCTTCAAAGAAGCAAGGGGTAACAGATTTCCTGATTTTTTTTTTCCCATCTGTTTTTGTTGGTGTCTTTGCTGAGTCTGCACATTTACTATCCAGATGCTGTCTCACATATCACCTCATGGTCTGCAATATGGGGGAAAGGTCAGGAGGGAGATTAAAGCTGAAGGAATATAGGACAGAGTGAAAAGCAGAGTTAACTCAGCTGGTTTCAGACAGCCCAGCTCAACAACAACCTGGCTGTTCATAAGGTTTCTCTGAGGTTTTACTCTGTATAATCAAGTTATAGAGCACGATGGAACAGCTGCTGCTTTTTAGAGATGGCTCAGTCAATATTTTTAAAGTTAGCTTCAATATGACTGACTTCTGCTTCTTGGTTTTGTGTAGACTGCGCTTCTGTGTTATTACAGTACCTATGTTTTAAATATTTCATTAACTTTTGTGCTGTGTTATGGAATTCTTAATGTAATGCTCTGAATTGTACACTAATGCTGAAAAGAACCCTTTATCTAATTTATTTTACAAAGCCTATTTGATCTTCTTTGCAGGTAAGGGATGATGAATTACTCCAAAATTCGTATTGAAAGAAAGTCCAACAAACACACTCCTTAAATACTGGTAGCATTAAAAGCACTAAAGAGATTTTGATTTAAAAAATCAGCTCATAAAGGTAACATTATACAGACTGAACAGGTTATACTTAGGAATATACATGTATAAAATATACATATATGCATGTAATAATGATTAATGAAAAAAGAAGCTATAAATTTGAAAGAGAGTATATGGTAGGTTTTGGAGGGAGGAAAGGAAAGGGACAAGTTATGTAATTATATCATAACCTCAAAATGTTTTAAATAACTCAGTTAACTAAATGGAGCAGAGCAGATCTAAATATCAAGAAAATATTGTGGCTGGGCAGTGGTGGCGCACGCCTTTAATCCCAGCACTCAGGAGGCAGAGTCAGACAGATCTCTGTGAGTTCGAGGCCAGCCTGGTCTACAGAGCAAGATCCAGGACAGGCACCAAAACTACACAGAGAAACCCTGTCTCAAAAAAAATTTAAAAAGAAAATATTGTGTGCCTATTCCTCTCCTAAAACATTATTCAGTTTATTATCAGTGAACAAAAATGGTATGAAGCCATGTGCTAGGTGGTGTGTGCACACTCATGAGTAAAACACTGACCCTACAGGCACAAAGGAGCAATGGGTGGCAATAAACAACGCATTCATGCATAAATTAAGAAAATAGAGAAAATGGGAACATCTTTATGAGGGGCCAACATACACCATTGCACCATTTCCAATGTCTTCTCACTCCCTAGCAATAAAACTACAGTGGTTCCCTTTATTTTTGTGGGGAGGGAATGGTGGCAATACAACCTCTAAAACTACACCTCCCAGAATGCTTTTCAACTAGGTGTGGTCTATAGGAGATCTGGCCTGTTGGAACACATTGCTGGCTGCTTAGAGGTCACAGTCTGTCATGGCCTGACAGCTTATCTTAATAGCTCTGCAACATGGAGCTCCCTTCCTTCAACAAAGCTCCTGCTCTCTACCTGCCCTTATCTGGAGGATGTCCCAGGCCTGGAGGACTGACCTTATCTAAAAGCTGTCTCTAAATCAGATGCCTGATTTATCTTTAGCTTGACCCTTGGCACAGATCCCTGCTAAGAGGACTTGTGCTAGGAGCTCTCCTATAGGACTCTACTGCCACATACTAAGCCTTATGATAGGAGTTTGCCACATAATGAAAATTAGGGTTTGTCCCCAGGCTCTCTAATACTATATATCCCTTATACTATGGAATAAAGTTGAACTGATTCCCTGAAGAAGTCTATCTCCCAGAGCCCTCCCTCTGTCTGTGCTCATGGGCCACATCAAGCAAAGCTTTCTGTTATCCCTTCTGCCCCTTTTCCCCTCTCGACCTGGTGACCAACAGGCCGAGAGAGAAAGAGGACCCCCACATTGACCAATCAGAGAGAAGAAGATAGAAACATAGCTTGCAAACTAGACAACACAGCCAGAAGTGATCTAACTTCATGCGGAAGAGAACCAAAATACAGGAATGCAGACTTATAACCTATGGTATGAGCCAAACAGCCTGATACTTAATCTAAACACCAAAGGGTTCTGGGTCCTTCCATCTGAGTGTCTGGTTTTGTGCGTATTAGCCATACCTTCAGGTACTCACACACAAGTGCAATTCTTCATTAAGGGCAGAGGCTGCTGGAGCATGTTTAGGAAAAGAAGGAAAAAACTGGTATAGAAATAAGCACATAGTACTAGCAGACCTCTGAAGTGATTTGGTCGTGTCTAGATAACAAAACAAGTGCTTAAAAAATGAACTGAAATTAACACACATATGCATACCCCTTTAATTTTTTAAAAGATTTATTTTATTTTTAATTGTGTGTGTGTGTGTGTGTGTGTGTGTGTGTGTGTGTGTGTGTGTTTGCAAGTATGTGTACAAGACTGTAGTTGCCAATTCATACAGGAAAGATCCCTGGAGCTTCATTTGGAGAAGGTTGCAAGCCATCCCAGATGGGTGCTGGGACTCAAACTCAGGTCATGTGCCAGAGCAGTACTAGCTCTTAATGGCCGAGCTGTTCCTATAGCCCCAACACTTTCAGATTTTTAATTAAAGCTGACAAAATAAAGGGTACATACTTGTATTCACATAACAATCTTAGTAATCTACTTCCTTTAGTGTGTATGGAACTCTACAGGCAATGGCAAAATAGAAATGTCCATTCCTTAAACTAAGATTTCACTTTTATCTTGGCATAAAGCTGTGGTTCCAATAGTGGGTTTGCAATAGGAAAGTATCCAGGGTGTGTTTTGAAATGATACCCAGCTCCAGGCCTCATCCCAAACCAAGTAAACCCCAGCAATTATAGACAAGCAAGTCTTGTTACCTGGGTAGGGACGGGGCTTCCGTGTTCTTAAGTGCCCTCCCCAAATGATTAACGCACAGCCAATGCTGAGGACCCTGCTGTAACGGCATGAGCGTAGTAGGCAGCTGTATTTCTGGATTGCCAACAGAAAACTAGAACAATGCAGCAACTAAGACCCCCTTACGTGATCAGAAGGCAGGCCTCCACTCTGGTTTTACATGAGCCAGTGCATGAACGGGCGGTCTTCAGAAAGCCACGGGGACTGTCTAAGCTCTGTTTCTTCACTGGAAATTCAATGAAATCATGGATTGGCAAGTACTAAGATACAGTCCTGAACTGCAGAAACAGGGCTTATTCCCTACTCATTATGGGTTGTTAGCACAGCCTCCAGTTATTAAGAATATGCAATATAGTTAAGAGCCTTATGAGTTTGGTTCAGTATCTGTGCTGCACACAATTGTGCAAAATGACTCAATTTTATGCTTTAGCAGATACGTCCAGAGTACATATCTGCTTAGACTGTGTACAATGAGATAGACAAATGGAATTTTTTTTTAAATCAAGGAGATACTTAAAGAGAGCAACAACCAGGACACATGAAACAGAATAGTAGAAACCTTGGTTCCTGCATTAGGAAGGTAGACATTACATCTACCGGGATGACACTAAAAAATAAAAATCAGGTTTAAATAGAAATTTCAAATGTGAATCTCCAAAGGAAAAAAGTCCTTTGAGTAGGTCCACATAGCTGCGGGATCTAAGTTGCAAGCTAGGTGTTCTTTGCGGAATGAGTTTGTGTAGCTGCTTTATTGTGAGTCACAGTAGTGTTGGTCATACGACAAGGGTTCTAGTCAGACCCAGAGAAAGCAAGAGCGACAGCTTCTTCGCTGCAACCATAGAATTATGGGGTAAAAATGAAGACCACTGCCTGTCCCTGAAGGGCTCCTTTAAAAATTTGAAATTCGCTGCCTAGAGTTTAAGCACTTTGATTAACATATTCTGGGGGTTTAATGGAGAATGGGGAGCAATTATAAAACACCATGTTTGCTAAGGTCAATTTCCTGACCACCCTTTCCTACTGGAGTCTTGCTAGTAAACTTGGTAGCCCAAAGCTCACACTGTGTCTTGAACTCTTGAAATGTAGCTAAGTTGAGTTGGGATATGCTGTATGTCATACACACTGAAAGATAAACAGAAAAGAAGTAAGTGTTACCCCATTAGGTCTTATACCAACCATATATTGAAATGATAATATTCAGGATACATTGGATGACATAAAACCTATTATTGAATTGAATAAGCAATTTTCTTTCTTTTACCTGTTAAAGATATATCTTAAAGAAAATTTAAAATTGCACCCCTTGCTAAAATTTTGTTTCCACTGGACAGTGCTGACCCAGATTCTCTGTGCCAAGGATAGTTAAAGGAACCAGAAACAAAATTTGAAAGGTTACAATTATTTAAAAGGTTGAAAATTAAGGGAGCAAATGGTGATGGGCTAAGAGTTGAGATGGCGCAGTTAGGTATGAATCCCAGCTGTGCTTTCAATTGGTGAAGTCAATTTCACTCCCTGAAGGAAGAGGAAGGTCTGGGGTGTGGGTTTCAGGCACAATCATGTCAATAGTGTGAGGCTACAGCTGTTATTTTATCATCTCTTCCTGTGTCTGTAGGGGAGGAAGTTACCTCAGGTATAACCATTGAATTACAAGCCTCTTACAATCATTGATAAGGAGGTTGCAAAATGGCTTGTGTAAGAAAAGCTGAGACTAGTTAAATTTGAGGATATTTACTTGAAGAAGGAAGGGGGCTAGAACCTGGCAGTATTTCAAACCCCAACCAACACCAATTCTATGCACATGACTGATCATGGAGCATCCAGAGCACCCTCTAATACAAACCATCCACTCTGCTGGATTACCTGTGCTGTCCATCTCATGCATCTCTATCCACTGGAAAAAGTAAATGGGAAAACACACACACACACACACACAAATTAGCATTCACGTGGATATGTAAAAGCCAGCATAAAATGTGTCTTGCAGAACTCTGAGGCAATGTTACTAGATATTCATATAATTTATGAAAGTACAAAGACTGAGCCCATCACCTTACTACAAGAACAAACTAGAGCCCAAACTGAAAACGGAAGTGATACATTGAAACAGCCTGCTTGCTAAAGTCAGTATCTGGCTTATGTGGTTTTGTTTCAACATGTCCCCATGCCTGATTGGCTTCAGCTTCATCTGAGAATGGCTAAGATTCCATTGTTTGGTTAGATTGGCTAAGATCTGGTTGTTTGGTTTCAAGAATATATCCTTAGTGTGGGTTATAATTTATTTACACATCAAACTAGAGTAAACTTCACTATATATTGAGTAAAATTCACTATATTTTGACCCAAACTTATTCAAGCATGGAGGCCAGTTTTGCAAATTTATTTTAGTATTACAATGACAGTTATACAGACAAAATTTCAAGAAAGCTATTTTGTTATAAAATCCTAGGTGGAACTGTACTTTTATTTTTAAACTTTCTCAAATTATTGAAAAATAAAATGGACTTTTGTATGTTTGTAGCACCTTCTTTTGTCAGAAGTGCTTGCAGCCTCAGAGCATGTGATGCTGTTGATCTGATCACTCTTACTGTTGAGTTGTCTAAGTGGTTCTCAAATCAATCACTCCACAGATTGATTTCCATCAGGGTTAAGATGAAAGCGGCACTTCCACGATTACTCACTCAGTCTTACTGTAAATAAGCTTCATATCCAGTGAAGTTTTAATTTCTTGGAGGAAATACATTCCATGGTGATTAATTTCATCTTTGCTTCCTTTTTTTTTAAACTGTGAAAGATTTGCTTCAGAGACCAAGCATCAGGTATATTTCATTCTTTATTGAACAAGGAACCAAAGAAAATGCATTCATATTATTCAGGAAGCCATCATGGAGATAGTTTATGGCTCATTTATATCAATATCAAACTAATTCCCTGACAAGTGAAACACAGTGCCCTTTAATCATGGGATGCTGTAAGGTATTTCAGGTGAATAAATTAAGGGCAATTAGCTGAATAATGAGCTCCATATATGAAGCTCATTATTTTTAGGTCCTGAGATCTTTTCTATTTACTGAAATTGTTTCCTTTGATGTGCCAGACACCTTTTTCTAGCCAGGAACATCTACATACTCCAAAACACGAGAGCATGCTCCCCAGGTGTCATACAGGCTACACTTGATAACTAACATTAGACAGTATTTGCATCTATTTTCCTTAGTGGCAAAATTAGTTGCTTTTCCAAGGGAAAGCATTATGTTCAGAACTCTAGAGTTATCCAAAATAACTAAACAAATGGAAATGGTCTTGAGCAACATAATCCATGCTAGAAAAGCCATCTAGACAGGAAAAGGCTGGTTACTGGCCACTGGCTCCCTATTAAAAGACCATGGCAAACCACAGACCACATGTATGAAATAAAGAGAAATGAGTTTTGCCCACTTGTTTCCTTTGAGAAGAAATATTTGTGAATACCCATTTTGTCTGAAACTTCTCATACAATACAATACACGAATATCTCACAACACTATCTTGGACTCCTGCTGGTTCTGTCAGTGGTACCATTAGTACTGGTTTAATGCTCCCAGTGAAAGGTATTTTGGATAGTCAGTGGTGACTTTTGTCAGTGAAAGCAAATGGCTAGAATCCATTCCATGGATAATCCAACATAGTGGAGGAATTTAAAATAATGGTATCCTATAATACAGTTTACTTATAAACTGTAACCAAGAAATCATTTGGTCATTCAGCTTCAAAAATCCAATTAAAACAGGCAAATTAGTAGTAAAAAGGAGAAGTTGGAGATTTATTTAATGTGACTCCATTGGGAAGACAGACATGAGTGGCCACTGCACCTCATGGAATCAAATTTGGTAGCAATGTTTTATTATCTTGGTCATGTGCATAGGACTAGGGTTACCATTTTTTTGTCATTAAATATCTTGCATGTCCACATTGACGTATTTTTATTTCCTGAGAATGTAGACATTATTCTGAGGACAAAAACTTAAACATATTATTCTAGATGCAGTATCACATTCTTGTAATTTTAACTACTTGGGAGTTTGAGAAAGGAGGATCCAAGGGTTGAGTCCTGCCTGGGAAATCTAACAAGATCTAGGAAAAAAAGAAAGAGAGAGTATGTGCTGTGGGATAATCTTTTTATACACTGTGAAGATGTGTAGCTAGAGTTTTCCTGCCTGGCCCACAGTCAGGGCAAATCTCTCTCACCTGCCAGTCCCACAGCCGTCAGACCCGACCAAGTAAACACAGAGACTTGTATTGATTTCAAACTGTATGGCCATGGCAGGCTTCTTGCTAACTGTTCTTTCAGCTTAAATTAATCCATTTTTATAAATCTATACCTTGCCACATGGCTCGTGGCTTACCGGCATCTTCACATGCTGTTTCTCATTGTGGCGGCTGGCAGTGTCTCTCTGACTCAGCCTTCCACTTCCCAGCTTTATTCTCCTCTTTGCCCCGCCTACACTTCCTGACTAGCCAATGGCCAATCAGTGTTTTATTTAATGACTAATCAGCAACACATTTGCCATACAGAACATCCCACAGCACTTCCCCTTTTTTTTTTTTTTTTCAAAAAGGAAGGTTTTAACCTTAACAAAGTAAAATTACATATAATTTGGGAATTTGGGCGTAGCTTCTCTTACTACTTCCTGCTGGAGGGGGGCGCTGTATCTTATGGGGATACAAAGGAAATTTTAGAATTATAGAATAGTCCATGAGGGTGTATCATCTGAGCCAGTTGCTTTCAAATCATTCTGGATGTTGGATCATCTGGGCCATGGTGTCATCTGGGCCATGGTGTCATCGGAGACCTTTCAGGGGGTCTTGGCTGGTCAAACCTGATGTATCTTAATCTTGAACAAATCCATAGCCTCTTGCTTTCTGTGGGAACAAAAGCAGAGTCTCCTTTCCAAAGTAACATATCCTTATATTCAAATTTTGAAGTCAAGGTACCTTTAAAATATACATTTTGGCATAACTCAACAGCTTTTACAATCAAATGTTTTTCTGCAGTTACAAGTCCCAAAGACAACACAATGCAGATTCTCTGTGTAATATCCATTTTTACATGGCTTATATTTTATACTACCTTTACTGTCTCTTTAAAGACTTTATTTTTTAAAACTATGTATTTGTTTCTATAACTCTATATATCATCTTTTTTGTCTCTTTCAAGCCTACGTATCTTTTACACACACTGCAAACTATTACATCTGAATCTGTCTTATTGTGAATCTCTTGCTTTAAACTGCAGCAGCTGTGGCTGCTGGCTCCGCCCACCTCAGCTTCCCAACATGGCTACGTTTACCACCAGCTCTGGGAGCTATGTGGGTCTATGCTTTTATCCAAACAGCGTGTAGTCCAGAAACCTCTTTTATTTTGTTTTGTACTAGCAAAGTCTAAATCCACTGTGCAGCTTAATGTGCCACTTGCAGAGGCCTCATTCCCACCATACTGCAGGTCGAGCACACAGCTAGGAACCCACCAGTAGCTCAAACCAGCAGCTGCCGCTCATTTGAGAGAGACAATTAGGAACTGTTTTTAGCTCCGTTTTAGAATCTTTTTTCTCAGGTTTTAGGTGGAAACTCTTGCACCACGTTGGACGCCATTTGTAGCTAGAGTTTTCCTGCCTGGCCCACAGTCAGGGCAAATCTCTCTCACCTGCCAGTCCCACAGCCGTCAGACCCGACCAAGTAAACACAGAGACTTGTATTGATTTCAAACTGTATGGCCATGGCAGGCTTCTTGCTAACTGTTCTTTCAGCTTAAATTAATCCATTTTTATAAATCTATACCTTGCCACATGGCTCGTGGCTTACCGGCATCTTCACATGCTGTTTCTCATTGTGGCGGCTGGCAGTGTCTCTCTGACTCAGCCTTCCACTTCCCAGCTTTATTCTCCTCTTTGCCCCGCCTACACTTCCTGACTAGCCAATGGCCAATCAGTGTTTTATTTAATGACTAATCAGCAACACATTTGCCATACAGAACATCCCACAGCAAAGATGTGTCTCTGCCAAGGCACCTTCTGATTCGTTTCATAAAGAGCTGAATGGTCAATAGCTAGGCAGGAGAGGATAGGCAGAATTTCTGGGGAGAGAGGAACTCTGGGAAGAAGAGAGAAAGAATTTGACAGCCAGACAAGGGGAAGTCAGATGTGTAGTATGGAGGAGAGTTAACAAGGCACGTGGCAGAATACAGATTAGTATATGTGAGTTAATTTAAGTTATAAGAGCTAGTTGGGAACAAACCTAAGCTAAGGCCAAGTTTTCATAATCAGTAAGAAATCTCTGTGTCATTATTTGGGAACTGGTGGTCCAAAGAAAGACCTGATATGAGAGAGAGGAAGAGAGAAGAGAGAGGTGGGAGGGAGGGAGAGAGGGAGGGACAGAGGGAGGGTGGGAGGGAGGGAGACAGGGGGAAAGGAAGGAAGGAAGGAAGGAAGGAAAAAAAGAGAGAAAGAAAGAAAGAAAGGAAGGAAGGAAGAAAGAAAGAAAGAAAGAAAGAAAACAAGGAAAGGAAGAAAGAAAGAGGAAAGGGCAAAATAATAGAACCTGTTGAGTAATATGAATGATTTTCCATGGATTAGGTTTTTGTGTTTTCAGGGGCTGGAAAGATGATTAGATGAAGATCCATTGAAAACTCTTCCTGCTCTTGAATGGGACAAGGGTTTAGTCCCAGCACCCACATTGGCTGTAGCTAGTGCACAATTAGATGTAGCTCAGTTCCAGAGAATCTGATGCCCTCTTCTGGATTCTGCAGGCACCTATAAGCACATGTGCATAGTCACACACAGAGACACATAAATAAAAATAAAATCTATTCAGGAAAGGTTTCAGACAGTGTTCATTCTGCATCTTCATCATCCTAAGCTAACAGGATGCAGTGGGTGTTTTATTGAAGAGCCTGTTTATTGATTAGTTTTCTCATTAGTATGATGAGAAATACCTGACAGAAACAACTGAAGGAAGAAGTTCATTTTGGCTCAGCCTCAGAGGGTACCATTTATCAAGGCAGGGACAGCACAGAGGCTGAACCCACTTCATTCATCCATAGGTGCCATTCATTAAGGCAGGAATGGCATAGTGGCCGGATCCACTTTATCCATGTCCTTAAGAGCTTATGATACAGGATCAGGGAACAAGGAACCCTGGGGAGAAATGGGGCTGGGTTATCATCTTCAAAGACCTACCTCTGGTTGCCTCTATCCACCAGGTAGGTCCCCTGTCTGAAAGGTTCTACACACTCCCAAAATACCAGCTAGGGACCAAATGGTCAAATATGTGTGTGGGGGCGGGGGGGGGGGGCAGGGTGCACTGTACTTCACATTCACATCATATACTGCACTTGCATTGTGTTCAGAAGCATCAGCTGGAAAAATTCTGAGTGAACACAATGGTGATGTGGTTAAGGTTCTCTGAAGCAAATAAGTTGCCATAGGCAGAGCAGCCAAGGTGCCAATGCACTCCACAGTGGGAAATTCTCTGAACAAAGTGATTTTAATTACAAAAAAGTTCTTAATTAAACTTTTAATTAACTGACATAGTAGAAGGGATTTGTTTTCCTGTGGTATTTTTGTACGCATTTAGTTTTGGTTGGCTCTCTATGCTCGACCCTATCTCCCTACCCCTAATTATCACTTGAAGCCTTTCACCCTGGTATCCATACTTCCATGGTCATAACACCTGTGCTGTATCTACCTCACCACAAAAGCCTGTTTTCTTCTCTTGTGGTCTCTTTTCTTTCTTTTTGAAAGCATCAAATCTATAGAAATGTTGTGAATCTAGTTCAGTGAACACTGTATGCCCTCCACTTTGCTTAATCAATGCTAACATTGCCCTTGGATTACATGCCTCTATTGTTGCTCAAATCCTAATTGGTCTTATAATAAAAACCCACAGCCAGATATCAGGGTAAATGCTGAAAGATCAGAGAGACAAAGGAACACGCCACTAGAGAAACTTCTCATTACTACCAAATCCTCAGGCCAAAAGGGAGGCGAGATCCTGTCTCTACAAATTCTCAGACTGAATGCCTCTGAGTCCTCAGCCAAAAGGGACTGAGTTCCTGTCTGCTCCCGCCTTATATGCCTTTCTCCACCCAGCCATACCACTTCCTGTCTCAACCTTTCCAGTGCTGGGATTAAAGGCGAGTGACTCTCAAATACTAGGATTCTGTAGTCCAGGGTGACTTTGAACTAACAGAGATCTAGACAGATCTCTGCCTCCTGAGTGTAGGATTAAAGGTGTGTGCCACCACTGTCTTTGCCCTCTGATCTTCAGCAAACTTTATTCTTGAAGAGTACAAACCACACTCTTTCTTAGTATTGTTAAGGCTCAGTGAACAGTTATAGACATTGGGCTGGCAAGGTGGCTCAGTGAGTAAAGGCAATTGTCAAAAACACCTGACATTGTGAATTCGATCCTGGGTTGCACGTGATGGAATGAAAGGATCAATCACACACACACACACACACACACACACACACACACACACACACACACACATACACACACACAGTGTAAGCATGTGGGGGGGGTGACTACAGGCATCATAAATCTCTAATTCCAAACAAGCTCTTTAGCACATACATCACAAATGCAATCCCATTATGAACATCATTTTAGCATGATACATTGAGGACATCTAACACAGATTCAAAACTACAACCTTAAAATATAATCACATTGAAAATTTACCAATTGACTAACAACTGTCTTCATAACATGGGTTTGTCTAACAGTTCAAGTTTAAACCAAACCCAGTTACATAAAATGAACATTTGAGATGCAGACAGGAGGAATAACACTCATCTCAAGGCACCTATATACCATCCATGCTTAAATTAACTTTAAAATGATTAATCTATCCTACTGCTGGAGAGTATAACATTAATAAAATAGATGTGGTTTAGAGGAGCTTAATTAAAATTTCTAATTTTATATAATGAGCAACATCTTACAATGCAGTTGTATTATTGTCTCTATTTGGCTTTCTCCATCTTTTCACATGCATTCTTTACCTGATGCTCCACAGAGTCTATGGAAGTCATCTGCCATGAAGCTCCATGTGTGAGATTTAGAAAATTTGTCTCCTGTAGAATTTCAAGTATGAATACGAGGCATTTGGAAGTAATTTCTGATAAGATAGTAGCATAAATTACTACCCCAAGGTACATCTTGCACATTACCCAACCAAATGTTTTTCTTTAAACAAGATTCACAAGGAGGATGGAATATATTAGACACAAACCATAATGGTCTATGGTGCTGTTACTTATTAAATGGGACTATTTACGTGAAAAATAAACCCTTAATGTATACACATAATGTAATTCCTTTTATCTCATCTATATACACAGAAGATTCTTATTATCATCAAGCTGTTGATCCCTTTTGGCTCATTCCATTTGCCTCAGTACTGTGTCTGGATTAATAAAGCCTGCCTTCCAAAATGAGCATATGACTCTCTCTCCCAAGGACAAAATGAATCCCGGTAGGACTTTCACGGGGACCAAAGATCAGATGGCCCACACTGAACCATGGAAAGTTCACAACATCTTTCATGTCCAGCAGAGAAACAGCCTGTTTGTCTGATTCTTTCTAACCTTTGAAAATCATAAACTAAATCAGAAACATCATAGACCATCTGGTACTAACAACACAATGTCTACAGATAAGTCTGAGCAAAGGGCAGTCCTATCACCCCACTGGGAGAGAGTTGCAGCTAAATTCATTCTATTTTACTCGTCTGATCCCAACCAAAGAAAAGAGAAAACTCTTCCTCTTCCACATAGTTCTCTTTTTCTGTTGAATTATTCACTACTCTTAATATCTGTGTTTCATTTTATAATTAAAAACACACTTTATGTGTAGCAATACAGTTTATATGTTAAGTAACACCATATCAAATAATTTTACATAGTTTTAAACAGGAGAAAAAAGAAAAAAATCAATTTATAAAACCATTCCCCAAGGAACAGATTTTTTTAAATCACTTTCTCTAATCAGGTCAATATGGGAAATGTATTCAGTGAACAATCATAATTCCTAGCACCAATGGTCAACAGAAGTAAACAGGAAGCCCAGATTTCATAACCACTCCCTCAAAGGAGTAACGTGTACTGTAGTCTTTGGGGATGCAAACATGGTGCTGGCTCCTTTATAGATTTTTTTTCTATATTTAAAGCAATGAACTAAAAGGGCAATGGGACCCTAAACAAGAAAATGGCACATGCATATTTTTCCATCTTAGTGCTCATATTTATTGAAAAACTTGTATAAGCATAAAAATGACCCAAACCAGAAAGAACAGAATGGTTAAGTAAATGAATCTGATAAACATCCTTTTTAGTGGCTATATTAAAAAGGAGTATGAACTATATATAACAATTCAAAAGAGGGCTATGATGTGTGTGTATCTATATGCATGTGTATGTGTGTGTTGGGGGCATGTGTGTTTGTGTGTGTGTGGTGCTTAGGATTTAACACAGAGCCAAATATATGATAGACAAGGGCTACACATATACACATGAGCTGCAGCCCCAGCCCAGGATGGACAACTATGATTTACTGAAGCTTGTAGAATTAAAAAAAAAAATCCACATTAAAACTCAGAAAACTAAGTGCAGAGATCTTTTTAAGCATGGAGTTATTTGTTACTATGTGCGTTCCTGATTGTTTCCACTCATCTACCACTGAATGTTATTTGTATATATGCATGTGTGTGTGTATATATACATATATATATATACATATATATACATATATATACATATATATGTATATATATGTGTGTATCTACAATGCCCCTGTCTCTCTCTCCCCGCCCCTTCTGCCTTCTCCCACACTCACCAAGTGGTCAGTAAAAATTAAACTCACAGTTCCCAAAGTCACCAAAACAAAATATGGCCAATTATTGTTCAGAAAAAATAAAAACAAAAACAGCACAATGTCTATACAGTCTGCTTTCACCCTTAAGCCTTTGGCTGTTTAAGCAAAGATAATTCTGGAAAGCTTAAGTGCTTAACTTGCATCTTGAAGGCAATTTTAAACAAGATTACATGTATTGAAATACTAAGTTCGAGCTGACACAGGCCATGATTTCATACGTGCATGTATTGATGGCACCGTGATAAAGAATCCTGCATCACCCCCAACTAGATTTTCACTGAACTAACGGTGAGTGGAAAGCTGAAGTATGGTTGTGTCACTGGGTGGCTAGAGAGCAAAGAGACTCAAAGGCACTGGCTACTTCCAACTGTAGTGTTCATGTGGGGGACTATTTTTCTCCCTATGGAAGCTTGTTTGGGTAAATGTTGAAGTTATCTTGCTGTCTATGGGTTTCCAAAGATCAGAACAAAACAAAGGAACATGAATTTTCTCCCATCTTAATGGATTTGTCAACATACAACGTAGTTCCGACTCTTAAAGAGATTGTTTATTTAATATTCATACATGTACATGTGTTTCAGTCCACCCTCTGCTCCCCCCAATTCCTATCCCATCCCCTTATTTCATCACCCTCCTCCCTCTCTATAATTGAATACTGAGTCCATTCTGTGTTGACTGTAGGTGAATGGGTATGGAACCATCTACTAGAGCATGGGCTGCCATGTGGGGCCACCATCCCTGAAGAAAATTGACTCCTCAGAGCATCCATCCATTGTCAATAGCTCCTCAGGTAGGTGTGGGACTTCCTGAGCCCCTCCCCATCCATCCTGGGATTTGGAACTTTGATCTTATGTAAGTCTTATGTATGCAGTAAAAGCCGCTGTGAGGTCAAATGCGCGAGTGCACTGTCACACTGTTTCAGTGCAGGTGTCCACTCCCTCTGGCTCCTACAATCTGTTCACTGCTTTTACAGCAATTGCTGAGCCTCCTGGGACGGGTTATATAGATGTCCTGTTTAGAGCTGATCATGGTGTAGTCTCTTGCTCTGTGCACATTGCCATTTGGCTCAATGACAGATAACGCACTGTTCTAAGGCCTATGATCCAGCCAGCCATGATGGGCTTTTCATATAGTTATATAAATGAGAGTGAATATGTGCGTGTTAATGCAGGTGCCCTTGGAGGCCAGAAGAGGGTATTAGATCCTCCAGAGCTAGAGTTACAGGTGGTTGTGACCTCTGGTATATGGGTGCTGGGAACTGAACCTGGATCCTCTACAAGAACAATAATATCTCTTCTCCACTGAGCCATCTCTCCAGCTCTGAGAGGAGTATGATAATTTATTATTAATATTAATAATCTGGGCCTGGGAACACAGGCTTGGGTTGTCAGGAATGACATGCCCTACTATAGAAGAGATGAATAAGCTTATGTAGTCAAAGAACAAAAGAAAGTTATACGGCAATACATTCACCAAATATTTACTGGTGAGAGCATCGGATAAGTGAGTTATCCTCTGCTATAAGTTTCAGATGCAATCCAATGGCTTTCTTAGTTTTTGTATTGGTGGAAACTAGCGGTCTGTGACAATAACGAATTCTACAGTTTTACTTCATCACTGAAATGTTAGGCCAGATGCAGAGGTGGGTACAAGTGGCTAGTCATGGAATTCAGGCATATCAGAGCCAGGATATTTGGGCTCTCAGTCCACAGCACTGCTTCTCAGGTCATTCCATGAGTCAGTTTGTCTGTCCGTTCTTCAACAGAGGTATGGCCTCTTCTGGAGCTTCAGTTCACAGGTAAGAACTGACATGCAAAGTGCACAGATACCGTGCCCTGCAGGCTCTACCAGCTGCTGGGGACTCGCCATCTACACTCACTTAGTGGGCCAGCTGCTGGAAGGTCAGCAGATGGGGCTCTCTGGGGTCCATAGTAGTTATGTTCTGTCACATGACCACACACAACAACAAGATGAAGCAGGTGCTGATCCCTTACCCTCAGTCAAGTGAGAGATGGGGTTTTCAGAGGACCGACTGGCCAACTGAGCTTCATCCCCGCTTAGAGTTTAAGAAGCATAGGAAACAGAGGCTTGTGGTCTGTGTAAGACAGCTATAGTTGAAAGGGAATCTTTAAAATAAAATCTATTTTACTGTGATGGATAAGTCCATTAAATTTAATTGATATTGAAAGTATAAAAACCTAAGTGATGTATTATGGTGTTAGCCACTCTGACTGTAGAGAAGTTCACTGAGTTGCATAGAGCTTGGGACTGGGCAAGTTTTTGTTTGAAAAACTGCCTTCAATCTACCTGTGTCATGATTTTATTTTCTAGTTCATTACAATAACTTTAGAATAAAACAAAAAGAAAAAAGTCAGGGAAATCTAGCAGAGCAAAGAGAGGGAGCTGTCCCAGGACTGTTGAGGCAGAGGTCCAACTCGAGAGGACCCATGGCTCTTTCAGTGCTCATAGAGAAGCAGGCTAATGTGAGAGAAGGCACTATGTTAAGGGAACATGCTTGGACACCCAAGAAGGGCCCCTAAGGGACTCTAGATGATTTCTGGGAGACAAAAATTCAAGAACTGCCCTGTCCTATACTAAGGCCCCAAACCAGATTACACCTGGTTCGATCTAGAAGCGCCTTCTCTCCTTGTGGCCCCTCTCCCCAGCTGTATGTGATCCCAGAGCAATCTTATGCAGCATCTGCTGAGGAGAATGGGACACAGAGAGGAACACAGAATGACCTGATCTGCAAACAGTGGAGACAAAGCCAGGGATTTCAGTGTTGAAGGACTGTGGGTTTATAAGCACAGATGGTGCTTTGAGTCCCCAAAATGACTTTTCTCCTGATTAAAAGGGCACAGAAACACATGTCAAAGACTTCCCCCATGTAGAAAAGAAAGTCTGAAGGAGCAGAGAGGGAAAGAATACTATTACTTTTTGTTCTTTTTCTGCAGAACCCAGTCTGTTCAGCCCATGGATTCTGTATGAACACTGCCAATAAACTTACTAATGCTAATTTCAATCTTACAAAAACCAGTGAGCAGACTTTAATTTCTTTACAGCATCTTGAATACATCCAGGAGGAATCCTCTGTGCTTATCTGATGAACAATGGCACCCTGTCTCTGGCTTCTCCTCGACAAGAGGAGGTCATGTCAAGGAAAGGGCTGCAGCAGCAGGGGGCAGAGGCTATTAAGACCACAATTCCTGGCATTCTGAATAGGAATTTTGTGTGAACATCAAAAGGAGAGCTAGCTCTACTTTGCATGCTATCATCTGCTATTAAGAGTTCCAGGACTTTAATCATGAGGCTTAAAAAGAGGCCTTCAAGTCCTTCAGAGAGAGAAGCCAGGGCTTGTGCCGTCAAAGATGTTCTTCTATTAGCCAGCCTTTTTCTTGTATTTTCATCTAGGGATTCATGATCTGTGTGTATTTCCTTTAAAGCAAGTCATATGTAGATACATAAAGGTCAGAGGTTGCAAACACATGTCTGGAGTTACTGTTTCCCAGCATGTGGGGATCTGCAGTTTTTGTGTTTGTTTTTGGCCCTTTGATGTTTTTTTTGTTGTTGTTCCTTCCATTTTATTGAAGTATATTAATGCTCAGACTGGGGAGATGGCTCAGTGAGTAAGAGCACTCACTGTGCAACCATGAGGACTTGAGGGCAAATCCCCAGTACCCATGCAGAAGCCATGAACGGCATGTGCTCCTGTAATCCCAGTGCTGGGTGGGAGGGTAAATAATTGCTGGGGTTTGCTGGCCAGTGGTGTAGCAGGAAAAGGGAGAGTTTCAGGTTCCAAGAGAGACCCTGTCTCAAAGGAATAAGGCAGAGATAGTGTTAGATCAGGACACTGAAAGCCCATGTCTGTCCTCTGCAGGCACACACCAACACACAAGTGTTTGTGCACTACACACATATACCCCACACATACACCACCATACACCGTATACATATATTCAATACCAGATGTGTTTTAAAAGTACATTTTGATAGCAGTGTCTGCGTACCCCTGCCACTATCAAGACAGTGAAAAGGATCCATCTTTCCCATGTACCCCCATTCCCATTGTATACTTTCTCTCTTCCCACACACCCCACCTCCATAGTACATCCTCTCTCTCCCTACACACCCCCATTCCCACTGTGTATGCTTCCTCCCCCAATCCTCTCTGCTCCTACTGTATACTCTCTCTCTTGACCTTCTCTGCTCTACTTCCATGTGAAACCCCACCCTGCTCCTTGTCACTAAAGATTATTTGGCATTTTCTGGAGTTTCATAGAAACTTAATCATAGCAAACAACACCTTCGTCTTCATTCACAGAGCGTAGTGAACTGAACACTCGCTTGCCGTAGCAGGTTGTCCCAGTTTGATTTATTTTTTTGTTGTTCTAATAAAACATAATGATGAAAAGCAACTTGGAGAGAAAAGGATTCACTTGTCTTATCCTTGAGCACAATTCACCACTGAGGAAATTTAAGGCAGGAGCCTGGAGGCAAGAGGCACAGAAGAATTCTGCTTGCTGATTTGCTCTCTGGCTTACAGTCTGGCTCAAGCTTAGCTAGCTCTCTTGTACATTCCAGACCCACCTGCCTAGGGATGGCCCAGCTCACGAGGGCTGCACTTCAACATCAGTCATTGGCCAAGACAATCCCTCACAGACACAACTGGAAACAAATCAGATTTAATCAACTCTTCAACTGAGGTCCCTTTTCTCAGGGCATGCTAGGTTGTATCAAATTGACAATAAAACATGGCACAGACATTAATACTTTCCCTAAGAAGTATCATGTGGGTGGGTTTTCCATACTTGTTGATAGGTGTTTTTATTACAACTACTTCCTAGTGACTACACAGTGGGTGACCCTTGTGTCCAAGCCTTTCCCTGGACATATGCTCTCCTCTTTCTTTCCCTGGACATATGCTCTTCTCTTTCTTTCCATGGACATATGCTCTCCTCTTTCTTGGGTACATGCAAACGAGTGGAGCAAAGCGTGCATCTCTGTGGTGTCAAGAAACTACAAAATCGTCTCTCTGAGGTGGTTTTGATCCTTGAACTCCCAACCATCAGCTTATTAGGACTGTGATTTCTTCAGATACCATCCTTTGGTTTTTCTGGTCGTGTCTGTGGAAGTCATTTTAATAGGAGGTAGCAGGATTTCACTGGGAGTTCTCATTTCCATTTTACTGGTAACTAATAAATCTGAGCCTCTTTTGTGGTGCTAATTTGCCATCTGTGGTTCTCTTAGGTGAGTCTGTTTAAGTCAATTATTTGCTTCTATTGTGTTATCATTTCCTTATTATTGGGTTTTGAGCCTTCTTTATATATTCTGGGTACAGGAACTTTAACAGACAAGCACATTGTAAAGGTTTTCTCCTAGTCTTTTTGCTCTTTTTTATAGTGTCATTTTAGAGAAGTTTTAATTTCAATGATACCATTTTTATCACTCTTTTTCTAATGTTTCCTGATATTCTCATTTCTCCTGGGCTGTTGTCTGTCATCACCAGTGTTTCCCACAGCCCAATTTGTAAAACATTATTCTAAGGATTGCATCTGTCTCCTTGTTTGGCTTGTTTCAAGGGGGATCGACAGCTTCTGTTATTAATTTGGCCAGATGCAGAAAGCTGGATTGTTACTTTAAATCTGTTTTATATCTAATATTTACTTATTTAGAGATCTGGCATAATAACCTTCACATTTAGATTCCATTAATATTATCTGGCCAATAAACAATTCACATTCGTACAATAAACAATGGGCTGAAAGAGTATGTGTTTCGGTGTGGCTACATGACTCTTTACCCCAAAGAACATTCTGATTCCACTGGTAGACAACATAAACAACAGAATGATGAGTCAGCTTCCCCATGTGCTCAAATATTAGTATGTGTCTAATATTTGATGACAAATCAAGTGAGGAAAAAATTGATTTTACACAGATATGTTTTACTGTCAAATGGAAAAAAAATGTTCACCTGGATGACACAGTGCAGTCCCACCATATTTATTCACAAAGAAAAGGATAATGGACATTTTTAGTATCTACATATTTAGGCATTTAACATAGTTACAATAGTACCAGTACTATATGGCCTTAATTTTCATGAACAAACTCCTCATATACACCAAGCAATGATCTTTCCCTTATTCTACAAAATGATTTCAGTATCAAACTGTTCAATTACTGCAAAGGCATTGTGTCAAGTTAAACTGACATCAAATACAGCATCATGGTATGCCATGCTATGATGCAGTGTTATCAATACTATAAAGGCAGATGACCATATCAAATGTTTGTATTATACAAAGTATTTCTCTGAGAACTTCCCATATATGCTCTTGTGCTGGCTATTTTTATGTCAATTTGACATAGGCTAGAGACATCTGAGGGGAGAGAACCTTAATTAAGAAAATGCTTCCATAAGATCAGACTGTAGGCAAGCCTCTAAGGCATTTTCTTAATTATTGATTAACCTGTGAGGGGCTAGCCAGCTGTGGGTGTTGCCATCTCTGGGCTGGTGGTCCTGGGTGTTGTAAGAAAGCAGGCTGAGCAAGCCATGGGGAGCAAGTCAGTAAGCAGCATCCCTCCATGGCCTCTGCATCATCTTCTGCCTTCAGGTTCTCACCTGGTTTGAGTTTCTTATTTGGCTTCTCTCAATGGACTATGATTCAGGACACATAAGCCAAATGAACCCTTTCTCCCTCAAGTTGCTTTGGTCATGGTGTTTCATCACAGCAAGAGTAATCTAACAAAGACAGCTTCATTGCACACTCACAGTAACTTTGGGTCAGCCTACTATTATGACCTCATTCTATAAATGGAGAAACCAAGGCACAAAATTGTTAAATAATCTTCCAAAGTCCTTCAGATGGAAGGTGATAGAAATAGAACTGAGGCTAAGCAGGTGTCCCTGAATCCATCTTTATAATTAGGCACTTTGGAAACCCTAAAATGGAAGCTACATCGTCCAAAAAGAGTACAAATAATCACACCTATCTCACCCCTCAACTCATCTCCAGACCTCAGGAGCCATTGTGGAAGAGGAGTCAGAAAGAAGGTAAGAGACAGGGGTATATGAAAAGAATCACTGTACTCATAAACTCAGAGCAATTGTTATTGCCTGCAAAAGACCTGTACAAGATCAAGCCAGCCAGCATTCTAGCATGGAGTGGGGAGGGGCTGACTAGCCCTCATTCCTAACTGAAGAGCTATTGACAGTTGCCAGCTTGTGGGAAGAGAGAATTGGTTTACTTTAAGGGGGTGGCCCCTCATAAAGGAGACCCCACTCTATCGGATGACTCTACACCCACCAGTGGGCAGTACAAATGGAATCAGTCGAATATAGCAACAACAACACAAGACAAGAGGTTGACAGGTGATGGAGAAGTGAGGGTAGGTCTGGGACGGGACAAAAGAAAGAGTGGGCAGTAAATATGATCAAAACACATTGTATGAAATTCTCAATGGATTAATAAAATACTAAAAACAATTGCTTTAATAAGAAAAACAGTTAAAGCTAATGGATTTTAAATTCTATCATATCAATTTTTCTCTTTTTTCTTTCTTACAATGATTTTTTAATAATAAAATAGTTTACTCATTTAAAAATCCCAAACATATCATCTTACTGGATTTTAATTGTCCACTTAATTTTTTTCTCCTTAATAAACCATGATAACTTTTAAAGAATTTTTGCCTTACTATTTAAAAATGTAATGAACAAAATTGTAGCCTTTGGTAGGTACTTACCAGATATACAATGAGTACATTTAAGTGCACATCAAAAAAATTATTTTTGAGACTCTCATACACGTATTTTGATCAAATCTACCTTCCCACTCTTTCCTCTATTCCCTATCACTTTTTCCCTCATCTTCATGTGATTTGTTTTCAAACCCACTGAGCCCATTTAGGGCTGCCGCCTATGGTCATGGATGTAGCACCATCCACCAGAACTTGTATAGACTCTCCAGGACCACAGCCCTGAACATACCCAACTCTCCCACGCCCAGCAGCCATCAACTGTCAGTAAACAGCCCCTCAAATAGGAGTGGGGCTTCATGAGCCCTCCCCCATTCTTGCTTCATTTCTGCCGATTTGATTTTGTGTGGGTGTAGTGCATGTAGTTATCACAACACAGCTGTCTTGAGTTCATGTATGCCACAAATTTAAAGATATCATCAGATGTATTGATACTGCAAGTCATGTCCCAGGCAGCAATGAGGTAAGCAGGTCACACTGCTCTTCAGAGGAGCTGTTGGGTCTCAAATCTAATTGTTATGTTTTATATCAACTTCTCTAGTACTAATGGTGTGAGACAGACATGAAACATTACCATCAAATACTCTAGTAGAGCATTAAGAGAAAAAGTGTTTGAGGGAAAATGGATCTGGTGGGAGAAATCATTTATGCATCTTCAGACACGAGACAGCCCTGTGCTATAGTAGTTTCAGTCATGTTGGGCATTCATAAGTAGCCAACTTAAGCCCATCTTTGTCTTCTCGTTGTTGGAGTAAAGAGAACCGGCCTCCTTCTGCTGAACAGTCAATCATTTTAGTTTATGAAAATGAACTGGCACTAGGCAGATGCCCAGGAGAAAAGGTAGAACAATTGATTGCATCATGCATAAGAAGGTAGCCTACTCATCCAGTTCAACATGGAGCTTAGAGGCCTGCTTCATAGTAGAACAGGAATGGAGGGTGCAGCTGACACAGGGAATGTAAGTGATTTATGGAAAGATGAAAATGACTCTCAGATAGATGGTGACTTCTTTACATGCTGAGCCATTTGATGACCTTGGAGTAAAGTCTTTAGTTAATGAAATAACAGGGAAGATGTGGAAGGGAACTGTGTCCCTCTTTGTGGGTCTGGTCTTTAGGCTGATAAACAGATCTTTAAAAAAAATGTTTGATTAGGTCATTGTTAATGAGACAAAATTCCTGGCAAGAGCAACTTAGGGAAGAAAGGTTTATTTTGCTCACAGTTCACAGTCCATCCCAGCAGGCTGGTCAAGGCAGCAGGAGCTTGAGGCAGCTTGCATCCACATTCAGGAAACAGAGAGACATAAATACTGATGCTCAGCTCACTTTCTCCTATTTATTCAGCCCAGTATCCTAGCTCATGACAAGGTGCTAGGATGACATGACACTCTTATTTAGGATGGGTAGACCTACCTAAATTAACCTAATCTAGACATTTCCTTACAGATGTAACCAGAGTTATGAATGTAAATCCTATGACTTGGCATCACAAGTCTCTTCCAGCCTCAGAAGATTCCCAAGGACCCTCTAAAATAGTCAACATACCAAGGTGCCACACTTCCCAGCAGCATTCTCTGTATGCTTTCATCAACAAGGTGGCGTTTGGCACTTCTGGTCTGAAAGCAGACCATTTTCTTTTGATTTTTGCCCTGTGAAGACCCAACTCTGAGTTACCCAGGAAATGCTTTATGAACATGGTAAAGCAGGGAAGAAATAAATCCACAGTGTTTCACGGCGACAAACAAGCAAACAAGGAAATAACCTACTCCTAGATATTCTTGGAAGGACAGGAAATCCCAATTTCTGCCTTCTCTATTTGCAGTATCCACATTACTTAGAGGGAAATCTGGCCAAAGCTGGGAGGCACATCTGGCAGCTGTTCAAGAACCTGTGTTGCTAAACCAGAGATAAAATGAGAAAACCTAAGCAAAGGACACAAATAGGAAAATATACATTAAGCAGCAGTAAACTCCAATTAAGCTCTGTGGGCTTCTGAAGCTGAATCAGCTCTTTACAGATACAGCATTATGTAGGTCAAGGAGCCAATTTAACATCAAAAACAAGTCTTTGCACCCTGTCTTTGTTCATGGGCTTGGCCAGCTTTCCCTTCCTTACTCCCTCACTCCCTCCCTCACTCCTTCTGCCAAGATCTTAACACAGAGTGAGTCATTCCAGGCGAATGGTGGGGGTGAGAATGGAGTGAGCTCGATCCTCAGCATGGAGAAGCTGTGTATATGCCTGCTGAAGTGTGATTCAATCCAACTGTGTCTGGGGTGTCTCAAATGTCCAGACTCAAGTCCCACTTGTGGAAGAGGAGACTGACAGTTTCCAGAAACTCAGGAGCATGTGAAGGACCTAGAACACTGCCTGCTTATAACCTTCACCCAGAACTTATCACAGTTATAAATGCAGAAGGCTCACCACTTGAATTGCTACTCCACGTGGAATGTAGCTCTTTGAAGCTGGGAGCAGGATAGCTATGCTCAGCTGATCTAGAGTGGAGCACAGGGAGGGACCTGGGTACACACCACCTCTGTGAGTGCTTGTATAGACAAACACACAAGAAAAACTACACAAGATCCATTGGATCCATTGGTTTTACAAGCATGTGAATAGCTGTTAATATCTATAGCCAGACCTTGACTGGGAATCATCTGTAAAGGCAGACAAGGTCTCTCCTGCTGATAATCAGCATCTAGTCATGTCTGGTGATGCTGTGATGCTCAATGCTGTCAATTTCACAGAATCTTAGATCCCCTAGGAGATGGGCCTCTGTGCATTGTGTGTACCTATAGGGGATTATCTTGATTATGTTAATTGATGTGGGACATCAATTAATACTGGATTTGGGAATGATTCCCTGGCTGGGATCATGGACTGTGTAAAAGAGAGGAAAGTAAGCCTAGCAGAAGCATACTTTCATCACTTTCTGCTTCCTCATGGTAGATTGGATGTGACTAGCTGCCTCAACCTGCTCCCTTGGCTTCCCTGTACCCTTGAATTGAGAGCCAGAGTAAACCCCCCTTTCCTTAAATTGTCTTTCTCTATTAGTTGTTTGAGAATGTGTTTTGACCCTATTGATCTACCCCTCCCAACTCTTCACAGATCCACTGCATTTCCATACCCAACTCAACAAGTCCAATAAGTGCGGCCTCTGGGAAGTCTACTTCATTCAAATGGGAAGCCATGTATCCGCGAGTATACAGAACCAGTTGTATTGAAGTTGCCTTTGTCAGAGTATGATATCCCAGCAACAGGAAAAGAAACTAAGGCAGCAGCCCAGGCACTGCTTGTAAGCACTTCCAGTGTGAGCCCAGGGGTCTTTTCAGCTGGAATTGAGTGTTCTTTCATATACGCCCTCTCCTGCCTCCTGAGCAAGCTTCCGGTGGGTGGGGTTCCCTTGTCTTTCCTGTGCACCCAGAGGTCCACTGAGCTCCTGTCACACCAGAGATAGCCAAATACACACTTGGATAGCACAGTTCCAAACTCTATGGAAGTGATGGGCTCACTTAATTTCACTTCCAGGAAGCATTTCAAACTGAATTAGATTCAATTTTGGAGAAAACAGTTGAACAATCTAGGGGCTTAAAAATATTATCCGTTTTTTATCTATGTCTGGGAAATTCTGAAAGGCCTTCCCCCTTCCCTAGCATGAAGTGAGCCAGTGAGACGGCCAGGCTGGAGCTAAATGGCATGAATTATTCAGAGTGGCAAGAAGAGCAGATGCTCCTCCTCTGGGCCCTGAGTTTTGAAAGGTAGAAAGTTGGAGGGCAGCAGTGACTCCTCCAGGGGGGAAGAAAAGATAAATGATCGCCCTAAATCTCATAAGCTTCGACATCTGCAGCACCACATTTAATTTGGTGGCAGAGTCTACGGCGCTTGCCTTAGGTTACAAGGGCAAATAGCAAGGGGAGGTTATGAATCCTGCTTGGACTTTAAAAGAGAAAGGGTAACAAAGGGAAGAAGGAGGGAAGGAGATGAGAGAAACGGCAAGACAGGGTCAGGGGAGAGAGCTGTCCCAGAGAACACAAAAAATAAATAAAAAAACTATTTGAAGCATTCAAGGGAAGTAAAAAAAAAAAATTGGAAGCAGATGTAAAGAGCTATATCATCCAAACAGAAAGAACTGACATTCAACTAAGATTTCCTGCCTTATTGATCATTATCAATCACTGTTTATTCCTGCTTGATGTAAAGTCAATCTGGAGGCATTTGGGGTATCCTGGGGCCCAAAAGGAAAGTGCTAAGAGAGATGGGAATGGATAGAAATGTTATTGTAATGAATATAAATACTGAAATCATAAAATCTCAGAATTTTAGAATTGGGAAGCACTTTAGAGGTCCACCATATGGTCTTGGGTTGTAGAATTTGAGATGTGTCCAATTTTCTTTGTGATTAAAGTGGCTTTTAGATGATGGATGTATTGACGGGTGGGGAGCAATCTGGATCCTATAAACTCCTATTTAAATCACCCTGAAGACGTTTTACCCCCATCATCTGCTTAATAATGTTGGAAATCAAGAGCAGATGAATGGAGCTAGCAGTGGGAAGAGAGTCTGCTTGAAATATGGTACCTTTTGACGAAGGGGAGACATGCCATTAGTGTCTCTCGAGCAATAGCACTGTCTGAGGTTAAGAAACCCCACAATGTCCATCCATCTTTCATTGAAATGTGGAATAATGCTGGAATGATGGCTCAGTGAATAAAATGTGAGGACCAAAGTTAAAACCCCCAGAACTCAAGTAAAGACAGATGCAATTGCACGTCTGTGCTTCCAGCCTTCCCACTGTGATATGGGAGGCAGATACAGGAGAACCCCCAAAGCTGGGGCTCCAACTGGGTGTGGAGAGTGGCACACAAGAGACCTTATCTCCAACAAGATGAAAGGTGAGTGCCTATACCAGATGTTGCTTGCTGAATCCCACATAAGTTCTGTGGTATGCATCTGCAGTCACACATATATAAAGACACTTGCTGACTTCCACATAAGTTCTGTGGTATGCATCTGAAGTCACACATACATAAAGACACTTGCTGACTTCCACATAAGTTCTGTGGTATGCATATGCAGTCACATATATATAAAGACACTTTTTAAGTGCAACTAAAAGAGAGACTACAAGCTGGGATCTTGTTACATTTGTTGGGGAGATGTGAGAAACAAATCTTTAAGTCTTTGTCTACTTGACTATCTATGAACACAAAAGGGTGCATATGCATGTGTGCAAAAGAAAGAATTGGAGCAGTGAGTCTCAGTCAGAATGGGTTTCCTCCCAGTGGATATTTGGCAATGTCTGTAGACAGTCTGGATTGTCACAAGTCATTGGGGAGATGTTCAACTGGCATCCAGCTGGCATCATTAAATACCTTGTGCTGAACGGGACAGCCTCTACCCCTCACCCCCCAAAAAAAGAATCATCCAGGCCCAATATCAATAGAAGAGAAGCAGAGAGATAGCAAAGGAGGAATAAGAATAGAAAAAAAAACATTCTGCAACACTCAACATGGTGGTAGACAGACCTGTAAACTCTGCTGCATGCAGGGAGGGTTGGGGCAAAGGAGGAGGGTCACAAATTTGAAGCTTGCTTGGGCTACAGGGCAAGTTCAAGGCCTTGTCTCAAAATAAAAATTGAAAAGAAAAGGATGGGGATAAGTCTGTGTAACCCAACGGCAAAATACTTTCCTAGTATGCATGAGGTCTGAGGTTCAAACTCTAGTGGATATGTATTAATAAATAAGTAAATACGTTCTCTAAAAATGTTGAAAGTGGCATGATCATACCAGGCATTGGCTGGGTTATTTAACACTTTCATGGCAACTTCTCAGAACGTTTCCAAACAGTCATTATTAGTAATTACTTAAAGAGAAAGGGAAGCTTGCAGAGATTAAGGAAATGCTCCAAGCCACTGAAGGAGGAAAGAGGGAGCATCAGGCCAGGAAGGAACACTACCTTCATAAAGAAACCTTGTTTGGTAAAAAGAGGTGAATTTAGTGAGAGGCCTCAGGTAAATTATGAAAATATATCGAAAATATATTGAGTTGAGTGTGGATCTGCATGCCTGTAATCTCCGCATGGGGGAGGTTGAGGCAGGGTGAACAAGAGTTAAAGGCCAGCCTGGGATACCTACAGAGACTTTGTCAAAGGAAAAATAGAGGAAAGAGGAAAAATAGAAGACAAGAACAATACATCATAATGGGTTTCTTGTTACCTCTTTTTTTGTGTGTGTGGAAGCAAAAAGGCCATTGAGAACCTCATTTGAAATTCCAAAGTCAAACTTAGAAGGGAGTCCACTTCTGTGACTGATGGCTGGAGACCTTCCTCAGTCATAACAAAATGTTGAGTGTCTAGGGCAGAAAGTTAAGAGACACTCAGAGTTTTGTGTGTCCTCTACCCCAACAAGAAAGATCCATGGGAGTCCATAGTTATCACCCTATTTGCTGGTGAAACAGGAGTAATGTGTGTTTTCCTAAGCCCATAGATAAAGGAGTTCAACTTCATCAGAGAAAGGGGAAAGGACAGCGTCTGTGGGGAGCTGGTCACATGGTCTAAGGGAGAAACTTGCTCTTAGAGAAGAGTCACTGGTATCCAGGTCTGTGACAACAAATGATACAAGAATTTTTCCATGGTCAACACAGCACCATCCCAGAGAGAGGGACCATGCCTTGGCTCCCTTATTACTTCACAGGAGTAGATGATTATCATTGAGAGAAAGGACAGGAGACTAGAGGTTGATGAAGACATCCTTAGATACCATAGATATAAGTGTAGTACGTTCAGTGTAGCCGGAAGTTTTCCTGTGTCCCGCAGCTACACAGAGACTTATATTAATTACAAACTGTTTGGTCTATGGCCCAGGCTTATTGCTAACTAGCTCTTTTATCTTAAATTAACATATTTCTATTAAGCTATGCATCACCACATGTCTGGTGGCCTTGCCTGTGTTCCTTTCATTACATCTTGCTCCCCTGGCAGCCTCTAGCATCTTTCCCTCACTCTGCCTTTCTTTTCCCTGTATCTTTGTTTGGATCTACCACCTGGCTCTAAGTTGTCTTGCCATAGGCTAAAGCAGCTTCTTTAGTCACCTATGGTAGCAACACATATTCACACAATACAGAAAGACCATCCCACAGCACTTTATTAATGGATGAGATAGTGTTACTGTAATTCTTAATAACTATTCTTGTTGCATATAATCTTACTATGTTGAAGTTAAAAGTTTCCTTTTTAGTTAGACAAAGAAAAGGGAAATGCTGTGGAATAATTCTCTTATACACTGTAAAGATTTGTCACTCGAATTTGTTTAATAAAATGCTGATTGGCCAGTAGCCAGGCAAGAAGTGTAGGTGGGGAGACCAAAGTAAGAATGGGAAGAGGAAGGGCGGAGTCAGGAGTCACAAGCCAGATGCAGAAGAAGCAAGATAGGAATGTTAGACTGAGAAAAGGTACCAAGTCACATGGCTAAACATAGATAAGAATTATGGGTTAATAAAGTATAAGAGTTAGCTAGTTAAAAAGCTTGAGCTAATGGCCAAGCATCTATAAGTAATATTGTCTCCAAGTCAATTATTTGGCAAACAGCTGCCCAGGTATTTGGGAACAGGCAGGTGGGAAAGAAACATCCCAACTACAGTTCAGCACCCCATAAGAGGAGATTTCCCCAACTCTGTAAATCCCAAAGAAGGCAGTAGTATAATCAAGCAGCGTAGTCAAGCTCTTTTTGTTTGTACTTTATTAGCATATATTAATAGTAATTATACATAAAATTGGTTTATTATGACACTTTAATATGTTTACATAATATATTTGGTTCATATCTACCCCCATTACTCTCTCTTAACCCTCTACACCTCCCATTAGTCAGCTTCCTCATCCTATCTCACCCCCTTCTGCTTTCTTCTCTTTTTTTGCAGAACCATGGGTACCTCAACAATAACTGTACTACTAAAGAAAAAGTTTCTCCCTTTCCCACCAAACTTCACCTATATACAAATCCTCCAGAAGTGCTGAGGCCCCTTGACTCCTTCTTCCTTCTATGACATAGTGTTGATAAACCCAGTCTTGCAGAGATCTTACTTGGGTTATCTTAGCTGCTGTGAGTTCAAGCAAGTGACAGCCAAGTCATTCCCAAAGACAGCATTTCTCACTGCTTCTCCCTCACTCTTCTGGTTCTTTCATTCTTTCTGCTCCTTCGGAGACATTTCCTGCACCTTGGAGTGAGTGATATACATGTCCCATTTATGGCTGAGCATTCAATGGTCATTTTTTTCTCTGTATTTTGACCAGTTATGAATCTCTCCAGCCACTGCTGATCACTGCAAGAAGAAGTAGTTTCTCTGATCAAAGTCATGGCATGTTATTCTATTGTGCAAATGTGGTTATGTGGAAAGCAACTGAGCTCTTTCAAGGGGTGTGGGGAAGACATTTCCTTCTTCATGCCATACCATTGCAAGACTTTGGAGAAGGTTAGAGGAGAAGAAGTCCAAGGCAAGAACACAAAGGAGAAACAGCCCATGCAGGGCTGCATCCTGATGTCACCACAGCCCTGAACTTCCCAGCCAGAGAAAAGCTAAACAGGCAGCAGAAGAAATGCTCTAACTCTGGAAAACATCTGTGGAGTTATTAGTATCATCTCTTTGTATTGAGTATATTCCCCACCAAACTAAGACTATCGCTTTGAATGAGGTGACAGAGGAAAATTCTAGAATTTAAAATGATCAAAACAGAAGCAGAAATATCATAAGGCTTGTGGGAAATTCCAACCCACTGAGATGCAGAGCCCTGCAGAGCTGCATCGAACATCTGGGCGGGCTGATAACACGCTCCCTTGCTAGTTTGACACGCTCCATCCTGCTAGTTTTAATGTACCAGCACATCTTTCTCAAAAGGAAAGGAGGGGGAGGAGGAGGCAAGGGTAGAAAACACAGCTTTCCATCAGGATTGCCTTAAAGTGGCTGAGGGGATCTCTATGAACACATATACTGAATATTCAGTCACAAATGGCTGGTTTGATGGCAAGTCCCTCACTTTCAGACCCACCCTCATATCACACACACCCAAACCCCAAAACATGCTCTGTTCATGTATTTAGAATATGCAGAGTGACACATGGACTGATGGGAGTGAGAAAAGAAGGAAAAGGAAGGTATGAAGGTGTGGGTGGGAATACGCTCAATTACATTCTATACTGGTACAAAAAACATCCTTATGTAACCCAGTCTTATGTACAATGGGTATACAACAATAGATGAAAAAAATGACAAAATCCTCACTTCAGGGGATTTGAGCAGAAAAAATAAACAACATACATAGACCATAGACAAAACAAGAATAAAATACTTAGGAATAAACTTAATCAAAAATGTAAAAGCCTCAGGCACTGAAAACTACAAAGATACAAATAGAAAGATATCTCATGTCTGCAAGTTGAAAGTATTAATATCCTCACCAGGCCCACACTGCCTAGAGAGATCTGCAAAGTCAATGCTATTTTCATTAATATCATACTGGCATTTTTATTAAAAATAGAAAACAACACTAAAATTTATATGGAACAACAAAATACCCAGGAAGGCCAGGACAATTTGAAAAAGAGGAATGGAACTGAATACATTGTACCTCCTTACATGTAAATATATTTAAAATGTACAGTGCCTAATGTACAGGACATATAAGACAATTTACCATTGTAAAGGCAGGCAGACAGACCAATGATGCAGAAGTAAGTCACAAATACACAATTAATGTAGCACACACAACTTGGGAAAGGACAGTTCCTCAGCAAGTGATGCTGGAAAAACTGGAAGTCCACATGCAGAATTCCTCAACCACCAATCAATCAATTAATTAGTTGATTTTAATTAGCTAATTAATTAACTAGTTAGTTAATTAGTTAATTCCTGTACTTTATCATGCATCTTACACAAAAAAGTCAACCCAAAATGCATTAGACATAAATGTTATTCCCCGAACCATAAGAACACAACCCTTGATTTAAATATGGGACAACATTATGCTCTTGACTTTGGCAGTGACTTCCTGGATCTGACACCAAATGGAGAGCGGACAAAGATTTAAATCAACCAGCGTGACAACATCTGACTAAAATCCTGGATAGAAAAAAAATCAATAATAACGTTAATAGAGTGTAAAAGAAACCTAAAGAATGGGAGAAAATATTTCTAGATTACATCTAGTAAAAGGTTAATTTCCAAAACATATTAAAAATTTGTATAAATCAACAGCAGAAAAAAAACCAAACAATTCAAAAATTAAAGAATTTGCATGGATATTTCTCCAAAGACATAAAAGTGGCCAACAGACAAGTAAGAAAAGCTTCGACACACGTGGTCATTGAAATGCAAATCAGAGCTGCCCTTAGGGCTGACTCGATGCATATATTGTGACAGCTTAAAAAGGACTGAAGCAATCAGTTTGTCATTATCCCGCGCTACACAATGCCAAATTACTGGTTTTGGTTTGTTGTGCTTTTTATTCCCTTTGTGTGTTTTGCTCCATTTTATCCTTGTTTAAGTAAAATCAACCAGATCTCTTAACCCTAGTGTAGACATATACAGGATGAAAAAAGAGACTTGAAAATCCTGAGGCAGGAAGAAACTGGGCAAGAGCAGAGCCAGTCAATAAAAACCTTCTTCTAGCCTGTCTGCCATTCACAGATTGCTCAGCAAAGGCTTTTCTACTGTCTGCGAAATGAACATCCAGCCCAAGAAACCCCATAAACAATTACATCCTTCCAGGCTTTTCATTGATCAGGTTGTTGCTTAGCTAAAATGTTCATTCACAATTAACTTTAAGGCTTAATAATTTTGCAATTATGGCATCATGTAATCAAAGTAAATAGAACAGAAATTGGATCATGAGACACAAACAAATTCTAGTCAACATTTCTTGCACAGGTTTTGGTTTGCTGCTGTGTATACTCAGGATTTTATTGAACCAAGAAAGTTTTTTTTTTCTAATTATTATTAACACTTAGAAAATTCTGGAACAAAACAGAATACATAGTGTGTTAGTGTGGGATTTTACTTCATAATTGATATATGGATGTAGAGCAATTAAGCATTTCAAGCAGATAATTACAAATAGTCATTGGGTAGCAAATTTTACTAATGAAAGAGTATGGGCTCAAGAGAGTTGAGTTAGTGCAGGTCTTGACTTGCCAGCATGAGGTACTGAGCTTGATCGTCCAGGACCCAAACAAAATGGCAGATGTGTGGGGCCCATGATCTTAATCTAAGCACTGGAGAGGCAGAAAGGGGAATGTCTTGTTGTGGCTTTTACTGCAGAGCAAGCCTCACCTAATCATCAAGTAACAGGTGACAGGGAGAGACCCATCTCATAAAACAAGATGGATACACTCCCCCGCCACCCCCACACACAGAGTAACTCATTCTCAAATTGTACATGTATCAGAAGTACTGTAAGTCTTACTAAGATATTTCTGAAGCTGGGTGTGGTGGCACACACCTTTAATCCCAGTGCTCAGGAGGCAGAGGCAAGTGGATCTCTGTGAGTTGGAGGGCAGCCTGGTCTACATAGTGAGTTCCAGGACAGCCAGGGCTACACAGTGAGACCCTGACTCAAAAAGACATTTCTGAATCTCTTCCTGTGAGCTCCTGATGCATGGAGTATGGAGCTTTTGTGACTCCTCCTGCTGACAGTCTCCAGTTGTCACTGCTGTGGCTAAGCCAAGGACTTTGGGGACCCATGTATTATGTCATGATGTCATAATGATTCCTCCCAGACTGTCTGAAGCTGTGTGGTGATCATTCATGCACTACTTCATGAGACATGTATTAAGCCTTTCCTTGATATTGTTTCAAAAAAGAACAGAAACTAACAAATTTGGCTTTAAAAAAATTCTATTCTTGTTTTTGTATAGAGATGTGTTGTTTAGAACACATAGGTGAAGACATCGCTTTTTTTTTTTCTTCACACAAAAGTCTAAATTCACTAAAAATCCTGACAAAGAATAAATCTTAGGTGTGTGTAGCTAGAGTTTTCCTGCCTGGCCCACAGTCAGGACAAATCTCTGTCACCCCCCAGTCCCACAGCCGCTCAGACCCAACCAAGTAAACACAGAGACTTATATTGCTTACAAACTGTATGGCTATGGCAGGCTTCTTGCTAACTGTTCTTATATCTTAAATTAATCCATTTCTATAAATCTATACCTTGCCACGTGGCTCGTGGTTTCCTTTAAGTTCCAGACAGTAAGTGCTCGAGGTCATCAGGCTAGGATACTATAGCGCAAATCAATTAACACTATCATGTAAGTGAATGAACAATAAAACTTTATTTATAAAAATAAAAAGTGAATCCATTGGCTACAGGTTTAATCTCCCTGAACCCCTTAGAGTGAAACTTCCCAGTGAAGCATAGGAAGTGATATCTAATCCCAGTACTCAAACCCAGGTGGCTGTAAACCACCCAGGATGCCATCTTGAGTGTCTGTGACATGTATTCACACTGCCCGAGGCACATCCCCAGAGGTTAAGATGTAATTTATCAGAGTTGAGGCTTGAGTGCACCTCCCTAACTAGGAAATGTGAACAGAGAGTCTGGATCATGGTGATGACACCATGGGGAGGCTATACCTACACACACACACATGCATATATGTGCGTGTGTGTGTGTGTGTGTGTGTGTGTGTGTGTGTGTATGATATTAGTTGTTTCTTTGGCTTGGGATGCTTCCACACTTCTTCCTGGGCAACACTGGTGCATGGATTCCTTGTGACCTCTTCTGTCAGCTTCCCTGACATCTAGTATATAAAATGAGTGGCGCCCTCCACTGTGGAAATAGGTGAGCCTGAGAATGAAGTTAAGTCATTGGCTCAGAGGAGAAAAAGGAGTCAAGAAGTTGGTGGGAAAGAATTGGGAAAGTTTGAGCCCAGCGCACTCTTCTGGAAGGCTGGGTGGTAAAAAGTGTGGTTTGTACAAGTTGAAGGATAGGATGGAGGTGGCCAGAAATGAAATCAAAGAGATAGGCAGGGGCCTTGGGGTGGAAGTGTGGCCTGACCTCTGGTGATGGGCACCGGCAAGTGAGTTCAGCAGGAAGCAGTATTGGCTGCTCCCAATTGGATTCATCAGTCCAATATATATCTGTATATATATGTATATGTATATATATATATGTGTGTATATATATATATATATATATATATATATATATTAGATTCCATATTTTTTCCATATTCCCAGATGGAATAATTTCACAGCACTTGAAGAGAAAAAGCAACTGAGAGGTGAACACCAGATTTCTTCTTCCACCATGACTGAGATTCCCATTTTAGTGTTCTCTTCTTTAGATAACAATATGTTCTGGAAAATACCAGAACAGTTACCCAAAGACAATGGAGAGTGAATAAGCAGACAGACTGGAGTTGGGGGTCACACAGGAGCCTGGATGAGGATCCCATCACTCAAGGGCTGTCAGTTTTTGAGTATACTTCTCTGCCCTAGGCAGGGCAGTTGAAAACTGTTATAACCAGACATTATTGGGCATCCCTTTAATCCCAATATTGGGGAGCAAGAGACAGCTGAATCTCTGGGAGTTGGAGGTCAGTCTGGTCTATGGCTTGAGTTCCAGGATGTATTACAGGATAAGATGCAGTCTCAAAAACAAACAAATGAAAAGAAAACTATTGCAGTTGTAAACACCAGAGGGCAGGGAATGAGGTCATAGAGAAACAACTGGAAAGGAAAAGACAGAGAAGGGAATATTGAATTCTATCCACTCCTCCCAAATCACTAGCTGAACTATAAATGTGTGTGAGTGGAGAGGTGTCGCGGCAGTGGGAGCCCAGAAGATTGAACAGAAATGCAAGCTGCCACTCAGATCTGGAAGACAGAGCTATAAGGGAAAAAAATCAATTCTTTTCTTAGAGACCTAAGAGAATCTATAGTTCATACAGCACATTTTACAATGACGAAAGTATTTTCTTAATTGTTCGGTATTTCAAGAATTGTTCACTATTTCACACTCAAGAGAAGACAAAATATATATGAGACTAGTCTGGAGTTGCTTCAAATATTGGGATAACCAGAGGAAGATTATAAATAGGTGTAATAACAAGGCTAAAACAAACAAGAATAAATGAAAACAATGGAAATCTCATCAGATAAACATCATCAAAAATCAATAAAAGTTATAAAACTTTAAAATTTACAATAAGAAATAAGCATATAGCATAGGTCTAAGGATATCACAGGTTTAAGGGACTTAGGAGAGATAAAGACAGTGAACTTGAATAAAAATCAATAAAACTTTCAAATACAAATGACAAAGAAAATAAATCTTTAAAATATCTTCAAAATCTTATGATAAAATATCAAAACATCTCATTTCTGTGTCATTGGAGTTTTTAAAATAGGAAAACAATGGACTCAAAGTCAAATGCAGGAAACACAGAAGAAAGAGATGGAAGGAGAGATAATCAAATTTTTCTCAAGTGTAGAAAGAAAAATTAGCCACAGAGAGAGAGAGAGAGATTAACAGTTATAAACAGTGTGTAAACATCAGAGCCAAAGCGATGAAAGCCAAAGAGAAAAAGTGATAGTTCAAAGCAGGCAGAGAAGAGTAGTCCATGGCAGGCATGGGCAATGACTCATCAATCCACACATATCAGAAACAAAATGAGGCAGAACGCTATAGAATGGCAGTGTTCACATCCCAGGAGCATGTTTTGTAGAATGACTTAAGATCTTATATCTCCCATTAGAATGTGTATAGCCTTGAACAGCCTATTGGATAATTCTACATCTCAATGTATCATCTTTTTGATATTAATCATTCTCTATCTCATTGAGTGTCTGAGATTAAATGAGTTACTAATGTATGCAAATTGCCCAGCACTTAATACCTAGACCAAATAAGCCCAAGGTTTGTTATTATAATGATCAGATTTTAATATTTATGGTGAATTGAAAGACTTCTACTTGGCTTTATTTAAGTTCCCAAAGATGATTTTATACTTGCAAAGATGAGGAAAGGCTTTAAAAAATACTGAAGAATGAGAATAGTCAAATCAAATTACCGATAACAGCAGGAGTTTATCCAAGAAAGCACAGTTCCCCAAGAATGATTCTTCCATCCCTCTTCTTCTGTCTTCCCTACAGTGAGAGTCAAGCCACTTCACAGTCAGGAAAGCCCACTTCTCAGCAGCTGAAGCAGTAGAGCCTCCAGAATCCTCACCTCAGACTTCTGGCCTCCTGACTTCCCACAGTGCAGGTTATCAGCAGTGAAATTCTTAATCACTCAATTAGTCCAGCCCATAATGCTATCGGGATAACTCAGTGAATGCTGTGGCACAGCAGAGCTCATTCTCAATGTGATCTATTCATGGCCTCATCCTAGATAATCAGCGTTGAGCCTCCCAGAGCTGGTGGTCATGGTCCCATCCCTGTACATAGGATGGACACAGAAGATGGACTCTTGCTTCCAAATGCAGTCAGGAGTCCAGGATCATGGTGCCTACCAAAATAATCTCAGCATTTGGGAGGCTGGTGCTGGAGAACCTCTCACTCCTTCCAGGCCAGCCCTAACTACACAATAAACCTTGTCTGAAAAAAAAAAGGAATTCACAAAAGTGAAGTGAGATGCAAAATGGCATGGAGTAACCATGTGCAGTTTATCTAGGTTATGGAAAATGAGTTTTCATTCACCTGACTTCGTGCCTTATGCAAGGTTCTTGGCTAGCCCTTCCATGATGCATGAAGCTACTCTTGCTTCTTCCCAACTCTTACTATGTCCCCACTCTTACCATGTAACTCTTGAGTCTTAGTTTCAACAAAGTGCACCAGAGCTTTTCACACTTTCTGTTTAGAGATGTCTACCCTGAGTCTTCCGTAAGAGTGGTTTCTTCTCAGGGGGCTGGTCAGCAGCCTGAGCTTTTGCAACTTCACTGACCCTGGTTGATGCTGTGGCTGTGGATCTGGGAGCCACCAGACAGTGGGGCATGGAATAAAGATGACTAGCTACTATGCACAGTCTATGAGGCTGCTGCAATACATCTGCCAAATGGTGAAGGCCACAGATTCAACAAGCTCTAATTAAAATATCACTGGGGATACAGGCCAGCAACCCAGTGGTCCAGTGGTCAAGAATTTGCCTAGCATGAACAAACCACAGTACCATTCACATAAAGAACAGCTTATTGTTAGCAAGGTGTCTATAAAGGTCAGAGTCTTCAGGAAGAGAAAAAGACATAAGATTTATGGATGAGTTAAATCTGCAGTTGTCAATAGATGTGCTTTTGTGACTCTGCTGTACAGTTAGCAAATACTGATGATTCCATCACTTCAAACCTTGGGACTGTTGTCCTTTACCCATTAAACTGCTGTCACAGCACCTGAAGGATTTTTGCCATTTTCATGTGCGAAAGTAGCTTGCATTTACAATTTTGAGTATGTACATGTTTATGTGTGTATGCTCATGTACATGCTTTTGTAGTAAGGCTGGAGGTCAATGTTGGGTGTCGTCTTCTATCATGTTCCACTTTACTTATTGAGAAGGTACCTCTTCCTGAACATGGAGCTCACTGATAGGCTAGAGAGGTAGACCAGTGAGCCCCAGGGATCTTCTGGATTCTGCCTCCTAGCATTGGGACATCAGGAGCAGGCCTGGATTTTTCTGTGGGTGTTGGGGGTCAAAACTCATATCCTCAGGTTTGCATGGCAAGCTCCTTACCCACTGGGGCATCTCCCTAATCCACTATCACATATTTTTAATTGACTTTAGGTTAAGCCAATTTTGCAATAAAGCCTCATCCCCCACCCCACCCCAAAAAGTTATCAGAAATCCTAGTAAACACTCTTTTTTTCTAACAGATTAAAACAAACACATAACTGCTGTAATTAAAATGACACCCCCTTTATTCCTTGAAATATTAGCATGTACTCCACTAGTTGCATGCATTCATTGAAGAAATGATGGATTCATTCAACTGCATGATTCACTGTCATTACCTCAGCTGCTGACAGTATGCTGTCCAAATTGGACAAGCAGGACAGAAAAGAAGGCAACTGCCAATCCTTACCAATACAAGGTAGGACGGGCCTTAAAAATTCCTGCTTCATAGAAAAGTCTGTCAGATATTCTAGGTCTGGAGGCCAAAGATGGTTGTCCCAACATTACAGAGGATCCTTGGGTGACTGGTCAGGTAGACAGAATCTCTGTCATTTCAAAAGTTTTGGAAGTTGTTTGCTCTGCACTTCCTGTTTACTCAGGTAATATTTTATTCTTCTCTGGTCTCTGATGGGGTTGAAGATGAGATAGTTATAGCTTTTCTTGTTACCAAATTCAGAAAAGAAACTCACAAAAGAGATGTAAGGTGTATAAGGTTGAGAGACATAAAAGCTTAAGTTGTTTATCTAAGAAAATGTTTTAATATCTAAAAAGGTATTTCTAAGTTGGTAATAAAAGTTAGTGAATTGGGTACAGAAATTTGGACTCACCAAGATAGGATAGATAATAGAGTATTTTCTCCAAATTTGCCAAATACAAATGGACTGCACATTGTGAATGTAATTCTTGCTTGCTAACTGTTCTTATTGTATATAGTTTTACTATGTTAGAGTTAAAAACCTTTCTATTTAGACAGAAGAGGGAAATGTTGCAGAATATTTGTTTGCACTGACACTCTGCAATTGCCAGTAAAGTTTACAGTGAATCAGAGGACAAATTCAGAAACTGGCTGATTGGAATTAGCCATAGAGATTTCAGAGGATAAAGATGGGGGGGGGAAGGAAAATATAGGAAGGGGCTTTTAAGAGATTCGTTGCCTTTTCAGTCTGGGAAGTGTGAAGAGTTGGGGTTAGCTGATCATTCATCCTCTGCTGCTCTTTGGATCTATCATGGTTTTTTCACCCTAATATCTGACTCCCAAGTTTTTACTGATATTAGAATAACTTAGTTAAATGCATCAGTAATTGATAAAACAAACAACTGAAAGTACTAAAATTCCCCTCAAACAAGCATTCTATAAAGAGTATGAAAGGAATGGTATTCATAGGTCATAACTTCCTGGCATGTGCCCAAAGGATTTCACACCCATTCCTACTTCACAGATATTTGCTCTACGCTCTTCATTTCCACTCTTGTCACAAAAGCTAGCAAATAAAAACCTCTATATTCAACAGATGAAAGGATAATAAAAATGTGGTACATACACACTTTGGAATATTATTCAGCTGCAGATCAATGGAAGGAACTAGAAAAGTTCATGTTGAGTGAGGTGACCCAGACTCAGAAAGACAAACCTGTATGTTTATGTCCTCTCTCATCTGAAGTCCCTAGCTCCAACTCCTCAGATCTGAGGATATGGAGACAAAGAGAGTAACATGAGTTGTGGGAAGGGTGGCTAGAAAGGAGCAGGGCAGGACACAGGTAATATGAAGGAGAAATGGAAAACGGAGGGAGGGAAGTCAATATGCAAGAAAATAGAGAAAAAGACAACACTGAGGATATTTAATAAAGTCTCAATGAATCTTTATTTTATATTTACCTGTATATAGTACATATAGGTGAAGCTATGTCACTCAGTCTGACAATGTTCCCCATCAGAGTCATAGACTAATAAAAATGCTAGTACCAGGCATGAGAAACCTGTTTGAGTTATTGGTCAGGATAGTCCAAGATACTCCAAAAACAATATAGTTATTGATATTGGTGTTGGTTGCCTCTCAGAGTTGAAAGTAAGTTCCTATGGCTGAAGACGACACATACTTTGGACATAGAACTCAGATAATCTTAGCTGGATCCAACCTGGAAGACTCCTTCCTATGCTCTAGCTTCCATAGTACCAGAAAGTGCTATGTAAGCTGCCAAGGGAGGGAAAAATAATTAATATTGCTATCTGGCTGTGATACCTATAAATCACAACAAGGACCAGCATGACAAGATATCCCTAAAGTTGCAGTAGTGGCATTCACGTTGGTGGTAACCAACAGCTCTCTAATTGGACTTAAGGCCACTTAACAGGAAAGAATTTGTGCATGGCACTATAAACCTAGCCAACTACCTGGGGCAAATGAGGTCATGGACCTTAGAAGAGAACCTACTACTGTTACTTTAACATGCTAACACATAAGGGGGAAATCTCATCAAGTCCCACCACTAGACAAAGAACTACAAGCAACCAATGACTACTCAGAGGGAAAATTATTCTCTCCCGGAATGTGGCTCCTATTTGGTTACACAATACAAAGTAGTTAACCCTAAAACCACGTACACACAGACAACATCAAACAGACTCACTTGGTAGTATTTATATATTCATGCATATATATGAAACAATAATAATTTAAAGAAAAAGAAACCAACAGTTGGAGAGACAGTGAGGAGGATGGAAAGGGTTAGAGGGGGAGGACATGGGAGGAGCAGAAGGGAAGAAGGGGAGGGGAATTGATGTGATTATATTTTAATAAACAAATAAGTAATAAAGACTATGGAAAGGCAAATCTTTAATGTAGTCAGAAATTAGGATTCTCAAAATACAAATGATCCTAATGGTCTCAACCACTTTCTGATTATGCTCGACAGTGTATATTTCTAAAACATTGAAATTAGCCAGGAAACGAGAATTTAAAAAATTCTTGGGATACCCACAAACTTTACAATTTTCTTATATACATTATTCATGGATCAGAAGATTATCTTAAAGGCTCATATCCTGGTTTCCTTCTGTTGCTATGATAAAATGCTCTGACCAGAGGGACCTTGAGAAGGAGTGGGATGTAAGCTTCCCCTCTTTATTAGGAAGTCCATGAAGCTCATTCTCATCTCTGATGGATGTTGTACAGACACAAAACAGATGCGCTTTGCCTTCTAGCAGGCCTTTCAACATTGGATTGGAGTGTAAACTGCCATTCTGTGTGTTCCTGGTGAACGAGACACAGCACAGGCTCTCAGGCAAAGTCCTCCTCAGTTGTTTTCTACCTTTGCTTTTGAGACAGGGTCTCTGGCCTTCAGCAGAAGCTTGCCGAACTGTCTAGACTGGCTGGTAATCTAGCCTAGGGGATCCACCTGTCTTTGCATTCCCAGCTCAGAGATTTCACGCACAGACCACCACATGTAGCTTTCTTGTATGGGTGGGTGCTAGAGACAGGACTGAAGTCCCCATGGTTGCATGAGAGCATCTTACCAACTGAGCCATCTCCCCAGCCCTCTTGTATGATACATACTTTTAAATGGATTTAGTTTTTATTTCAGAGATTTGCTTTTCCTCCTTGCTCAGTTCCATGAATAAGGCCCCTTCTGGTTTCTTACAAATTCTAGAAAGCTCCAATCAAATCAAATCTCAACGTTGAAATCACATGGGTGTGAATGTATTCTGGAGCAGAGCACAGAGCTAGCTTGCCCCTCCCTCGCTCTCTCAATTACTAAGCCATCCAGGGCAGATGTCAGGGGAGATGGCTTTTTCCATAATGCATAGTGTCTTTCTTATCAATACCGTTCAATATCACTTTCTCTGGGAAATTTTCCAACTCACTTTCCTCAAAGAAGTTAGCAGCTCCTTTTAACTTGATCCTGGGGACAGAGGCTAGGAAAATAGACAGTTTATAAGAAAGAAAGAATGTTGAGTCTACCTACAAATTTACTGATTGTGTGTGTGTGTGTGTGTGTGTGTGTGTGTGTGTGTGTGTGTGTGTGTGTGTGTGTATTTATGTATCCCATCCAGATGTGACTTGAGGCATGCCATCAATATCCTGGATTTGTTTCATTTATAGCAAATGAAGATGTCCTGACTTATAGCCGAGTTCTTTTCCGGAGGTGTGTCGTCCAGCTTCTCCTTCCTTTTTCAGGGGAAAACTAAAGCCAGAGCTTAGGGCCTGATTGAAGGGGGCTTGAACATGGTAGTTCCTTTGGCGTCCCAGTTGGCTTTCTAAATTATTACCTCTTGGTGAGCAGTCACTTACCACTCATGTCTTCTATCCAGTTTTACATGTTGGTAACTTTTTCTGCCTTGGACATTTTTAATAGCCATATTACCAGTAAAGGGGCCATTGTCTTTTACAAACGCTCTAAATGAGCTGGCGTCTCCCAGTTTCCAATGCATCGAAGGAGGTTGCTGAAGAAATGGGTGGCTGCCCGAGGCCTTCTCAAGTCATGTTTACCTGTGTGTGTGCATGTAGGGTATGCGTATACATTTACACACACACACACACACACACACACACACACACACACACACACACACACACACCGAATAGACATCTTAGCCCCGTGGCTTTCCAAGTCTAGACTGTGACCAGACCCTGTGAATTTCTCCTATGAGCTTGGCAGTAATAAAGAGACTCAAGCCTCCCCCACCCAAATGCATAATCTACAGCTGACTGCCTTATTCAGAATATTCAGAAGTGCTAACTTAGACATGTTACACTTATTACACATATGGGTACATGTAAGACTCTATGTCCCCATGTGTATGCACTTGTCCACATGTGTGTGCACATGTTCACATGTAGGGGCACATGTCCACATGTGTATGTATACAGGTGTCCATATGAAGTTCAGAAAAAAACATTGGGTACCTCAGTTGCTTGCCTTTTCACTCTATTTTTTGAAATATAGTCTTTCACTGATCCTGAAGCTTACTGATTTGGCTACACTGCCTTACCAGCAAGCCCCACGAATCTATGTATCTGTCTCCTTGGTGCCAAAATTACAGGCATGGGCCATTGCAGCAGATTTTTTACATGGATGCTGGGAGTCCAAACTCAAGTTCTCATGCTTTGTGGACTGAAGCATCTTCCCATCTCCTGTTATTATTTTAACGCTGAAACTAGACCTTCAGCAAATAACAATGACCTAAATATCCCCAGCTCATGTTCTCAGAGCTGTTTGGTTCTCCTTCTGATAACACCAGGCAGGATGAGTATATCTTAAATAGAATGCCATTGCTGTCTCCAATTAACTGATGAAATACGACATTGGTGCCAGTGGGGCCTGGTCTGCAGATGGCAGCTGTGTGCTCTGGCCTTGTCCCTCAGTGTCCCTGCATGAAGGAAGCCATGTGAGTCTGTCCACGTGTGGGCATGCTTCCAAATTGTAATCAATGTTTCCCAACCTACCCACCTAATGAGCTAAGTTGAGTGTGGGAAAACTGCTAGATTCAAATGCATTTGATTTCTGAAAACTGGGGATGTGGGAACACATACAATCTAAAATAAAGGTCTGCCTCCAAACAGGAAAAACAAAATAAAACAAAACAAAAAAGGTTCAGAGGAGTGTGGTCTTTTGAGGTGAGATCCTCAAAGAAATGTAAACACTGTAGCACCCCCAAAGTGGAAAGTAACTCCCATGCACCATTTTTAAAGTGGTTATTTATCATCTCTCAAGTTTTCCTCAAAATCACCCAAGTTAACCTCATCTCCTTCAAGATACTTATGAAGATCAGACAAAATGGTTCATCACGTAAAAGGTACTTGCAGCCAAACCTTATAACCTAAGTTTGATCACATGATGGAAAGACAAAACTAACCACTAAAAGTTGTTCTCTTTTAGTGTGTACATAATGGCATGCTCCCTACACTGTCACCAAATAAATAAGTAAAAGCTAAAGATATATAGATAGATCATAGATAGATATACAAAAATAAATATATTTCTATTTATATGTACATAAAGATACAATAAATAAATAAAAACTATATACACACATATCAAAGAGTACAAGATACATTTAGGAGATATATTACTGAGCTATGCAAAACAGTAAGCCATAGATAGTAACACACAGGGTTTCGGGAGGAAAAGGGACCTAGAGTGTCTTTTCCTTGTATCTTGCATTTAAATTCTGGGAACTGGTTTAAGTCTCTACATGCAGAAATAAGAAATTTTATAGCTTTTCTTCCCTCTCCATGCCTTTTGAGAGACAAAATTCATAGGAAACACTAGAAAGGAAGTGTGTGTGTGTGTGTGTGTGTGTGTGTGTGTGTGTGTGTGTGCCCATGTCTGTGTGTTCCATTGGGGTCAGACTCTCCAGCTTGCTGGTGCTTGAAAGGAGATTGGCCTCCAACAAGAGTGCATTAACAACAGAAAACACTCATATTCTTAGCTGGGCAGTGGTGGAACACACCTTTAATCCCAGCACTCGGGAGATCTCTGTGAAATCGAGGCCAGCCTGGGCTACCAAGTGAGTTGCAGGAAAGGCGCAAAGCTACACAGAGAAACCCTGTCTCAAAAAAACCAAAAAAAAAAAAAAAAAAGATAAGAAAAAGAAAAAAGAAAGCACTCATGTTCTCAACCCCCAACCCCTACCCTCCATTGCTCCCCCTACACCCAGTTTGCTCATGGAGAATTCATCTATTTCCCCTTCCCAGGACAATAAGGGAATGGGATGATCCAGCTGGAACAGGGACAGAGTGGGAGAGCAAGGAAAGAGATAATATGATAAATGAAGACATCATGGGAATAGGGAGAAACAGGGTACTAGGGAAGTTCCCAGGAATCCACAAGGATGACCCCACCTTAGACTACTAGCAATAGTCAAGAGGGTGCTTGAACTGGCTTACTCTGGTAATCAGATCAGTGAATACACTAATTGTCATCATAGAGCCTTCATCCAATAACTGAAAGAAGCAGATGCAGAGATCCACAGCCATGCACCAGGCCAACCTCCAGGAGTCCAGTCAAAGGCAGAAGAGGTATTCTATGAGCAAGGGCCATCAAGATCATGATGATGAAACGTACAGAGACAACCAAACCAAGCTAGTGGGAACTCATGAACTGTGGACCAATAGCTGTGGAGTCTCCATGGGACTGGACTAGGCCCTCTGCACAGGTAAAACAGCTGTTTAGCTTGACCTGCTTAAGGGGACCCCTGGCAGTGGGATCAGGATCTGCCACTGGTGCATGAGCGGGCTTTTTGGAGCCCAGTGCCTATGGTGGGACACACTGCACAGCCTTGATGCAGGGGGAGGGGCTTGGACCTGCCTCAACTGAATGTACCAGGCTCTGCGGACTCCCCGTGGAAGGCCTTGCCTTGGAGGAGGTGAGAATAGGGGGGTGGGTTGGGGGGGAAAGGCTAGGGGGCGGGAGGTAGGAGGAGAAGGGGATCTGTGGTTGGTATGTAAAATGAATAGAAAATTTCTTAATAATAAAAAAAAAAGAAAGAAAGCACTCAAGCACAGCTAGTGGCAGGTGACCTGGCTTGGGCAGCAGCACTGTTTCTGTTTCTGTTTTTCCTGAAGACTTTCATCCATGGGGTAATCAGACGTTCTAACCTGTGAGGAGAGGAAGATCCTATATTCAAGGAGGACCACTTTCCCTGATTCTCTCTTTGTAAAACGCCTTGGGAAGAGGCAAGTCGCAGAGCTCATGGCCACAAGTGCCTCCCTCTTCAGATGGTTCAGAACTTTAACAAGGAAGAGGCAGATAGTTTTGTATTTCGAAGGGTACAAGATACACTTAGGTAATGAACACTAAAAAGAAATATGCTGGATGAAAAGCTGCATATGTTAACCTCTAGCTGTGTATCTGGAAGAGTCCAGCCTAAGAAAAGACCACTGAAAGATGTGAAGAAGACATTTACATAAAATTCAGAAAAAGCCACACATTTTTCTAATTAAGGTTTCATATGGAGTTATTTGTGTGTATATCAAAGAATAATGACTTATTAAATTTAAACATTTGCATATGCAACATATATATCATACAGTGATGCCCAATTTCTAAGTCCACCAGATGTCTAGCATGGAAGTGGCCTGGTTCTCTCATGACCTCTTAACGACCACATTGAAATTGTTCTGAAGGTCCTAGAGAGCTAATGAGAGGCTTCTATTATTTCTGAGATATCTTAATGCATTGAAATTGAGTAAAGTGGGAAAAACAGCCACGTGTCGTCTAGGAAGGGTAACCTGTATAAACTCTGAAAAGAAGGAATGACCCTGGCGTGCCAGAGAAAGTTTGGGCTCTGGAAATTATGTGTGCAGGAACCCACATAAATTTACATGAATGCATTTATTGTCCTCCATAAAATTAAAAAACACATTCTCTAAAAGCAGAGACAGAAAGTCATTCAAAAACTCCAGCAGGGAAAAGAAAAAGTTACCCAGTAAAGCAAAATGGTGTAAGCAGGTCAGGTCCTGGAACAGCTTGTTGGTGTTTTAAGACTATGCAAGATCAGGGGTTGTCTGGGACATCACAGCTAGAAAGTTAGAATTAAATTCCACACTGGATTTTAAACCAAGCCCTCTCTGCAGGCACATGTTGCACCATTGGTGCAAAGGACGAATCTGAGAAATGTCCTCAAAGAATGTAGGAAAGTGGTTTGGGGCTCTGAGATAGTAGAAAAGGTGGAACCAGAATTCTAAGTGTGCAGACTAGAACTCACTTAAGAACTCCTCCATCTGCCTAAAGAGATGGCAGTGGTGTCTCTCTGGCTTTAGTGGAATTTGCTTAAGGGGCCCCCTGGCAGTGGGATCAGGTCAGTAAGTACATTGTATGTTCAGAAAAAATAGAGAACAGAGAATTATGAGAAAGTACATATGAGTATCATCTTTCAATTATATAGAAGAGGTAGAATATCTCAGGACTTCTAAAGAGGGAAAAAACAGTTAATAAACTAAGACAATGCAGGCAGTTTTAGAATTATTACAACACTCAGAGTTGTATCAAAGCAGGCTGCTGAGTTTGGAGGGATGTGTAGTTAACCTAAGCATTAGCACATGTCCCATCAGTACTCACCAGTGAAGGTGATTTTCAGCAATCAGGGGCTTAGGGAACCTAATAATCTTAGAAAATGGTAATAGGCGAACACACTTCACTTAGTGAGTGATGATGTAAAGTTAGGGGCTTGGAACCAGGAGGTGCTAATGTAAAATGATTAGAGGCAAACATAGAAGCCAGTCAGGCATGACATTGTGACTCCATGATTTCATCAATCAAGACACAGGACTAAGGGCATAGATCAAAAATTGACCTTGAGTGATGAGGTATGATGGGGAGGTATAGGAAAGAGAAAATAGAAGCTAACAGTCCATGCTAAGAATAGTGTGTACCAGAAGGAGATAATTTATGTAATAAACCCTTTGACTAAAAGGGCCAACCTAATGTAGAGTATTACAGACTTGCTCTTGCCAATGACAGAATAAATGTTAAAAATACAAGCAGTGTGATGGTTAATATTATCAGCTTGATGAGATCCAGAATCATCCAGAAGTCAAATGACAGGGCATGTCAGACAGAAGTTTCTACATTGGGTTAATTCTTCAGGGAAGACCCATTCTCAATACAGGCAACACCTCTTTATAAACTGAATATAGTCCCAGACTGAATATAAAGGACGAATGGAGCAGAACACAAACATTCATCCTTCTTGTCGTAACTGTAGATGCAACATAACCAGCCGCTTCAAGTTTCTGGTGCCATGCCTTCAGGATGGACCACATCCCTTCTCAGCTATGAACCAAATCAAACTGCTCTGTAGCTAGAGTTTTCCTGCCTGGCCCACAGTCAGGACAAACTCTCTCACCTGCCAGTCCCACAGCCCCTCAGACCCGACCAAGTAAACAACAGAGACTTATATTGGTTACAAACTGTAAGGCCATGGCAGGCTTCTTGCTAACTGTTCTTACAGCTTAAATTAATCCATCTCCATTAATCTATACATTGCCACATGGCTCGTGGCTTACCGGCATCTTCACATGCTGTTTCTCATCATGGCGGCTGGCTGTGTCTCTCTGACTCAGCCTTCCACTTCCCAGCTTTATTCTCCTCCTTGTCCCGCCTACACTTCCTGCCTAGCCAATGGCCAATCAGTGTTTTATTTATTGACTAATCAGCAACACATTTGCCAGACAGAACATCCCACAGCACTGCTCCCCATCAGTCGATTCTGGTCAGATACTTGATCACAGAAGTAAGAAAATAACTACTGCATGCTCGTAATAGAGCTACTCATTATAAATAATCAACAGCAATGATTCACACATGGGAATTAGAGGAGAGGAAACAGTACAAAAATATAAAACTAGGGGCTGGAGAGATGGCTCATGGGTTAGGAGCATGCCCTATTGTTAGAGGGGATCAAGGTTTGGTTCCTGTGGCTACTCACAACTGCCAGTCCCAGAGAGACATACTTTCTTCTGACCTGTGTGCTCCTACATGTGGTACACATACATACACTCAGCCCCACATCAATACACATAAAATAAATATATAAATGCAAAAAAAGAAAATGTAAAACCGAACAACAAACCTCATCATAATTCTACATAACAAATGACATGGGTAAACTCTCTTACAAAGATGAGGTATATTTAATAAAAGTACATCTGCTACAAGATTTTTAAAAAGACAATTAACTGACTGCAAAATGATCCAAATAAAGTAACAAAGAAATGGAAATTTGATGAACAAGCCAATAGAGAAGAAGTTTGTGTTTTTATGTATGTGTCTGTGTGCATTTCCATGTAGATGCCCCTGAAGGCCAGAAGATAGTGTCAGATCCCCACATGTAGTCTTGAGCTGCCCAACATGGGTGTTGGAAGGAGACTTCAGTTGTCTACAAGAGCAGCAGACACTCTTAACCCCGGAGCCATCTCTCCAACCCAAGCAGACGTTTAATATTAGTAAAGATCCAAGTGGCAACAGAGTACATGGTGAATAGGATTGATCATTTATTGTAGGAGTACTAGTATTCCCACACACAGGGCAGACATCAAACTTTACACAGCAGTATTAATTTTAGTCATTTGTGAAAAATAAAAGTGAAATCTATCTCCCAATTTCAAAACCTATAGTCAAGAACACAAGAAAATATTGAAATAGAGACATTTAATTCTACACGTGCCAGTGTGAATCCATTCATGAGTCAAACAAAAATTTTGGAAATACATTCACATGGCAGTGGACTCTGGACAGCAGACTCAGACAACGACCCCTAACCTCAGCATGTTGATGACCTATTTTGAGCCAAATGCAGGCATAATACAAAAGAGAGAAGCCTGAAAGGACACGGTGAGGAAGGGAGAGCAGGCTGGGATGACAAAAGCCTAGAGGGCAATCCATCATTTCTTACCAGGTTACTGGCAGTTTCTTTCATAAAGTGCATTCTTGTAGTGTTGGGTAATGAATAAAATGCTTCCCCCAAATACATAAGAACCTGGTGATTATTCTATTTAAAAATCTCTCGAGATATGATTGGTTTTTTTAAGATTGTGGCTTCAGAATTGCTTGTTCTAGATCATAGACGGAGAAGTCAGCACCAGCTTCCTAGACATCTCCATGGCATCACTGACATTCTGTCTCTCTCCAGATCACAGCCCAGGTTCCCAGAAAGAGGAAAGGCATTTCATACACAGAGGTAAAGGCACCACTCTCAGAATCTGCCTGAATCTCTTACTCCTGACAGACACAAGAACAGGGTCTGTGTGTATTCTGCAATTGCCAACTGTAAAGCTGTAGCAGGTTTACTAGGTCCTTCCCTTGGCCCTGGCATCCATGCTCACTTAACTGGAAATATGGAACAAGACAGAACCTTCTTTTCATGCCATGAGTTAAACTGAAACTATTTCAGAGGTACAAGTTTCACACTTAAATGTTGACTAACAGAATGTACCGAGAGAGTAAGATGGCTAGCAAGGCCTTGTATCATGCAGTATGTTCATCTTGTTGACAGACAGCCTCTCTCATGAAAGAAAGGTATGATGGCTATTCTTGGTTGTCACTTTGACTATATCCAGAATTAACTAAAAACCGAAGTGACTAGGCACATCGGTGAGTGATTTTTCTTAATTGAATCATTCATTTTAAGTGGGAAGACCCATCCTAAATCCAGATCTATCAAGGTGGGAAGACCCACCTAAATCTGGGTCACACCTTCTGCCAGCAGCTTATATAAAGGACACAGAAGAAGGAAGCATTTGTTCTTTGTCTGCTTGTTCTCACTGGCAAATCCATTCTTTCACTGTCATTAGAGCCTACTTCTTTGGTATTGTAGCATACACTGAAGACCAGTTGAGACATCCAGTCTCATGAACTGAGTAAGTACTGTGCTCTAAGACTGTCCATCAGGAGACAATCATTGTTGAAATAGTTGGTCCATAACCTATATAACCTGAAAGCCATTCTAATAAATGTCATTTACATATACATTCATTCTATCAGTTTCTCTAGAGAACTCTGACTAATAGAAAAGACCAGGTGTCCATGTCACATGTGCTTCAGTCTCAGAAGATGAAGATGGCTTCTTTACTGATTTCCCTTGGGTCTTCCTTAGAGATCATCCTCTTCAAACAATGATGACTTATAGATTTCACTTACAGACTTTGGATTTAGAATAAGCCCTTAAAGTGGGAAATGGCCACCCTACACTTAGGAGCCATGTGTGGCATGTGTGACCATCTTGTTTATAACAACACTGTGTATGACTGTCTTCTTCCAAGCTGAGAAATGATCTAGTTTCTAAGCCTGGAATTTGCTTTATTTAAAACAGGGAACTTTCAGAACTGTCCTGTGTTCCACTGTGATCATTTCTGGTGTTCTCTTCATCTCTTATTAAGACTTCCTGTGCCTTCTCTCAGAGCACACTGTGACTGAAGCCTTAATTAGCCTTATAGCTCCTCAGACATGCTACTTTCCACAAAGTTCTGACATTTAGGGAATGTCAGTCACTTGGAGTTCTCCTGAATAAAAAATTTATATTAAACATCCCGCCAAGGAGTTTGTGTACATGGATTAAGAGTGGTGGCGGTACTGACGGCTAGAGGAGGCAGAAAAGAAATAATTTAGCTTACTATTTTTATATTAGACAACACAAGGTAAATTGCATTCTGAATTAATGAAGCATATAATCATGATAATTCCAAGCCTGGTTCATTATCCTACCTTCCAAATTGTGTCCCAAATAAGCAGATGACATCACACTACGTCCAGTTCTTAGCTCAGTGCTTGACCTAAGTATTCTGTAATGTAGCCCTGGTTGTCTGTACAGAGAACACACCAAGCCCTGAGCACTGAGGTGGAGTTAGGGGGACTGTGAACAGTAGCCATGTCCCCTCTGCTCTGCCTTCTTCTCTCTGTCACCAGACTCCACACACTTGGATGGATGAGACAATCGGGGAACAGATGGTGTCATGGATGCCTGAAGTTTCCACTGTGGTCAACACACTGGCTCAAAGATGCATGGGTAAAATGCAAATGAGGCCTAAAAGAAACTGCTGTTTATTAAGCAGCTGGCACATATCAGGAGGGTGCCTGTCTTGTTTGTACCAGTAAGTGGAGCAGGATACTTCATACAGAATTGATGCTCAATAAATATTTAAACAAATGAATAAATGTATGATTTTTTTAGAAAAAAAAAGCATGTATATGTGTACTTATTTAAATGTGACTGGAAATATAAAGGCCAAGTACATGGAAGTACACTCAGTGGATGTGGGCCCATCTCTGGCAGCTTATCCTTAAATTTTAAAACATCATAGTGTTTCTTTCTCATTTCTCTATTGCTAAGACCTCTTTAGACATCCCATAATTTCTACTTGACTCTAATCATTCACAGTAATGGAGATCTTATAGTTTCCCTATAAAAGCCATGTCAGAACACAAGTTCCCCATGTTGAGAAACTTATGGAACAACTGTGTCTTTTGGTATTTGGCCCAGTTCCCTTTGGAATGTTAATGGTCTCATTTCCGCAGCCTACAGAGGGGAGCTTTGGCAAGAATACTGCTTAGCACCGGCCAAGGTGACCTGTGGGCTACTATCCCAGGGCTCTGCTGCTGGGGTGGGAGGCCCAGTCACATGGCTGGTATTTGAGTTCTGTGTGGAGGACAGGCAGCTGCTTGGTGCTCATGACCATTTATACTCCGCTTTATTAGGACATGTACTCTGAATGTCTCAGTCACCCATAGACAAGCTCTCTGCCAGCTTATATACAGTCTAATGCAATGGAGAAAGCATGGCTTCATCTTCTTCTTGGCCGTAGATCCTAAAAAAAAAAAAAAAAAAAAAAACAGTGTTGGTCCTTCTTCTTTCCTATAACAAATTGATGCAAAGAAGCCTTACAGGCAACACAAGCTCCAAAAACCAATAGATAATTGGAAGCCCTTGGGGAGTAACAATAGCCTCAGACTAGACAGGGATGGTAGGAAGGAGTGCAGGAGGTCTCTGGAGGTTGGGAAGAGCTACCTGATTGGAGAGACTTGGCTGGATGAGTACAGTAGTCATGAAAGAAGTCAAACTTGCCTGTCCCAACTTGCATGAAGTAATCATAGGATGTCAGCACTCTGCCTGTTTCCTGTAGCCATTCTAGCTTTGATCTGGAAGTTCCAAACCCCATTAGGCTTCGGTAACTGTCACACCTACAAGGCGGGGCCAAGAGAGGACCCTGAAGACCCGAGATCTGGATGGGCCAGCTCTCTTGGTTCCTGGACCCAGGGTGCTGAAGGTAGACAGAGCAGAGTTCTCCAGAGAACACCACCTGACTGCGCTACACCTTTCCCAGACCCTGCAACCTATCCCTTCACTTGTAAGTTACCCCACAAAATAAACCTCCCTTTTAACTACGTGAAGTGGCCTTAATAATTTCACCAGTAGTTTCCTCTCTCTTTTTTCCTTTCTAATTTTCACTAACATTTATTAATCAAACATGATAATAGGCTATAGCATTTCATACATATATAATGTATTTTGATCACAATCATCACCATTATCCTCTCTTGTCCCCTTACTCTGACTGATACCTTACTTCTTCCCCAGTAGTTATTCTTCTATCCTCATGTCTTTTCTTTCTCCCCCTTCCTTCCTGCCTTCCTTCCTTCCTGCCTTCCTTCCTTCCTGCCTTCCTTCCTTCCTTCCTTCCTTCCTGCCTTCCTTCCTTCCTGCCTTCCTTCCTTCCTGCCTGCCTTCCTTCCTGCCTGCCTTCCTTCCTTCCTGCCTGCCTTCCTTCCTTCCTTCCTTCCTTCCTTCCTTCCTTCCTGCCTTCCTTCCTTCCTGCCTTCCTTCCTTCCTGCCTGCCTTCCTTCCTGCCTTCCTTCCTTCCTTCCTTCCTTCCTTCCTTCCTGCCTTCCTTCCTTCCTGCCTTCCTTCCTTCCTTCCTTCCTGCCTTCCTTCCTGCCTTCCTTCCTTCCTTCCTTCCTTCCTTCCTTCCTTCCTTCCTTCCTGCCTTCCTTCCTGCCTTCCTTCCTTCCTTCCTTCCTTCCTGCCTTCCTTCCTTCCTGCCTTCCTTCCTTCCTGCCTTCCTGCCTTCCTTCCTTCCTGCCTTCCTTCCTTCCTGCCTTCCTTCCTTCCTTCCTTCCTTCCTGCCTGCCTGCCTTCCTTCCTGCCTTCCTTCCTTCCTGCCTTCCTTCCTTCCTTCCTTCCTTCCTTCCTTCCTGCCTTCCTTCCTTCCTGCCTTCCTTCCTTCCTTCCTGCCTTCCTTCCTTCCTGCCTTCCTTCCTTCCTGCCTTCCTTCCTTCCTTCCTTCCTTCCTGCCTTCCTTCCTGCCTTCCTTCCTTCCTGCCTGCCTTCCTTCCTGCCTTCCTTCCTTCCTTCCTGCCTTCCTTCCTTCCTGCCTTCCTTCCTTCCTGCCTTCCTTCCTTCCTTCCTTCCTTCCTTCCTGCCTTCCTTCCTGCCTTCCTTCCTTCCTTCCTTCCTTCCTGCCTTCCTTCCTGCCTTCCTTCCTTCCTTCCTTCCTTCCTTCCTTCCTGCCTTCCTTCCTTCCTGCCTTCCTTCCTTCCTTCCTTCCTGCCTTCCTTCCTTCCTGCCTTCCTTCCTTCCTTCCTTCCTTCCTGCCTGCCTTCCTTCCTTCCTTCCTTCCTTCTTGCCTTCCTTCCTTCCTTCCTTCCTTCCTTCCTGCCTTCCTTCCTTCCTTCCTTCCTTCCTGCCTTCCTTCCTTCCTTCCTTCCTTCCTTCCTGCCTTCCTGCCTTCCTTCCTTCCTTCCTTCCTTCCTTCCTGCCTTCCTTCCTTCCTTCCTTCCTGCCTTCCTTCCTTCCTGCCTTCCTTCCTTCCTGCCTTCCTGCCTTCTCTCTCGTTCTTTCCCTCTCTTTTCTTCCTTTCTTGCTGAAGCGATGTATGGTTGAATGGTAAGGGTTAATAAAGAACTGAGTGGCTAGAGAAGACTATATCTAACACCATCCTGGTCAAGGAGGTGTCTGGTTTTGACATCAAGCAAAACAATCAGCCAGATTTGGCATTTCCTCATCCTGGTCTTCCTCCAGGTCCTGCATCTCTTCCTTGTTTTCACATCCTTCTAGAGAGCTTGTAGCCTCACTTAGCTTGCTTCCTATGGCACAGAAACACCACAGAGTCTTCTATTTGCTTCTGTCTCTTCTCTAAGGCTCCCTCCAGCCCAGTCACAGTGGGGACCCTGTGGCTGAGTCTCAGTTGCTCTGGAACTCTCCAGATGAAATTCCAAAGGCTACACTTTTATTTGCTCTACCCTATGGTCTTGACACTCAGTAAAAACACACGCACAAGACAGAGAAACAAAACAAAATGGCTGTTTACACTGTTTCCTTTTTCCTCCTCTGAAAGGCTCCATTTTCTCTTAGCACAGGTCAGAGGATCCCATTATGTCACTAATTTCCAACACTCCCTCCTTCCTTTTCCCACCCAGCTCACCCAGCTGGGACACATGGTGCGAGGACCCTTGTATGCTCTTCCGTGTCTTTCTGTGCCACAAGGCATCTGCAAAACCAGCAGTTGATAATTTGGGCTTTTAAAATTCACGTTTAGAAATTTATCATCTATGTTTCCTTGCAGCTGACTTTTCTCCATTCTTAATCAGTAAACTCATCCAGGTAGATAAATATGGTCACTGGGGTTGTATGATGAGCATAAAAATTGATTTCACTGCTCCAACTGCCTAGGTGTCTCTTCCTCATCAAAGCCAAGGGAAAGTGTTTTTAATTATGTATATAAATGTGATCTATATGGTGTGGATATGGCATGTGAATGCAGGTGACCATAGAGGCCATCAGATCCTCTAGAACCTGAGTTACAGGTGGTTGTGAGTTGCCTGACGTGAGTTCTAGGACCCTAACTGGAGTTCTCCACAAGAGTAATATGTGCTCTTAATGACTGAGCTATCTTTCTAGTCCCTACATGAACTCCAAGGGCCAAGAACGTCTAAAGGGGCCACTAGCTACTTCAGACATATTTGCTTCCTAAATTTTCTGGCATTTCCTCCTCCTGGAACTACTCCTGGACTCTGTTTGGAAACTTCTTCCTCCATTCACCTCCTTCCTTCTGGCTTAGCGCCCCCTCTCCCCTGTGATGACATCACCTGACAACAGCCCTGGCAACCTTAATGACTTGCAGTCCTATGCCTTCCTCTGAAAAGGCTGATTTGACATCTCTAGCTCATCTCTGATAAGTGATTTCCCCTGGAGTTGTGTTTTTGTGTTACTTTGTTTCATGCAATTCCTTTTTCATGTTTTAATTTGCCTGGAGCCTTACTCCAAATCCCTCTATGAAAAAAATTTAAATAAAATAAATCACAAAATTTTCCTTGGAAACCATTTCAAGATGCTGGGATGAATACCAAGTTGGAATTACATTTGTCTTTCTCTAACCCTTGTAAGGAACTCAAGGCTCTGCAGGCCACCACTTGGTCTTGTTACTGCAGAAAATAAGGTATTTTTTCATGTCCATTAGCAACTTTGAATCTTCAAAACAATAAATAAAATTACTCCTTTTTGCCTGACTTTTATCAAAAACCATTCTTTGTCAATTTATCTCAGTAACCTCTTCCAAAGGGACCAGAGATACTAGTGTCTAGGGCCAATAAATACAAGGCTAATTTTCAAAGTCTTGGTGAGAGACTCAAATTCGAAACTATCAATTGTTTTACTCTCCACAGAAACCCAAGAGAGGGTATAGAATTTGCTATTTGATGTGGAATGGGCTTGGTGCAGGACATACCTTCATAGACAAATAAGCTTGAGTCATTTTTCAGAGCAAAAAGTGGCTTCAGTAAGATTTTAGCTGTGGAGGAGGAACTGCCATCTTAGATAAACAACAAGGATAATGTGGAGAAATGGCAGAAAGTATAAAAAGAAATCAGAGTCTTGACTCCAAGGAAGGCACAAAAGACCCAAGTCATAATGGGGCCAGGATCGGAGATTAAGGCCAGAATTAGAAAGCAAGAAGTGAGGTCTTTGGAGAAAAGAGAGTCAGGGAGGTGAAGAGAGTTCAGACCTTCTGGAGGCACCATCAAATGCCAGAGTGGTCAAGGTCCGAGTCATTTCCATCTTTTGAATATTGCAGTATTTTTAACATCACATCACAGCCCAATCAGAAGTATAAAACTAGCAATATTGTCTAACGTTCCCTTTAAACAAGTCAGTGCCTTTGACAGTAGCTTGACAATGCCATGTAAGTGTGATCTATGTGAGATTTTGGATCTGAAAAAGAAGCAAACTGATTACTTCACCAGTTCCTTTAGTATAGGATGCTTTCTCAGTCAAGTTTAAAGCTGAATGCCATCTCTTTTCAATCCTGTCATTATTACTCTGTAATTGAATATGTGTATATACATTCTTATATATAATGTATTATATTCTTATATATATATATCTTATATATATTCATATAAGAACTTATATATATATATATAAGTTATATATACTTATATAAGAACATATATATATATATATATATATATATATATATATATATATATAAGTTCTTACCCAAGATTAGAAATCTAAACTTGGGACCTTTAACAAGTGTGCAGTGTGGTCTTCCTTTTCCTGGTCCCCTTGGCTGACACAGGGCAGATCTTAAGAATACTAGCAGGTGAGCTGTCTTTTATCAGTGTGATGAGTGTGGGTGACCTGCAGAATGACAGTCAACATTCTGAACTTATAAAACTCTTAAAAATCAGAGTTAACATTTCTGGTGCATCTCTGATAGGTAAATTACCTTGAGACATGTTTTATTTATGCTTTTGAGTGTTGGTGTCTTTTATCCCCTTGCATGTAAATCCTTCATTATGTTTTCTTTTTCTTGGAATGTAATTTTTGTAACCACAGCAAGACTCAAAGAACAACCTGGGGAATTATTTTTTTAATCCAGTGGGTTCAGATGGATATTCTGAATAAATTGTTCTCAAATGTATTAATCTCCCAACATGGCAGCATATATGAATCAGCTTCTCCAGGAAGTTAGCAAGAGACTTCATTGTTTTTTGTTTGAAGCTACCGTTAAAATCATTTCCAGGCTCTATCTAGCAGACACCATAAGGGATATATCAATGTTAGCAAAATGAATAATGCACTGTTTTTAGCAGAACTTCCCTGTGTAAATAAATATATTCATATTTTAAGGCATTCACAGTAAGGATAACCTAAGCAAGTGGACAGGAAGGTAAAATAGAGGAAAAGTAATTATCCATTACAGAACCTACCACTTGACATCCTTAATATATATAAATGAAATATTTACAATAGGTTTTTAAATTTTTACTCATGTGTATATAGATGCACATAAGTGCAGTGCCAAAAGAAGCCAGAAGGATGCATCAGATCCCCTGGAGCTGAAGTTACAGTCACAAGACATGGGTTCTCCAGCAAAGTAGCAAGTGCTTTTAGCCACAGAGCTATCTCCCCAGCCCAATCCTTAAATACTTCTAAAAAGTGCTTGTATTTAAGTTTTTTACAGCACGTCTTTTAAAATAAATTTTGAAGTCAGCTTTTAAACTCCTAGCATAACTATGTGCTATTCACCTCTGATGGTTTGAGATCATGAATGAACCTAGTCATCACAACTGAGACATTACCATATACCTAGCTCACCTTCCCCATTGGAGGGGGAATTTATACCCTTTTATGCTAAACTAATTTACTTTGGATTTTGTACTAGAGTTCACTTTCCATGGGTTCATGATGTACAACTGCAAGTGGAAAAGTTAAACTCTAATAACTCAAAATCTAAACTTGCTGGATTAAATGGTATGGATGGATGCTCAGATGAGAAGAATTTCTTTTCTTACTCCACATCTTACATATGTTTTCATCCATATTGGATCTATTCCTTCATTTCCACACACGACAAAAGGGTCACTGATGAGTCCAGACTTGCATGCTATCCTCTTACTAACCAACCAGATGGTATTTCATTCTTATTCCTTCACCAAGCAGGATGGCCACCATCTCAGTTTGGGTTGCATTCTCCTCCATAAACAGCTCATTGTAGATAGAGAATGTAACACTCTGAATGACTCCACTGGACTCACATAGAGTGAAGATGGAACACAGGGAAAGAAGAGGGTAAATGTCTCCTAGAGGGAGTAAGAGTTCTTTCCCTAGAAGAAAGAGGGATATGCTTTGGGTGCAGGAAGATAACTTCATCTGTTCATGACTTGAAAAAAACTATGCTGGCTTTTCAGTCACGCCCCATATTGCCATCCTCATTCCTTCCCGGGAGCAAGAGCTGGTTATAATACACACTCACTCCTTCCTGGGAGCAAGAGCTGATTATAATACACACATTGACAAAAACACATTCTCGATAGAGCAGCAGAGACACCTCAGTGGGTAACTGTGCTTGAGTCCAAGACTGACAACCTGAGTCCAATCCCCAGGTCTCACACAGAGGAGGAGAGAAACAATTCCTGTGGGTTGTTTTCTGGTCTCCATGCAAGGGTCATGGCATACACATTCATACCCCTCAATTCATCCTCTCACAAACAAAATAAACAAATAAAATTAAAGAATACAGATTGGACAGGTAATGCATGGATGGGATGTTTGCTAGTATTTGGAGATGAGATGGTTCTGATATCTTACAGAACTGCTTTCCAATTGGGGGATCACATCAGGCTAGCTGACTGATTCTGGAAGCAATTGCTACATAGACTCCTACTTCTTCTGTTGCAAACTGGGGATAACATAGGGGTTTGGGGAAGGAAAGATGAGGACACATACATAATTTACATAGTATGAGTATTGGGTTTGAAAAAGCTGAACATATTTTCTGCTAAAATACTATCCTATTAGTAGTGGAATTACTAAATATAATTTAGTTGAGGATGCATATTTTAGTATTAATATATATTTATCTTTATGTGGCCAATAATCTCATTTAATACTTGTTGATCAGGACTTAATCATATCCAATAAATTGTAATACAATATCAGGGTGAGTATGTTTATGAAATAAAATGAAAGTCATTATTTAAGGAAATTCCCTATTTGAGACAATTTTCTTGAGTGAGTGTGTATTATAACCAGCTCTTGCTCCCGGGAAGGAATGAGGAGGGCAATATGGGGCGTGACTGAAAAGCCAGCATAGTTTTTTCAAGTCATTAACAGATGAATAACCTGAACTGAAATAACCATTTCAATGTGAGGAATGGGCTGGTAATTTTCTCACTAGGCATAAATATAAAGGGCATGTACAAAAGGATGATCTTTTATGCCCATAGACAAATAATATTTTATTCTTTCTCTTTCTGTTTATCCCAGGCTCAGGAGGACCTAGAGATAACATTGTGGTAGAATTGCCATTTGTGTGTATAATATAAAAAAATGAATACATATTAAATCTGTTGCTTTCTGGCTCCTGTATGTCTCCAAAGCATCTTGGGTGGTGCAAGCTCGACTGTGCTCTGCAATTACAAACAAGCTCGGTGAGATAAAAGTGATGAACGTGTGCATCCTGATAAGCCACCTATTGGCAATACCTCTAGTGTTGTTTGAGGAGAAAGATTGGTCCAATACACACAGATAATTCTTCAACCATTGGGTTGACATTGAATTTCTTCATGCTTAGAATTTCTTTGGTTCACAGGCAAAATATGAGATTCTGATGATATTCAGCGCATCTTAATTGGATGCTGAAAGACACAAGCTCTGTAACAGTGAGTGTCCTCCATTAAACACAGTTCAGACTGGTGTTAAATAAGGAAAAACTATAGCATATTCAGATCACTCCAACGCCAAATCCTGATCCTGTGCAGGTATGAAATACCAATGATTGGATGAGAAGGGATTGTGTATTATACAGTCTAGGACTCCAGCCTACCGATGATGCCACCACATTTACAGTGGGTCTTCCAAACTCAATTAACCCAATCATGAAACTCTCTCTTGGACACCTAGGTTTGTTCCCATGGTGATTCTATATCACCATAATATCACTATAATTGTCCTAGTTAGGGTTACTATTGCTATGAGGAAAAACCATGACCACAGCAACTTGAGGAGGAAAAGGTTTATTTGGCTTATGATTCCAAAAAGCCAAATCACTGTTCATCATAAAAGGAAGCCAGGACGTGAACTCAAACAGCAACCTGCAACAGGAGCTGATGCAGAGATAATGGGAGAGTGATGCAGAGACCATGGAGGAGTGATGCAGGACCATGCATGAGTGCAGGTTTGTTCACCATGGCTTGCTAAACCTGCTTTCTTACAGAGCCCAGGGATAGCAAAACACACAATGGGCTGGGCCCTCTTCCATTGATTACTTACTATAAAAATGCCCTATATTAAGCTGTGTCTTATGGAGACAGTTTCTCAGATGAGTCTACCTTAAGTCAAGTTGACACAAAACTAGACAAGACATCCATCAAGTTAACAATCAAGATTTACCATCACTGGAGTCTCCAAGGTATTTGGGGAAAGACTATCACATATGATTTCCAGAAGCAGCAGTTGCCAATTGAGATATTCACAGAAGTGGTGATAGGCAAGTCACTGTCAAGACACCTGGACTGTCATCACACACAGTGGTAGACCAGGACAGAGTCACAGGGGAAGGCTCACAGGTTATTAATCAGTCCAGTCTTACGTGCACCTTTCCCCAAATATCTTCTACCTCTGTCTCTTTCTTTTCTTTTTCTTTCTTTCTTTTCTTTTTTTTTTTTGGTTTTTCAAGACAGGGTTTCTCTGTGTAGTTTTGTGCCTTTCCTGGAACTCACTTTGTAGACCAGGCTGACCTTGAACTCATAGAGATCTGCCTGCCTCTGCCTCCCAACTGCTGGGATTAGAGGCGTGTGCCACCACTGCCCGGCGTGTCTCTTTCAAAACCAAAACTTCCTCAGTAAAAATCCTAGAACACTGGAAAGAAAAATCCAACCCCCAAATGATCACCTTATTCCTTAATGTGCTTTCCTGAAGAAGCAACTTCCATTTTGGCTTTGGTAACAATACAATATGTGCATTCACTTTATTGTAACATATAATGTAAGAATATCAATTGGGTTCATTCTTATGGAATTATTTTCACACTAAATGTGTGTATGTGTGTGTGGCTGTGTGTTACAGGTGCATGTGTATACCTGTGTGAACATGGAGGTCAAAGATTGCTATCAGGTTTCCTGAAATGCTCTCTACTTTAATTTTCTGAGACAGGATCTGTCAGAGAATCTGGAATTTACCAATCAGCTAGACAAGCTGCCCACTATGACCTGGGGATCAGTACATGAGGGGATCAGAACATGGTCACTTTCCCAGTGCAGGGGTGACAGCTGCATGCTACCATAGGCAGTTTTTATTATATGGATGTAGGAGATCAGAACTCAGGTCTTTGTGTTTGCAAAGCAAGTACTCTACTCCCCAGCTCCACACTTTTGAGTAAATATCCATGCTGAGGCTGCCTTGTATAACTAGAGCCTCCAAAAACTATTCCACAGGCCACAGGGGAACTGGCACCATGACTCATGTCTTCTTTGTGAGTCCCCAGGGCCTCATCAGTACCTGCCACAGGGTAAATACTTGATAAATGTTTGTCGAATGAATGAAAGAATTAAGTAATTAATATGCCATGTTTATCCTTTAGCTTCTCATTTTCTCTTCACATAACCCCTGGAGGAAGTGTACTTGCATTTGAAAACCACTGCTCAATAGGATGCAAATTGAAGCCAAGGCCCAGAGCTCACGGAGACAAATTAGAGAAACCATTTCTCCTCACTCTGTGATTTTATTAGCTGAATTATGGGTGCGGTTTGTGTCACGGATCAGACAGCTCAGGCTTATAGGTCTGTGGACCCAGAACTCAGCAATTACTCAATTAATATGATTAATGAAGGCATTAAAAAGAGCTCTGCATGGTCACAGAGGGCCTCATGTCTCAGAGTCATGGAAACCACATCAGATCTGCAGAGAACGAGTTCATTTTGTGGGAATCACACTCCAGAGGATGCCTGGTTCCCCTCCAGTGCCTCCATATGTCTTCTGCCCTCTTGTTTCCCTTCTGCCTCCTGGAGTTGCTCACTATTTTTGCAAATTGTCGTTTCTGGGCATATTGCATGGATGCTGTCACTCTGAATTAGCTCTAAAGTCTCAACTATTGGGAAGATAACGCTACTTCCACTCTTAGGATTCTATGATGAAGCATGAGCTAAGCGTGGGTACCGTGACCTGCAGTGGGATAACACAGTCAGGGTGGAGGAGGACAGTTGCTGACTTTAAATATTTGATGGTGTGGAGATGGCTCAGTGGTTAAATAAATTGCAGCTTAAGCACAGGGCCTGGAGTTCAGATCTCCCAACACTTACAGATGATGCAGGAGGGAATTTCCATTCTTGGAAGGAAAAGGCAGGATGAGCTCACTAGGCAGACTAGTCATGTCTGCTAACTCTGGGCCTAAGAAACACTGCCTTAAAGGAGAAGTGTGGAAGAAAACCAGAGGAAGATTCTAGACATAAACCTCTGGCCTCCATGGGCACCTGCACATACACACACACACACACACACACACACACACACACACACACACACACACATGGGAATATGCATAGACATAGGCACACAAACACATTGAAAAGAAGAAAAAGTAAAATAAATTATTTTCCCTCAAAGGGAAAAAAACACTTTCTAGGTTAAAAATCACCTTAAAGAAATGTAATTACCACTGCCAAATTCATTTTATGAGGCCACAGTCAGCATGATATGCAAACCATATGAAGACTCAACAAAAAAAGGGGGAATTACAGACCAATCTCCCTCATGAACATAGATGCAAAAATGCTCAATAAAGTAATCACAAACCAAATCCAAGAACACATCAAGAAAATCATCCACCATGATCAAATGAGCTTCATCCCAGAGATGCAGGGGTGGTTCAATACACAAAACTCAGTCAATATAATCTACCATATAAACAAACTGAAAGAAAAAACCCACATGGTCATCTCATTAGATGCTAAAACAGGCTTTGACAAAATCCAACAACCCTTGATCATAAAAGTCTTGGAGAGAGATCAAGGATACAAGGGACATACCTAAACATAGTAAAAGTAACATATAGCAAGCTGATAGCCAACATCAAATTAAATGGAGAGAAAATCAAAATGATTCCAGTAAAATCAGGAACAAAACAAGTCTGTCCACCCCATACCTATTCAATACGAAGTTCTAGCTAGAACAATAAGACAACCAAAGGAAATCAAGGTGATACAAATCAGAAAGGAAGAAGTCAAAGTATCATTATTCACAGACAATATGATAGTATACGTATGTGACCTCAAAAATTCTACCAGGGAACTCCTACAGCTGATAAACACCTTTAGTGAAATGATTGGGTACAAGATTAACTCAAAAAAATCAGTAGCTCTCCTATATACAAATGATAAATGGGCTGAGAAAGAAATTAAAGAAACAACACCCTTCACAATAGCTGCAAATAATATAAATATCTTGGTGTAATTATAACCAAATAAGTGAAAGACCTGTATGACTAGAACTTCAAGTCTTTGAAGATAGAAATTGGAGAAGATATCAAAAGATAGAAAGATCTCCCATGCTCATGGATTGGTAGGATTAACACAGTAAAAATGGCCATCTTACCAAAAGCAACCTACAGATTCAATGCAATCCACATTAAAATTCCAACACAATTCTTTACAAACCTAGAAAAGATAATACTTAACTACATATGGGAAAAAAACTCAGGATAGCTAAAACAATCTTATACAATAAAAGAAATTCCAGAAGCATCAACATCCCTGATTTTAAGTTCTACTATAGAGCTATAGTAATAAAAACAGCATGGCATTGCCATAAAAAGAGACAGGTGGATCAATGAAATCAAATAGAAGACCTAGATGTGAATCCACACACCGATGGACACCTGATTTTTAACAACCAAGCCAAAATTATACAATGGGAAAAAGAAAGCATCTTCAACAAATGGTGTTGGCATAACTGATCATAGAGGTGTAGAAAATGAAAATAGATCCATATGTATCAACCTGAACAAACTCAAGTCAAGTGGATAAAAGACCTCAACATAAATCCAGTTACACTAAACCTGATAGGAGAAAAAGTGTAAAATAACCTTGAACACATTGGCGCAGGAGACAACTTCCTGAACAGAACGCTAATAGCACAGACACTAAGACAAACAATTAACAAATGATACCTCATGAAACTGAAAAGATTCTGGTAAGGCAAAAGACACCATCAATAGGACAAAGCAGCAACCTACAGAATGGGAAAAGGTCTTCACCAACCCCACATCTGACAGAAGGCTGATCTCCAAAATATATAAAGAACTCAATAAATTAGACATAAAAAAACAAATAATCCAATTAAAAATGGAAGTACAGATCTAAACAGAGAATTCTCAACAGAAGAATCTCAAAAGCCAAGAAACACTTAAAGAAATGTGCAACGTCCTTAGTCTTCAGAGAAATGCATATAAAAACTACTCTGAGATTCTACCTTACAGCTGTCTGAATGGCTAAGATCAGAAACATAAGTGACAGCTAATGCCAGAAAAGATGTGGAGCAAAGGGAACACTCCTCCACTGCTGATGGGTATGCAAATTTGTACAGACACTTTGGAAATCAATATGGTGGTTTCTCAAAAAATTGGGATTAATCTACTTCAAGACCCAGCTATAACACTCTTGTGCATATACCCAAAGGATGCTCAATCACACCACAAGGACACTTGCTCAACTATATTCATAGCAGCTTTATTCATAATAGCCAGAATCTGGAAACAACCTAGACATTCCTCAATTGAAGAATGGATAAAGAAAATGTGGTACATTGACATAACGGAGTACTACTCAGCTGTTAAAAATGATATCAGGAAATTTGAAGGCGAATGAATGGAACTAAAAAAAAAAATCATCCAGAGTGAGGTTACCCAGACCCAGAAAGACAAACATGATATGTACTCACTCATAAGTGGATATTAGCTATAAAGTAAAGGATAACAACCCACAGACCCAAAGAGGCTAGGTAACAAGGAGGGCTCAAGGGGGAACACTTGGACGTCCCTGGGAAGGGGAAATAGAAGAGATTTCATGGGTGGAACGGGGGAAGGTGGGGATGCAAACATGAGGGATCAGGTGGAGGTGAGGTGAGGGAAGAGTACTCAAAGAGCCAACTGGGAAAATGGGGCATTTCGAGGTCAGGGAGAAACCTGGTGCAAGGGAAACTCCCAGGAATCTACAAGGATGACCCAGCTAAGACTCCTAGCAATAGTGGATATGTAGCCTGAACAGGTCATCCCCTGTGATCAGGCCAGACTTCCAGTGGAAGGATTGGGACACAAACCCAGCCATATAACCTTTGACCTACAGTCTGTCCTGCCTAAGGGATGTGCTGGAAAGGCTTGTAAGGCATAGGGTGGTGCAGAGATTGTGGGAGTGGTCAACTGTAACACGAATTGGTAAGTGGTCTTATTAATAAAAAACCCAGAGCCAGATATTGGGGTAAAAGCTGAAAGATCAGAGGAATAGAACAAGCCAGTCACAAGTTCTTACTGCTAGGAAATCCTCAGTTCAAGAGAGCTACTTCCTGTATACTCATGCCTTATATACCCTTCTGTGCCCTGCCATCTTACTTCCTCTCTCTGTCCAGTTACATCACTTCCTCTTTCTGCCCAGCTCTATCACTTCCTGTTTGTCTGTACAGACCTCCAGACCTCTATGGTTAACTAGTGCTGGGATTAAAGGCGTGTGCCACCACGCCTGGCTCTGTTCCCAGTGTGGCCTTGAACCCACAAAGATCCAGATGAATCTCTGCCTCCCGAATGCTAGGATTAAAGGTGTGTGCTACAACTACCTGACCTCTATGTTTAATATAGTGGCTGGCTTTGTCCTCTGATCCCCAGGTAAGCTTTATTTGTTAGAGCACAAATAAAATATCACCACAGTTAACCAATGACTGGTCCAGCCTGAGACCCATGCCAGGAGAGTGGGCCCACCCCTGATACTGCCTGGAGCACTAGGTCCCAGAGGCTGGATGGCCCAGAGACCTAGGATAGAATCAAACAAGACTGGAGGAAAAAAAATGTCTTTGTAATGATGCTTAACAATATTCTGCTGTACTCATAGATAGGTGCCTAGCCCAGTTGTCATCAGAGAGGCTTCATCCAGCAACTAGTAGAAACAGATGCAGAGACCCACAGTCAAACATTAGGCTGAACTCAGGGAATCCTGCTGAAGAGAGGGAGGAAGGTGTAGGAGCCAGAGGGGTCAAGGACATCACAAGAAAACCCACAGGATCAACTAACCTGGGCTCATAGGAGCTCATGGAGACTGAACTGACAACCAGAGAGCCTGCATGGGACTGACCTAGGCCCTCTGCATAAACGTGACAGTTGTGTAGCTCGGTCTTCTTGTGGGACTCCTAACAGCAGGAACAGGGCCTGTCTCTGACTCTTTTACTGGCTTTTGGGACCCTATTCCTCATACTGGGTTGCCTTGCCCAGCCTTAATACACTGGGAGGTGCTTAGTCTTACTGTAACTTGATATGCCATGTTTTGTTGATATCCATGGGAGGCCTGCCCCTTTCTCAATAGAAACAGAGGAAGAGTGGCTAGGGAGGCAGAGGGGAGGTGAAGGGAGGAACTGGGAAGAGAGAAGGGAGGGAAAACTGCAGTTGGGATGTAAAATAAATAAACAATCTTTAAAAAAAAGAAATGTAATTACAAAATAAACTACTCAGCAGTGGCCCTGTACAACTGAGTGCCACTTGGGTGCTGGACTTGGTGAATTAATCCTCCAACACCTCACACCCTCCAGACTGAGAATCACAGCACCTCCTGAAATGCAGATAACAGACAGGGCTTGGGACATTGAAGACTGGCATTTGCATCAGTAGAAAAGAGACCTTGTTTCAAGCTGAGTGGAAGGCAATGATGGAAACACAAAATTGTCCTCAGATCTCCACACGTGAGCCATGCCATGTGCATAATTATGCTTACATCCATGAATATGTATATACACACATCCAATATATACACACAAAATAAAAAGAAACAAACCAATAAGACATGAAATAAGAGCAAGTTTTGCTTGGCCATCCCAAGACAGGACAGAAAAAGAAGTGTCACTAATAACGGTGTGACTTGGACAACTGTCACAAAGGAGGTGACAGAGAGTGAGAACCACCTGGGGGTGATGACCAGGACAGAGCTATCAGTGAAGATGGAAACATTTCTGGAGAGTTCTGGATACAAAAAGGAGGGAGTGCATCCCAGTCATCCTAATGGAGAATTATTCTGGTTAGAGATAAGTTTGATGTAAAGTAGATGTCTTTCAAGTTCTGTGTATTCCAGCAGCTTTTGCCTTTGACCATGTCAGTGCTTTGACTTCTTAACACATCATGTTGTGTTTTCTAGAGCAGGAGAGCTTGCCAATATCAGCTGAGTGCCTCCCAATTATTCTCTTCCCTCTAAATAAGTAACAGCCTTTCCCCATGCAGTGGAGTTGCTGACCCAGGCTAATTTTCCTCTTCCTTGTGGCCAGCTTCTCCTGGATTTCATAGACACTGAAACACCTTCGACCCTCTGCATCCTTAAAGGCCTGGTTTGCAGTTACTCTGCATGGGGGCTGCATCCCTTCCAAGGCTGGATCTCAGGCTGCGCTTCCAGCATGGCCACTGTCCCTCTCAGCCCCAGGTCAGCATTTTAAGGCAAACAAGAAGGCCCTGCTCCCTCCGGCCTGCATTTGGGGAGGGAAAAGCAGGAATTTCTTACAAGCTGTATGTGTGTCACAGTCCACATAAAATCGCCAGATTCTTGGTTTATTTCCATACTCAGGATCAGTTCCTACACTTTTCTTCCATATTCAACTCTTGTGAGGTCAGATTGTGGACAAAACTAAAGACATTAAACAGAAGTAACAAGAATGAAATGGGCAACTGGTTTTCATTTTATCCTTTATGATCCCCCCCCCCCCCATTCCACATCTAAAATATGTCCCTCAATTGAAGCCAATGCATGGCAAGGAGTTAGTGATTTATAATTCTCCAGTAAGAGAGCAGTTTTTCATCTGATGTGGATCTCCAGAAGTCCTATTTGAATATCTATAGGCGCCCTGCAGACAGATCTAGATGGGGGGAGAGGTACAAAGGCTCAGATAATTTTGTATGATCAAGGAAGTTCAAAGGCAAGTTGGCATCCCCAGGAAAAGCATGGGAGAAAAGAGGCAGACCAAACCTGTCTTACTCAATCAGAGAGAGGACACAGACTCTGAAAATTAGGGACAAGGACAAAGGATGAGGAGAACCAACGCTGTCCATTCAGGATTCAGCTGGAAGGGGATGTCTGGAAAGAGGTATTCAGGTGCAATTTATGTGTTTCTGAGAAACAGTTGGAGTTGAAAACAGGTGCCCAGACCTCCTGCCTGCTTCTCTGTGGAAAGGTGTAAAGGTGAACAACTGTAAGGACAAGGAGTGGGAGAGGTAGGTGAAGGCAGGCTGCCCTGGGTGTCATCAGCACACACTGTATTAAAGTATCTCCCAGAGCCCCCATACTAATATATATACTTAATCCATGCCATTAAAAGTAATTTAAAAGTAAGATGTAGGAAAAGCACTCTGGAAGATGGATATTTGATAAGAGGCCATCAGAAGGTAAGAAGTTTTGAGATTTCTCCAGGAAAAACACAGAAACTATTATGAAGAAAGGAGCCACAGCAGGCAAACCCCAGTGCTCTCCTCAGAGCGAAAACATGGAGGGTCAAGTCACGAGGCTATTAGTGCCATCTGACCTGGAGGATTCAAGCATGCAGCTCAGAGCACATTGTGAGCTGTGAACTCTGCCCACAATGAGGAGTGAAGGAAATCATTTGTGTTACAGTTAAATGACCTATAGCCATTAGCAGGAGGCAGTCAGGATCGTAGATAGCAATGAGAGCTAAATCTCTTCACTCCTCTCCATTCTCACACCATCTGTGATGTGACCTCATGGATTCCCTGCCCTCAACCTGCTTCCTCGTGAGTAGAGTAGCCCACTCTACCACCATGAAAGATTATGGATGGCTACATGGTTTGCTTTGGCTAATAGAACAAGGCAGTGAGGTTAACAAGGACTTAGGGTGAAACCTGAAGACACATTGTGTGATTCCATTTGTCTTTGGCATCTCCATCTGCTTTAGAGGTGGATTACACACTGAACAATATTCTAAGTGATCACTGAGCCCAATCATCAGGCTCAGGAACTAAATACATCACTTCGTTGTGTTTCTGAGCCTTCGTGGTCGTTACACGGCAATAGCTGACTTATACAATAAATAAATGTCGTAAAACATACGACTAGCCAAAACAGAGTCCACAGTTACCTAGACTTGTTATGAAATAATGAAGAATAGAGATCTGGGAGTGGAGAGTCCCCAATGAGATTGTGTATCCAAACCAGAGAGACTAGATTAAGGAAGGACAAAGGTGCTGAGTGGATTTCCTCTTCCTTTATCCTGGCTGCAGGCAGGTCTGACCTGATACTGAAAATTAATGTCAAAAGAATTTGCACAACATTTTCTGGGATTGTTTTTGACGTAAATCAATAACATACCTACTATGCATAAAAAAGGAGCTGACTGCCTTGGAGAGCATGACAACACCAAGCAGAGACGGACAGTGCTGGTCTTCAAAAGCAACGATGCTCATCAACTGAGATCGCACAGACCATGTGGATCCATGCTTTTGTGTTCTGTCGGCTGTTTTAAGCAGAGGACAATGGAGTCAGTTGCATCCTGTGTGTGATTTAACTATGAAAAGAAAACTTGATACTTTTGTGAAAATGAAAATTCTCCGTTAAGCAAAACTCAGGTCCTAGCATGTATGCAGCTTTCTTTAAAAAAAAAATGACAAAATAAAACACACAACAAAAATCTTAAATATGTCCTTCAGTTAGCTAAGACTCATGCATTCATGAGAAGCCTGGTGGTTGTTTTTAAAAATTAATGAAGTTTTACTTCACTTCTAATATATCAAAATCTGTTAATATGGGGGCTAAAAATATAGCTCAGTAGTTAAAGTGCACTTCCAGGGGACTGAGTTCTGTTCCCAGCACCCATATTTAAGGGCTTACAGTCACCTGTAACTCCATTCCCAGGGATCCAATACCTTCTTCTGGACTCCTCAGGCAACTGCACGCATACATATATGCTTGTGTGTATATATATATATACACACATACATACACATATTTATAAAACCCAACACAGGCACACACATACACATAATTAAAAATAATAAAATATATCTTTAAAACAATAAAGAACAAGTCTTTTCAAAGACTCAGTAAGACAGGGAAATCACAAGTAGAACTGCGACCACAGGACACCATCTTCATTGAGATACTGTAAGGGGTTGCTTGCATGAGATATTCTGAAGAGTTGTTTTTAAGAATTTAGTAGAAGAATTAGAATAAAAGAAGAGGCAGTCGCTGGCTAGGGCAGCCTGGAGCTACTGTCTTTGCCATCACACCTTGGACAGGACCGCCTTGGACAGGAAGTTAGGAGGAGCTGGAGACAGGGCTCAGAGTGAAGAGAGATACCACTCTTGCAGAGAACCCAAGTGCCGCTCCTGAAGCACCCAAGGTCCCAGGAACTCCAGGTCTTCGGGTGCCATAAGCACTGCACTCACATGCACAGCCCTCATCCACCAAACACAAAACCACAAACACATCCAAATAATGAAAAATTAAAAAATATTTGTAGTTAATTCTTTTTAAAATTATAATACAATAACATCATTTCTCCCTTCCATTTTCTCCCTCTACTACCAAATGGCCAGCCCTTGAAACATACATACAAGCAACATTATACAGATTAAATAGGTTGCATTTAGGAGTGTGTGTGTGTGTGTGTGTGTGTGTGTGTGTGTGTTCAGCTTTTACTGCTTCCATCACAACCCAGTGGCTGTGGCCTGAGGACTCAGCCTTCAGCACAAAGGGAGACAGAGAGGGCAGCAGAACCTCTGACACGGAGAGGCTGTCCTCCTTTCCATCCAGCGCCCAGCTCAGGTGCTCTCCTCTCCTTGCACCTGACTCTTGTGTTTCTGACCTTGCTGCATTCACCTCCTCTGAACTCATCTCCAAGTCCCACAGACTGGCTGGTTGTCTTGCCAAGCTGCTTGACCAAACAGCCAAGGCCATTACAGAGCTCTGTTTATCCCCAAGATTTGCTGGAGTAAAAATAACAATCAACTGCTCATCAGACTCTCTAGGATTCAATCTTACTAGTTTTAGTAAAATTTAGCAAAAATAAATGAAAAATAAGGAATACTGAAGTGAGTGCTATCTTCTCTCTCTTCCCCCTTCTCTTCCTCTCTTCCTCCCTCTCTCCTGCCTTCCTCCTCCTCCATCCACACCTTTTCCCTTTATCATCCCCTCTCCTCTCAATAAACATTATATATGCGCAGCTGAATTCCCTTTATATCACTTCACACCTTCTTTCTATCTTCAAAAACAACTCTCATCTTTTGCACACACCATCCCATGCCTTGTTCATTATGCCTATAACAAATGAATGTGTCCACACAGAATATCCAGTTTTGCTTTGTACGTTTGCTGAAATATCTCCATCACAGTGCTTTTGTAAATTACCCTCTCCCAGGCTGACTTCTGTGAACATTTTGCTATCACAGTTAACTAGGCTAGTACACCTGGGTCTAGTTCATCATTTTATGTGAGGAAACCTATTCTATGGACAGAGTACCGTTTTATCCCCACACCCCAATCAGGGGACAGTTAGATTCCTCCTGCAAATGCTAGAACATTTTCTCACTCAAGAAAACTGGACCTGATGGCATGGGCTTTAAGTAATAGTGCGAAAATTTCTACTTTGCTCTTTATACTAAGAACGATACAGTCATTTAGATTGACTACTGTGGTTAAATGTGTCTTTTGAGAATTTTCCACAACAAACTAAATTTACCTCCTAGTTATTACCTCCCTTGGAAGTTAATATAAGGTCAATTACACGATTACAGCGCAATTGATGGAAATGGGCAGGATTCAAACATTTTTTTTCCTTTTTAAATAATTTCCTTTGTGCATGCTAAGTTGATTTGTTTCCTCTGCAAGATTTAAAACTCCGACTGAAGCCAGTTTCCTTTCTTTCTACCCTGGGATCAAATGATTTAAAGAAGTTGTTCTCAGCAAGAGGATTCCCCATCCCGAGAGTCAGATGGCAATGTCGAGGGCATTTCTGATTACAGCGACTTGGATAAAGGATGCTCCCGCACACAGAACACAGTCTAATGTGCAACCACCACAGAATATACAGGATGGCTCACTCCTGCACCCACCTCCAGCTCCTAACAAAGAATCATTGACTCAAAATGTCAATGGAGCAGAAGCTGGTAGATTCTCGTGGAAGGAAGCAGAAGTCAAACTCTCATCTCTCAAGAAGAACCCTGGGTGAAAGTCTTACCTGACACTGACCGTGGTTGAGACAACACATCAGGCTCAAGGCAGGCAGAGGGTCCCGTGGCAGGCAGACATAAGTAACAGCCTGCTGACCTGCGACTACACTTGTCTTGGGCTGTGCATACACTACCTTTTCCAACAATGTACTCAGTAGTAACTTGATAGCAACATAGGACTGCCACTTATGTGGAACCTTAGTTCCTCCACTTTAAACCATTGAAAACAGTTCCTCCTCTTAGCCACACCTTGATAGCACCTTGATAGCACCCCATGTCTGTCTTAACACACTCTAGAACACAACCCAGCAACTCAAAGCAGTCACTCAAAGTAACCCAGGCTAGTTTTGGGTGCATGGACAATAAGTTAAACTGTCCTCAAACTTGTAGGGAATTTCCCCTATTTACCATATTATTCATATAACTGGGCATGCACATGATTAAAATCAGATGCATTTGGGGAAGGGACATGTACAATAAGAAAAGTTCCCTATAATCCAAGCCCGCCAGTCAAAAATAGAGAATCATGTCAATTACGCCCCTAGCAACTCCTGCTTCTCCTGAATCCCATAAAGGTATCGCTGGGGTCCTTGAATATCTCCACTTGCATCAATCTTAACACAGTTCCTTCCTAGTCTGTAATGTTGTTTTGCTTTTGAATAAAATTCCTTGATACTCTCAAATATGTGAAGGATTTTATTGCATCCTTGAATAAGAAGTCACAAATCTGGCAAAACAAGCCCTAGACCCTGGCCACGGTAATTTTCTGGTCACCCTGGCACTCATGCTCAGCTCTTCCTAACAGGTGACTTCCTGCCACCATTCTCTGTAGTAAAATTCTAGCTTCCTTAGGAAGCCTCCCCAGTAAGTTCCTCCAGGCTCTAATGGATATGTCCTTTGGTGGCAGAGAACCACCAGCTTCATTTGCCTGGGAAATGCAGTGTATCTCACCTTCTGGAGCTTACTGTCTGCCTCATGGGTTCTCTTGTTATTGCACTGACCTCCTGAGAACAGCAGCAGCTGGCTGGACACACAGATGAGTAGAAAGGACCTGCCTGGGTCTATTCTGGGAGAGTCTGGGTGCTACTGGACCAACCAGCTAGTCTGCACAACCATGACCTACATTGAATGAAATCCACTCTCTGTGGAGATGACAGTGGAACTGTGGCATTAATCATGACCCTGGTCCCTAGTTCAGAAACAACTGCTGCTGACAAATTGAGAGCAGGGTAGTGTGGCAAGCCAAGATGATTGTCCAGTGCTAGCGGTTCTGTGAGCCTAGGCAGGTCACCTTCTGAGTCAGGCACATTACACAATAGATAGTGGCCAAGGTCATCTAAAGGTCTTCCTAAAGGGAAGCAAGACTTGCCGTGATGAGCTTCACAGCCTGGGATCCTAGACTGTCAGAGTTCACTGTGTGCAGGAGCTTGATTTTGACTTAAAATTGTAGTCTTTGCAGTGCTTCCTGTTAAAGTTCTTTAGACACTGGGCTCAGTGAGACGTCACATTTCCAGACTCTAGAATCCTGCTGTCACAGGGGACCAGGAGCACAGACTTCTTTGGGAGCCCTTCTCATCACTGCAGGTGCAAGCTTCTCTCTGGTTCCAGGGCTGCGTGGAACTTGGAAGCCCAACTGTGAGGGCTAAGCTCTGCTCCTCCAGTCCTGTGAGGGCTAAGTTCCACTCCTCCAGCCCTGCTGACTTACGTGATTAGAGCCCAGCCCAAGCCGGCCAACAGGAAAACACTTCAAGACCTTTAAGGGCTTATAAAGGAGATTTTCTCCTCCTTCACAGAAAATTAAACCCACTGTGAGAGTCGGACTCCAGGGAGCAGCCACAGGCAGCTAGAGGAAGAAATCAGTGAAGTAGCCACAGAGTCAATCACTCTATGGAAAGCCAAGAATCTGTGATTTTTGTGATACTCGAGTTGCACCAAGCTTTTTCTTTTCTTTCCTCTTTTGTTGTTGTTGTTGTTTGTTTGTTTTTGTTGTTTTGGAGGTGGGGGTAATCAAGAACAACTTTGAACTTCTGATCTTCCTGTGATCCCCTGTCATGCACTGGACCATAAGCATGCACAGTACCAAGCTAGTATTTTATGTAGCACTAAGAATGGAACCCAGGGCTTCATGAATACTGGGCAAGCTCTCCACCAACTGAGCTACATCCCTAGCCATTCATCTGTTTAAAAAGTCATTTGTCTTGTCTCTCCTTTCCTGCCCTCCTCTCCTCTCCTCCACCCTCCTCCCAACCCTACCCCCTCCCTTGTATTAGGGACTGAACCTAGAGCTCTGTGGCTTTATACATACTACACAAGTACTCTACTACTAACCAGTAACTAAAGTCCAACCCTTTTTATTTCTCATTCTGAGACACCTATCTCTTCAATTGTCTGGTCTAGCCTTGAACTTACACTCGAATCCAGGGTGTCTCCTGCATTGAGCCTCCTGCTCAGAGCTGCACCACAAGGCTTGGTTGTACATTCAAACAGTTTTCTAATAACAATGGCAAGCTGTGGCTGTAATAGGTAATAACTGGAGAAGATATGCAACTGCGTTATAAGGGATAAGAGGCAGCTGCTACAGGAGCGCTTCAAAGACTGAGCATGCTCCTACGAGAGGCTTAATGATGCCTTCGTCTTGGAGATTATTCCAGACAGAGAAGAACCTAAGCCCTGAGATGGCACCGAATCCTCAAACACTAAGAAAAGTGGAAAGGATCTGAGACAAGGGAGGACTGGGCAAGAGAATGTTAGAAGATGAATGTAAGGGAGGAAGTGGGTGCTAAGTACGCAAGTCAGGTCACAGCAGCAGTTGGGGTTTTCTTCTAGGAAAAATGGAATTCTTCTGAAGACAGGGAATGTGGTGGTCTGACTCTGGTCTCCTCTCACCCCGTTTGTTTCCTGGCTAATTGCTGTGTGCTATAGAGACAATGGGCTGTCTAAGGCAGGGCTTGGAGCAGATAGGACAGGCATTATCAGGAGGGACAGGAGGCTTGCCTTAGTGAGGGAGGTGACAGGAGCAATGAGGAGACACAGGAGGACCATGGGCTCAGTGCTTGGAGCAAGGATGGGTGGGGAGGGTACAGTTTAGAGAAGTATAATCAAGGAACGGAAAGGAACCAATCTGTCCAACACTGCTTTTGTCTTCTTCTGTAGTCTTGGATATGGAACCCAGGGTCCCCAATGTGCTAGGCAACTGCTCCACCACTGAGTTACACCTCCAGGCCTCTTCTCTTATAGAAAAGGTCTCACTAAGTTTCTATGGCTCCTCTTGAGCTCACTAGTAAGTAGGAGGAAGCTTCTCCAGTCCTGCCTTCCCCAGCGGTCCGGAAGAATCTCTCCCACCTGCAGTCTCACAGCCACTTAGAAAATAATTACTCAGATGCTTATATTAATTACAAACCATGTGGCCTAATCGCACAAACTTCTTGATAGCTAGCTTACTCATCTAAAATAACCCATTTCTATTAACCTATGTATGGCCACGTGTTCCGTGGCTTTACCTGCATCACGTTACATGCTGCTCCTTGGACAGCGGGTTGGCAGCTCCCCCACTCTCCCTTCTTCTCTCACGATCTCTCTTGGATTTTCTGACCTGGCTCCATCCTGCCCTGCCATAGGCCAATGCAACTTTATTTATTAAACAATGAGAGCAACACCTATTCACAGCGTACAGAAAGACATCCCACAACACTTACTCTGCAGCTCAGACAAACCTTGAACTTGCAATGCCCCTGCCTCAGTCATTGGAGTATCTGAAATTGTAGGCCTGCATCACCTGACCCAGTCTCCTGTATTGACTGAGCAATAGAAATACCAAAAAGAAATCAAGTTCTGTCCAGTGCTGGACTCACTCATCCTGAGAAAGATGCTTAAAGGTGTCCTCATGGATGGGCTGTGGAGGCACTTAACTGTCAAAATCTAGATCTCCCTGGAGTGTTCCAGACCTCAGACAGCACTGTTGGAGTTCTCAGGAGAGTCTGGAAACTGCAGAAGCCCTGAATAGAATTTCTAAGGCAAATACAAATTAGGAAGAGCTGTAAATCGTTCAGACTCAGGAGGCTTCCTTCAACAGGAACCATTCCTGACAATGGAGTTGTCGGGCTGTCATCAGAGGGAATTCCTGTTTCTCCTCAATTTGGTTCCCTCGAGAAGGCACAGACCCCAGTCTGTTCCACCAAGCCTAGAACTCTAGCAACTCCCGAGCCTGCAAAAGGACTGCATGTTGTAGTGGGTAGCTGTGTTTAACATTAGTTGTGAATTGAGCCCTAAAATTTTACTGCCTTCCATAAACATTTATTGTTTTCTGGCTTTCTGACTCTAAGCAGAAAGTGCCAGAGCCCTCTGCCACACTCCTTGAAGAATGGTTGTGTCAAAGCACAAAACACATTAAGCATGTGAGCCTCTGCCTGCAGGTCCCATGGGGAGAGAGGATTAAATAGAAAGAAACATGAGTCACGGAGGAATACAACTATTTTCACCACTGGCCAGCTAGAATTTTACTGTCCTTCCATCTTTCCCCTCAGCCTCAACAGCTCTGCAGACCAAATGGTTAATACAAATTCCAGCAGCGTATTTCACTCCCTTTTATCACACAACTCAAACCTTATTACTTGTTCATTGTATTGCGGCTGGGATTCAGATTTTTATGACCATTTTCTCAAATGCTGGGCACTTTATAAATGTATGACTTTTATTGCAAATCAATAAATTTTATCCACCTATTTCTCAGCAAAGGACATACCTGCCTGGATAAATGATGCTATTGCTTTTAACTTTTTAATTCATGGGAATTTTTAAGTTAAAAATAAATGTTCATACATGTTAAGGAGACCTTACCTGGAGAAAGAGAAAGGAAGTAAAATTTAGGAATAAAGTAGAAAGTATCCTAAGTACCAAGTTTTATTTTTCTCCAGAAATCCATAAGATAACAGTCTGTAGACTTCTTTTTTTAAAAAAAAATTATTGGTTGAAAACTTAATTCATGCATGCAGTGTATCTTTGTCAGAACCACTCCACTCCCTCCCTCCAGCTCTTCCTGGAACCCCCAAACATCTCTCTCTGTCTCTCTCTCAACTTCATTTCCTTTTTGTTGATTGATTGATCTTTGTTTCTTATTTTATAACCCACTGAGTCTAATTAGTGCTGCCCACATGCTCACGGGTGGGGAGTCATCCACTCAAGCCTGGGCAAACTACAAGTGGCCACGGCCCCACAAAGAAAAGCATCTTAGCATCTGTCAACTCCCATCAGCATCTCAGCTACAGGTGGGCATTGGCAACCCCTCTCCACTCTGAGCTTGATGTTACCTGACTTGATCTTGGGACGTTTATGTGAAGATAACCACAGCTGCCATGTGTTTGAGTGTACAAAGCCATGTCATGAATACCCAGAGGCCAGCACTTCACAGTGTTCCTTCCCATCCTGTGGCTCTTACAGTCTTTCTGACCTCTCTTCCTAGAAGTCTTCTGAGCCTTAGGAGTGAAGGTCTCTACAGATACCGCATCTAAAGCTGAGTACCCTCAGTCAATTATTTGATCATTTTGAACAGCTACAAATCTCTACATTGCCTACTACCCTCTGCAATAGGAATCTGGTCCGACCAAGGCTGAGGGCAGCACAAATCCATGGATATAAACATAAATAGTTAGAAGGAAGCTTGACATTGTGACCAATTGACAAAACAGCACCAAAGGTTTTCTCCTGAAGCCTATGACTCTTCCAAGTTTGGGCCATGTTTATAGCACCAGTCATGGATTCTCTCTTGTGGAGTGGGTCTCAAATACAATCAAGAAAACAATTGGTTACCTCATAAACAGTCTCGCCACTACTGCACCAGTGGGTACACCTTGCCTGACAGATCAATGTTTTCCAGTGGCTTCAATGCTAGGTAAGACCACTGATGTGTTTTCTCCACACCAGCCTGCACAGCACCTTGCGGTACTCTGGAAGCTAACCAGCAGGAAAAGAGCTTCCTAGTTAGTTCAAGACTTGTGTGTGTGTGTGTGTGTGTGCGCGCGCGCGCGTGTGTGTGCATGTGTGTGTGTGTGTGTGTGTGTGTGTGTGTGTGTGTGTGTGTATCTCCTTATGTCCTATACCAAAATGTGTGGTAGATATCTTCAGCAACAGAGTCTTATGAGCTAGTATTGCAGGGCAACCAAGAGCTATGGCAACATTCTGTTTTGTTTTTGATTTCTCTAGGTGCTCCTTGACTAATAATTTGTAGGTAGGTAACCTGTGCCTGGCACTGAGATTTTCCCTTCATAAACCCATGACTTTGGTAAGCAGCATTGTACAGCTATGAGAGATGTCTCTGTCTAAACTCTTCTTTAAAAAAAATAATTAGCTTACAAACTAGTGAAGTCTCATGAGGCTTCTTCATACACTTTTAGTTTTGGTTAACCACCCTCTACCTACTTCAGACTTCCTTTTCATTAGTTTATTCAAAAAATTATTGACACAGTTGACCTAGTGGTAATGAGACATGGAGACTTTTACCTTCCCTTGTCTCCATAGAGAAGTTTGGATATAGAAAAAACAGAGAAGAGATACAACAGACATTGAGTAAAGACCAGGGATACCACTTACCAACTCACACTAAGCAGGACACTCTGCAACAGACAGTTTCTCCAGCTGTTGCAGGACATTTGATTGCACTGTGAATCCCGACATTGTATTATTTACTGGAAAAATCTGTGTCTAGTTGTGATGTGGCTCAGTTCTAGAAGATACCTTTAATCCAAGGGATTTCTGCTTGAATAGGGTAAACAGGATTAAATAAAGCCACCCATAGGTTAAGACATGGAGCAAGCACCCAGTTGACAGAAAAAATCTGTAGAGAGCAAGAGGGAGTCAGGAGGATGAATAGAGAGACAGATGCACAAGAAGTAGAAGGAATGGGACTTTCAGTTTGAGAAGTTTTGTTTGAAAGGTCTATTTCTGGGATATCAATGGAGGAGGAAGGTCAGTTGGGTGCTTTCTCTGTCTCTCAGAGCTAGCAGGTTTTCACCCTAACATCTGGCTCCCTAGTCTTTATTGGTAAAATCAAATTATCGAGATTTTGCTAAACACAAATCCAGCCACATTGTAACAGAGCTAAGCGTAGTAAAGAGAGGTTCAGGACACAAGGCTTGATGCTACTGATCCTGCACAAGCTAAGCCATGCCCTTAAATCATTGTTTAAAGTTTTAAATATTTATTTCTTTTCATTTTATGTGTTTGGGTGCTTTGCTTAAGTGTGTCTGTGCACTACATGAGTACAGTGTCCATGGAGGCCAGAAGAGGGCATTTGATCCTTTAGCACTGGAGTATCAAATAGTAGTTAGCTGCCATGAAGGTGCTGGGAATCAAGCCCGGGTCCTCTGGAAGGGCAGCAGGAGGTCTCAACTACTGAGCCATTGTTTCCAGTCACTATTTTTTATTTCCACTTTATAAAAAGTTTTAAAGAAATCACTGAAGTTGCACTTTACACAAGGTTTCAAATAGGCAAAAATAAATGATAAATAAGTAAATAACCATTGGTGAATACAAGTAACCTAGCAAGAATGACTTTTCAAAATGTCAGCAAGTGGCTGGAGTCTTGAGTTCTTGAAATACAGCTTAAAACTGGTCAGGGACATCAGCCTTCACCATTTGGAATAGTTCCATAGCTTCTCTGTTAAAGAGGGGTATATTTAATGTGGGTTTCTTCATAAGAAAATGGTCAACTTATGAACCAAGAACAACTTTGTGAGTTTAATCAGGAGATTTGAAAACAGTTCATTAATGTTTCGTTTGAACTTTGGGGGTCCCACTTTCTTCAGCTTGGTCAAGAAGCTGTCTGTCACTTTAAGAAAATGTGGCACTATTTATGCTCTGAAGTTACACAGGGCTACCTTCTGTCCTATTTATCTTTTTTTTTTTTTTTTTTTTTTTTTTTTTTGGTTTTTCGAGACAGGGTTTTTCTGTGTAGCTTTGCGCCTTTCCTGGAACTCGCTTTGGCAACCAGGCTGGCCTCGAACTCACAGAGATCCGCCTGGCTCTGCCTCCTGAGTGCTGGGATTAAAGGCATGCGCCACCACCGCCCGACTCTATTTATCTTATTAATGGGTGGCTGTCCTGCTGATCTTAGAAAGTGAGAGCTTTGCTTAAAGCAGAGATTAGAAGATCAAGAGCCTCAAATTTGTTTAAGTAAAGGATAAAGGGAAGTGATGCAACTGGAGGCATACCCTTCTAACTGTCTTTAGCCAATGTATAGGCTGAGAAAAAACTGGATCTGCAGAGGGTTTAAAAGGGATCTTCAACATATAACATATATGTGTCATAAAAATAACTACTTACTAGTCATTAGAAACAGATACTGCCAGCCTTATTGAGGAGCAGCTGTCTCCTAAGAAGGGGTGTGTGTGTGTGTGTGTGTGTGTGTGTGTGTGTGTGTGTGTGTGTGTGTGTGCATTTGTCCAAGGGACTGCAGGAGTTCATGTGTGCACACAGACGCTAGAGGAAAACATTGCATGTCCTGATCTATCACCCTCTGTCTAGTTCCTTTGAAGCAGTGTCTTTCACTGAACCTGGAACTAGAATGCCAATCATCAGGTCTAGTTGTCTCCACCCACACGGTGCTGAGATTATAGGCAAATGTCGCCACACTTAGCATTTTAGGTGGATGCTAGGGATTTGGACTCAGGTCCTCACGCTCCTGCAGCAAAGCTTCTTACTCTCTGAGCCATCTCCCCAGCTGCTAAGAGCTTAAATGGCTGGCACTGCATAAGCTTTGGGAGAGTCTTAGGAGGCTGACATGTCTGCATCCTTCTCAAAAATATGGAACATAGTCTTGGTCAGAAAAGTCACTTTTTCCAGCAACATAACCACTCTGTAGCAGAGCTGGGTCTGCCAAACTCAAGCCTGAGTTTTTTCACAGATGCTACATGAGAACATCTTGAAAATTACTAAATACACACTCTCCAAGATCACTGCTGAACATAGTGTGCTCTGTCAGTCACCTGACCTCTTCCAACTACTGAAAATAAGGCTTTGTACAGTTTCGACTTTATATAAATTGAGAGCCAAGATCATAAATCTTCCCCCCTGCATTTATGTGTGTTTATCAATTATGCATGCAGCATTAGAGGTGGATGAGGAGATCTTCAGCACATATAAGCACATTCAGTAACTTCATCATCCATCATGAGACAACACACCACCAACACCACCTTTGCCCATCTTTAACTCTATCCTTCAGTTAATATGGTTCGCGGACATGATTTTGAACCTACTACAAAGTAAGTAATTGTTCATTTGTCACACTGTATAATTTAATTGAACTAGGATATGTGTCTCCCTTGAAGACTAATTAGGTCTTCAGCTGTGGGAATATTAGCATTCCATAGCAAGTACCCATCAGCCACATGAGCTGGAGAGCTTCAAAGTATTGACGGTGCCTGTAAGAGATAGAGCAATGGCCCATTTTTCAAGATGCCACAGTCAGTGTAGGTCCAGTTAGAGATACACTGAAAACATCAGGCCCTTGCTAGTGCCTGCTAGTTTAACTAACCCTTCCCACAATAAATAGAAGTTTAGGGCACAAAATTACTGACAGCTAAGCTTGCCTTTCAGGTCAGACTCCTGGTGGAGATGAACACATGATCTTTGAGAAGAAAATTAAACAAAACATAAGCAGCAGAGAGAAGGATGAGGCCTGGATGGTGTGTAAGGCAGGGACCTCATGAATATTCAGTCGATGAAGAAAGAGGGAGGGGCCAGCATACGGGTCATCAAATCTGTTCTCTGAGCCCATTCAGTGTGCCCACCATTCTGTGCCACTGCGATGCCTGGCTTTACAAAGTGGGGGTCCAGTGCTCTTATTAGGAAACGAGGCTCCATGTTTCTCCCAGTTCCTGGGTGCTGAGGCTGGGTAGTGGAAGGAGAATTGTCGGTGTATTTTCCAAAGTGGATCCTTCCTTAGGATCACTGCCGAAAGTTCACTTTTGGGTTGAAAATTAACATTAAATGGAACTCACTTCACCTCCTACTTGGGTGTTTATCTCATTTTCACACAACTTCTGGTTCATTGATCTTACACTGAGAGAACTGTTGAGATTATTCACTTTTTACTACAAGCCTGAAAGAGGCCACCTGATTAGCTTGGGGTTGACCAATTTATTAATATTTGGAATAGGCTGGATCTTCTAAAGACAACTCCTTAAGCCTTCTTTGTCTGCATGTTCCTGGTACAATTTGCTGCAAAATCCTCAGTGCTGCAATCTGTATTTCTTCTGGATGCACCTGTGTGGCCTGTGATGTTTGAAGACTTTCTATGTTTGAAAAAGGCAGGATCTACCTGGTTCTCTCAGGAGTCTGGCGTTTGGAATTCAGCCACAAGGACAATAAGAAAGTCCACAGACAACTGCAATGCACAGCCACAAGTGTTATGATCAACAGCCCCCAGTGAGATCCCAGCCACAGCCAGCACTACAGGTCACTATTTTATTTCTCAGTAAATGTTGGGCTATCATGTTCTGTACTTGGCATCTAATACTTCTAGTTAGTTCTCTACATGAAATGAGTTGATGAAATGAATAGGGTATTTGAAAGTGCATAGCTATCTAATAGACTGTGGAGGTCATTAACAAAGGACAGAAACTTGAGACCATTGCTGAGCCTCAAAAATTCAGCTCATCAGAAGAGCCAACTACAGTATAAATTCCAGGCCAGTCAGTAGGACAGGGGCTGTGACTTTCAGCTTCTAACTAGCTCCTGGGTGATGCTCAGTGGCTGGTCTAGGAAGCGAAGTTACAAAGAGAGAGGACCCAAGCATGCAAGAAGCCATCCAACAGAAGAAAATCAGGGAGAGTGAAGTAGATCCTGGACACTTACACACTGGGATGACATGCATTGTTCCTATATAGTGCTCATCATTTCCTAATTGTTAAGAAGCAAAATATTGCTCCATAACGTATCTGCAGACATTCCTGGATTCCTCTGCTTTTCCATGATGCTAAATCAGGAAAAAAAAAAACACCACACTTTGATTAAAAAGTAACCCTAGACACAATTCCTATAAACTCAATTCATGTCTGCTCCAAGCAGTGGTTTCCCTTCTACTGAATGAGAGGGGGGCTTCCTCCCGATGAAACCTGTAGCATGTCATGCAAACTAAGGCAGTGATATCAGGCACATCCCCTGTAAGGAATTAGTAGGTACAGCCTTTTCTTAATTATCTTTTAATCCTTTCACTGAATCCCTAACTTGCCTCCTTGCTGCAAATGCCTCCCGACTTTAATAGACACTCTCCTTCCCTTCCAGACAGTCAGACCCATTCACTGCATCAGCTTTGAACTTGTCAGCTGAAACAAGGTGACAGAGGCTGACATTACAGAGCTCGATACAGTAAAAGTCAAGCAGCTATTCGTGTTCCACAGCTGCGGCATCTCCATTATAAAATATTCATCCCCCGTTATGTCACTCTTTATTTGGCTGCCAGAAGCGAAAGAACCGAAAAACCTTCAAGCCATCAGAATTTCACTGTGGCACCTCAAGCATGTGTCAAAGGTCCCAAAATTAATTCGGAGTATGGACAGGACAATGGCCTATGTTTCTGTCAATAGTTAAAAAAAATGAGCCATTTTTTTTTAAATCACCTGGCTGCACTTTTTAAATCACCAGGCAGTTTCAGTTTTCACTCATCCAGTCATGAGAACAAGATCAAACACATTGTGGAGAAACATGTGTTGTAAAACACCCATGAAATTTACCATCTATATCAGTCAAGTTTCTTTGAAAGAATAGAATGGGTAGAATGAATGAATATATAGTATGAAAAGGGGATTTATTATATTGACTTTCATGACAGGGACTAGTAATCAAATGATAGCACAATAGCAGTCGGCACACCAAAGAAGCTGAGGACTCAGTAGCTGATGGGTCCACGAGGCTGCAAGGCTCAGCAATCACACTCTGGTGTTGAGGGCCTGGAGTGTTCCTGGAGAGTTGCTGTTCTTTCATCCAGGATGGAGGCCTGATGAATCTGGTTGCAGTTATTCAGACCCACATTGGTCATAGTTACTTTGCAAAGTTTAGAAAGCTGCTTTATCATCCAAAGGAAACTATCCCCTCAACCTCCACAGAGTAGAAACATTTCTCTCTTGAAATCAAGTGGAAACGTAAATTAAAATAACTATGAATTAAAAGTGTACGAGTTAGTTATTGATGGAATGACACCACCCACATCCACCCATCCAACCACACACACAACCAAATTCACCAGCTTAGGAGGACAATACACATTGTCACAAATGAGCCTTAAAGAAGCTGGGTCATAGCTACTGTGGTCTGCACTTGGCCTCTCTGCTTCAGTCTGTCAGACCAACGCATATTCAGTCTGGGTCCCTCTTGTCCATATCTCTACACTTCTAGAGGAGTGGCCTAGCCAGGGTATAAGCCTGTTGAGACAGAGGTACAAGGGTCAAAAAGAAGCATGTACTGTTCAACACTGCCATGCTGCCACTTCCTCAGGGTTGTTGGCCAAACCAAGTCCAACTCCCAGCACAGGGTGAGAAACAAACAATAGCTAATGAAAGGGTGTGAGGTGGAGGCTGTTCAGTCAGTCATCTTAGCCACCACTTTCTAGTCTTTCTGTCTATTCTGCTGTAGAAACCAAAAGTAGAGTCCCACGTTACCTGAATTGTAGACCAAGAAACACTGGAATGATTCAGCCTCCTCAGATATGCATGTATAGGCAACCCTCTGCTGCTTAGAGTAGTCTCCTTTATCACTACAAAGTTCATCTCTCTCACAATAGCTCCTAACTCCAACACAGTGTGAGAGCGGTCGATGTGTCTTCTCTTGCACAGAACTCCTGGGATTCCACCCCCATGCTCACCAAGGTCTAGGTGTGTTCCTAAGTAACTCCAAGCATCAGGACCAGCAGCTTCCCGTCATCTGCAACAGCAGAAGAAACTTCTATATAGCCCACTATTCTACTAAGGTATGTAAAAAGGGGGTATGTGGCTCATTTCCTGTACAGAGTGTATACTCTTAGAAATGACACAAATAAATTTTCCCAATTGCCCCAGTGTCACCACATGTGGATGGAATGTGCTGCTTTTGCAGAAGAATTCAAATTGATGGGTGTGACCTTCCAATGACTTGCCCTGTTTTCTCATAAATCTATTCTGTTTGTTAACAATGCTCCACTGAGAGACACTCTGTACATTCTAACATGAAAACCCACAAATTTGGTGTGGTTTTATAATTCTAGGAGTCTATTAAAAATAAAATAGTGCCAGGAAACCTTACAGGGGTACCTTTGTGTTTTGATGGGGTCCAAAAATAATTCATAAAATATGCTATTGAATGCAGGACTGCCTTTCTTCCCAAACCAGATTCTTCTTCAGTGGTGACATTAAACACCAAACAATGTGCTGACAAATTGCTGATGAATATGTCCTGCAGACCCAGTTGTGTGGACAGCATTAGTGGTGGGGAAATGTGAATGGTTTCTCATGTCTTATGGAATTCAGGCTATAAAGCAAATATTTCTGTGTTCATTTCTCTCAGTTTTCTTGGTTCTATGTGATATCGAGCCACAGTAGCAAGAATTTGACAAGAAGGGAAAATTTAGAAGCCAGACAAGAAGGCTCTGTCCTCCCTGGCATGTCAGCTCATTTGTGCAGACCTGTCAGCCTCTGGCATCAGCCCTTGTCTTTGGGTTTACAGCTTTGTTCACACTTCCTAAAATAAAGCTAATATACTCAGTACACAGTGTATTAAATTCTGTAAATAGCGTCTGCTGAACAGTGATACCCAGCAAAGCTTCCCTAATGCAAGCTGCCAGCAGAGACACTGCCTACTCTCTTTATTCTTATACCCAGTGTTTTGAACATTATGACAATCCCCCAAAAACCTCTTTGCATAAATAATGATAGCTAGCCACATGTCACCACCTTGTCTCTAAAGCCATCTCTAGCTGCTCAGAAAGCCCCTTAGCCGTGTGATTAATCACTGATTATAGAGAGAAATGCCATTGCTCTCTAACTGGCATTCATATCCACATTCTAGCTGTACCTGTTCCATAGCTATCACATTGTACAAGCTACTGTATGGAAAGAGAAGATGCTCTCATATTATCTTGATTCTGTTCATGGTTCCATTCACATTGACTATGCTAATGTGAGAAAGTCAATATCACTAACCCACAGTTCCTTCATCTTGGAAGTAGAGTCAAAACTTTTGTCCGATGCTTGTGAGGAATGAACTCACTCATACACGTGCAACAATGCGTTGAACAAGAGTAGACAAAGTGATATTCTAAACCTCAGTTCATTTTCACTTCTTGTTCCTTTAATATTGACTCATCAGAATTCTCCTCCCCCTTCTCCTTTATTACAGAGAAAGTCAGTCCCCATTTCTGAGATGACCAGATAGATTTGGGTGAAGACAGAAAAAAAAAAAATACCTGTCTCCCAACTATGAAAAAGCCATTCCAGTGGTTCATATCTCTCCTTAAAGAAACTATGTATGGCAAAGAATCATGGGCATCACCATCATTTCACTCACTGAACTATCACTCTGATCACCTTGCCCCTCTTTACAATGTCTAAGGGGAGAAACAAGCCGGAGAGGTAGGCAACACTTCGGACATCTTTCCTGTGAAAATTGCCAAGAGTAGCTTTTACTTCTGATAGCATGTGGGATCTTCCCTGATGCCAATCCTTAAAAAAAATAAATACAAAGTAGAGAGTTTCTATATGGTATCTGGGAAGGTTAGTTTTAATTGTAGACTTGACACAATATAAAATTTCTTGGGGAAGGAGTCTCAGTGAGAGACTGTCTAGATCAGGTTGGTCTTGGGGGATCCCTGTGAGGGTTTTCTTACTTGGATTAACTCAAGGGGAAAGACCCACACTGAATGCAGGTAGCACCATTTCCTATGTTCAGCTCATGCTGAAAACGAGAGAGCAAGCTGAACTAGCATGCGTGAATTGATTTATTGCTCTCTGTTCTTTATCATGGATGTGATATGACTTTCTGCTTTAGACCCCTGCCACTTGGACATCTCTCCTGTGATAGACTGTAACCAGGAACTTCGAGTCAAATAAAACATTTCTCTCTTAAATTGCTTTAGTCAGGTATTTATCACAGCAACAGGAAAGACACTCTGGCCTTAGAACAATTGGTTAGAACATCCACATTTTAAGTGACCCAACAGTCTATGTCATCAGTCTATGTCATCATGATTAACTCTAGCAGTTCCACAGGAAGCTGCTGGGGCGGAATTCTCCACTTATTCTTTATTTCCTTAGCTCAAGGACCTAGACTCATTTAATTTTTTTTTTTTTTTGAAACAGGGTCTCACTATGTAGTCCAGGCTGGCCTTGAACTCCTAATCTTCCTGCCTCAGTCCCCCAAATGTTGGGATTATGAACCTGGAGAGCCACCATGTTTGATTTATTACACATTCATTTCCTGAAACATTCAATCCCTCTCAGCTTTATCAAATTTGGCTTAATTTTCAAAGACTATATTTAGAATTTAAAAAATCATTCTGTACGCACAGTAATCTATTATCATCCAGTGTGAATTATGTCCTCTCCACCAGTCTTCTGGTAAATCCCCATGGAACCCTGTTTTGGCTTCATTTCTGTGGCTGTGATAAATTACTCCAACCAAAAGCAGCTCTGGGAAGGAAAGGATTCCTTTCAGCTTCTAGATCACAGTCCATTGCTGAGGGAAGGAACTCAAGTAGGAACCTGAAGGCAGGCCCTGCCTCCTATTCCCCACAGCATCTCCTCTACTGAGACTCTCTCACTTCTTAGGCAAGGAAGTTCAGCAGGAACCATGGAGGATGGTGCTTTCTCACTTACAGACTGGCATAATCACTCAGTTATGTCTTTTAATACAGTCCAGGACCACCTGTCCAGGGAATGGTGTTGCTCATGATGGGCTAAGCCCTCCTATATTAATTAATAACCAAGACAACCCCCCACAGACAGGCCCACTGGCCAACCTGATCCAGGTAAGCTCTCAGTTGGGCTCTCCTCTCAAATGACTCTAGGCTATATTAAGTTGACAGTGAAAGCTAACTTGGACGTTATTCATCTCAAAAACATTTAAGAGCAATTAATAGGAAAGAAAAAAAGAAATCTATTTTGCAAATAAGACTAGTACAAATAAGAAAATTCAGGGGTGAGGTCTAAGCAGAATGTTTGGGACTCTCTTTGGAGGAAATTTCTTTCAAGTTCATTTTGTTGGCTCTCTATGGAAAAGATCAGTCATCTAGTTCAAACTCTCTTTCCAGAGAAAGATTCTTGCTGTGGGATGCCTTTCGGTGTGCTGTGAATATGTGTGGCTCCTACTGGATAATAAATGAAGCTGTTTTGGCCTATGGCAACAAAGTTTACAGCCAGGTAGGAAATCCAAGCAGTGATACAGAGAAAAGGGCAGAGTTGAGAGAGAGGCCAGCCACTACCCAAGGAGCAAAAAGATTCCAGCAGACTGGTAATGCCACAGCCATGTGGCAACAAATAGATTAGTAGGAATGGGTTAATTTAAGATGAAAGAATTAGCTATCAAGAAGCTGAAGCTACAGGCCATACAGTCTGTAATTAATATAAGTCTCTGAGTGATAATTTTCTAAGTGGCTGTGGGACCACTGGTAGGAGAGATTTGTCATGACCTCAGGGCCAGGCAGGACTGGAGAAACTTCCGGCTACAGATTCTAGTCAAGGGAGAACAGGAGAGAACGTAAAGAACACACACATGACTCCAAGTGTTACCTCAATGCAATGTAAATGACTTAATGCATGCTAGCGAGTGTCTTCCATTTGTTTGCACAGGTGATATGAAGTTACCTTATCAAATAAGTGCACGCTACTGAAATGAATTGATTATGAAATCCCAGGGGCCAGCAAGATGGCTCAATAGATAGAAGCATTTGCTGCCAAAACCTGAACTGAGTTCAAATCCAAGAACCCCTGTAAAGACAGAGGATAGATACAACTCCACAAGGTTGCCCTCTGACCCCCACATATATACCTTCCCTCACCCCCACCACACATTACCTACACAAACATAGTAATTGATAACGTCTTAAATGAAGAATATTAAGTTATTGATATGACAAAATAAAGCCTGGACCAGAGTCCACAGAACACTGCATGAGAAGGATACAATTTTAGACATTGCCAGATTAAGCTGTGTTTTGGGGGGTGACTGTTCTCATGGGTGGACACAGACTGGCCCCTTTGAGAGAGAAGTACATTTGTCAGGGTACAGTGAGGGGCACATGAGCTGTACCAGGCATTTCTTTTTTTTTTTTTTTTTTTTTTTTTTTTTTTTTTGGTTTTTCGAGACAGGGTGTCTCTGTGTAGCTTTGCGCCTTTCCGCCTTTCCTGGAACTCACTTGGTAGCCCAGGCTGGCCTCGAACTCACAGAGATCCGCCTGACTCTGCCTCCCAAGTGCTGGGATTAAAGGCGTGCGCCACCACCGCCCGGCAAGTACCAGGCATTTCAATGGAGAGAAATTAATGCAAAGAACTAGCATGAAGGGGGTTGGTGGACTGAATATATCCAAGGAGAGAGAAATGACATAGGGGCAGTGAGGACATTCTTAGGAAGCAAGACATGCTGCCCATGTGCCTGAGCTCCCAGGGCATGCTGCCAGTGTGCCTGAGATCACAAGACATGCTGCCTGTGTGCCTGAGCTCAGGGAGCAAGAGGGAGACATGGAGGTTATAAGAATCTAGAACATTGAAGGGATCTCCTCCATGGCTGATTGTTTCTGGAGCTTCAAACAGTAGACACTTTATCATATTAACCATTATCGTACCCATGGAGAAGCATTTCACTTCTACACATGCTGTGTTCTTTATTACCTCAATTACACATTTCAAGCATGTGTAATGATACTGTCAACAATGTTAAGGAGTAAGTAACAATAACCACATGAGGGCTATACTCCCTGTGCTGTTAAATATACCAATTTTTTTGGAAACATTTTTTTCTCTCATAATTTAAAAAAAAAAAGTCTATGGCGTAAAAGTAATCAAATCCCAGTCTTTTTATATGCCAGAGGCAAGCACATATTTAGGGCGGTGAGAACCTATAGAAGCTACCAAATGAAAATAGCGGATCTGGGAATGGGAGAGCATGTTCTCTGACTTCAAAACTCTATTTTTAATTGTTATGCTTCAAGACCCACATTGTCAATGACAGGTATTTCTTAAAAAGTAAATTATAGTTAATCCACACAAGGGAGAATTTTACAGTCATAAGAGGTGATATTACAGAGGTATCATTATACATGAGGTGAGCTATAATCTTTGGGAGAAAATCAGGTTAGAAGAAAGGAATATATACTATGATAAAAATTTTCTTAAAATGATGCGTATCTGCATTCCCTGACATTAAATGCTTTTTAGAAGCAAATGAAGATCATCTCCCAATGAGAGGGAAAGGGTGTTGATCATCTCTCAGAAAACTGTTCACGTCTGTAAACTCAGCAGATGTGACATACAAAAATCCCTGCCTGGTTTTCTGTGTTTTGTTTTTTGTACTTTTCCCCCCATTTAAGCCCCTTAAAATTAGTATGCCACTTGCATGGAAATGCATATGGCCATCTAGAAACATGCTTTGGTTCATAAAATTAAAAAGCACTTCTCATCAAATGTTTACACTTTTAACACACTCTTTATTATGACATCTGCTCCATTCTTTTTAAGAAGTAAAAATGGAGTTGGAGAAATGGCTCAGCAGTCAAGAGCACTTGCTGCTCTTCAAGAGAAACTAAATTTGGTTCCCAGCACCCACTGTGAGTAGCTTACAACCACCTGTAACTCCAGATCCAGGAGATCTGATGCCATCTTCTGATCTCCAAGCTCACTGCACACACATGCATAGACCTTCACACAAACACACATTGAAGTATAAATATAAATATAAATACATCTTTTAAAATTAAAATATTATTTTAAATAGTATTAAATGCAAATTATGTATGGAGAAGCACAAGATATGGGATGCCAGCTAGACTTTTACTTTCATCCTTATATCTTTTTTTATAATTGTATGATTCTATGGAATTAATAACAGAAAAATCAGCAAGCACAGTGTGTACTTGTATTTGTGTGCTCATGCATATTTTTCCAGAGCACTGCCCCAAATCCTTCCATAACCACCTCTTTAAAGCCTGCCATGAACTAGACTCCACAGCCACATTTTATACTGTGTTAACTAAGGCTGAGATTGTTGGGTAACTTACTCAAAATCACTCAGTTTCTAGATTACAGAGTGAGCAGGACATTGACCCAGATCTATACAAAACAAGAGCAAGTCCTTACTCAATGTGCTATGTTGATACATGCTGATATTTGTATTTTAAATTACCCTTCTTAATTAACTGACCATTTACCAAGAAGAACTCAAATGACTTTGCTTATAGCATAATTGTTGCTTCACTTATTCAACAAATGTTTATTGAGAATCCACTATACAGTTCTAAAACAAATGCATGAGTGGATGGAACTACCATCTACTGAAAAGTCCCAAACGTCAACAAAGAAGAAAAAGAAAGAGGAGACAAGGGAAAGGGGGGAGGGGATAGGAGGGGAGGTGAACTGAGGAAGGGGGAGATGAGAGGAGGAAGGGAACGCAGGGGAGGGGAGGAAAGGAGTTAAATACATGTATCTAAGCACTCACAATCCTCATTTCATGAGTAATTGCACTTGAGAGACAGAGAGAGTGTGTGTAATATTGGAAGTACATGGATGAGCATGTTCACAAAATCACTTTCACTTGTAAACAGTGTAATTGTCCATCTCAGAAATGTGCTCTCCTTCCTCTTCAGAGGACACTAGTTTAATGAAAGGTCATGGATTGGTTTGGACTTGAAAACTATTTAAGTCAAATTACCATCCTTCAACAGGATGTAGACCATGTGTTTATTTTTGTGTTGTCTGGGAGACACACAGGTGTTACTTCTCAAAACAGACTGAGACATTGTTGGTTGCTCATCCATGACTAAGATAGCTCCGCCAAGCCTTTCTTCCTTTTTCTCCGCAAAGGCTCACATTCATCTTTGGTAGAACTCAGTTTGGAAACTTTTAAACTTCCTGATTGCATTTGCAAATAAATATTAGGTTTCCTGCAAATTAAAAAAAAAAAATGAGGCAGGAAATGCTGCTGTATGGCAGGTTGGGGAAAGTGTCATTGGTATTCTTCGATTTCCCTGGAAGTTATAGAGCTGGATCCACACCTGTGGTCCCAGTGGCTCTTTAGTTTCTACTTATCTACCCTTTTTTCCCTTGGGTTGGGAGATTACATGGGTTGTCGCCACCTTTCTCCCAGGTGATGACTATGAATCCTTGTCACCATACTGCTCTTTGGTATTCTTGATATCCTTCCCTAGAGTCACTTGGTTTCCACCATATCCACCATGGTAGAAGAAAAGCTTCTAGCCGGGCGGCGGTGGCATACGCCTTTAATCCCAGCACTCGGGAGGCTGAGCCAAGTGAATCTCTGTGAGTTCAAGGCCAGCCTGGGCTACAGAGTGAGTTCCAGGAAAGGTGCAAAGCTACACAGAGAAACCCTGTCCTGAAAAACCAAAAAAAAAAAAAAAAAGAGAGAAAAGAAAAAAAGAAAGAAAGAAAAGCTTCTAAAACTGTGTTTCGTTGTATAAACACAAACAACAAAAGTGGACTCAGCAGGTTGATACGTTCATGCATAACTATAGACGTGTCTGTATGTAACAATAATAAAGGAAAAAGAGCTATCAACATAACCAGGAGGATGAGAGGGGTTGGAAGAGGACAGAGAGGGGGAAGGGATATAATTCCATCTCAATCAAAAGATATTTTTAAAATGTAGAGCATGTGCTCTACAAAAACAAACCTCCAAATTCTTTGTTTCATATGATGGAAATGAGCACCCTGATTGACCAAGGAACCAGCCCCAGCTCTCATGGCTAATAAATGACAGGACAGTACAAATCTGGGTCTGCAGATAAATGTAAGGGCTCATTTGTGACCTTACTGCCCCTCCCACTTTGGTTGAAATAGATATGGTAATTAGCAAGAACCCTTGACAGCTGACTGAAGCATCACATTGAATTCCACAAATATGAACAACTATTACATGTTAATTTAAAAAAATGAAGGATTGGCTTCAGACAAGTTTCTGAGTGATGTTAGAAAGAGGATGATGGACAGCACATTCTCAGACACATGTCTGTTACAGAGGTGACAGGGTGAGAGGACTTTGCCTGACAGACTCTGGTATCCCTAGAAGATCAGTTATTTTTTTATATTCTTTTACCTTTAATAAACTAAGTTATAGAACTAAGCAACATCTCAAAATTGTAGTAAGAAAATCCAGAGTGGATTGATCCTTTAATAAAGTTTGCTACTGTTTGTTACATGTCTTTTAATTACACTGTCTTACTGTGTCCTTCTCTGTGCTGGGGTTTACAGAATAAGAAATAAAATAAGGTTCAACAGCCTTGGAAGCAGGCAGGGATGGGTTCAAGCCAAAGCTCAGGTGGTAAGATGGTTAGTTCTCTGAACTCAGCCCCCCTTTAACCATACATAAAAGACAGATATAAAAACAGAAAGAACACCCAATGCCTAGGAAGCTTTGGCATATATAGTCAGCTGCTCGACAAATCATTATTGTAGTTGTTTATTTTGTGTGATTTTTATCAATAGTTTCAATATGCTGACCTTATTGGGTTGGCTACTGGTAGTTAACAAGTTGTCAATTAATATGTTTATCTTCGATTCTTTCCCTCCACCCAGGTATTTGGACATTCTCCAAGGTCCTACAAAAAGGGTGTATTCACATATTCTCTTCCATACTGCATTCTCATCAATAAGCAGTAAAAGAAGCCACAATGGCTCTGATTAGTGGCTATAATACTGCAAAAAAACAATCACTTTCTGGCAAAGAAACTTTTCACTTGGCAGAAAGAGAAATCAATCCTGGGTTCTGAGTAGTGGAGCTCTCCCCAACATAAAGAATAATGCTCTGAACAGGAAACAGCATGCAAACATCAGCTACCAATGACTCGAGAACCTGGGTAGAGAGCGTGTCGATTCATCACCTCTGGGAAATCAGAAGCAGGGACTCTTTTTTAATTTAATCTCTCTCTGACTCTAAAGATTGGCTTTGTGTACTTTGTTCTTCTGACAGAGGTAAGCTGTACTCAGAAAGAAGTTTCCAGTCACCTATCTACATATGACCCTTGTCCCTGCTCATATCTACAACTGGAAATTTGGTCATGAATACGTGCAAACAGATATCTAACAAACACCCCAAGAGAGAAGAAGAGGCAAGGGAAGTTGACTCCAGCTGTCTAAGTAAGTCATATTGATGACCAGCTTGGGATGAACTCATTGACCTTTGAAAACTTCCCCTTGCCTGTGCCACCAGACACCTCCAATTAAGCCAGGTTTGTAGCTGAATGTCAAGTGGATAAACAGACTCAGAGCAGGAACGGATGCTAGATGGACCTAAATCAACATGACAGTTATTTTTCTATTGCTCCTAATGCTTCATATATACATGGAACCTCATAAAGTACCTGGACCCCGGAGCATTCACTCTTTAGCCTGTGAGAATGGTTTGTTTTGTCTTAAAAGATGGAAATCGTAGTATGTCTATGAGTCTCAACTGTGTGAATTCACAGGCTCCCGAGCAGGGAGAAAACTAGTAAGAGGTAAACACCGAGTCAGTCCACTGCCCATCAGAACTAACAAGGGCATGCTGAGGAGGTCAGTTACACTCATAAAAAATGTTGTTCAGCATTCCAAGATTCAGTTTCCCTACCCACAAATGATGACAACATGCCAGAAACTGAATGTAATTGTACACACAGACTGGTGATAACAGGCTCACTCACCATGGTGGTGGCCATCAGAAGTCAGCAAGTTATCAATAAGTATGTTATAAATAAACATTAGTACAGTCAAGATGTATCTCGTGTCCCTTACTGCTGTCAACTTCAGGACTCTACTCAGCATCTGTTTGTCTTGCCACCAATAACATCCATGTACTGCTCTACATATGGACTTAACAGCTGCATACAACTTTAGTAAGTGATTCATCACCACATACTTAGGCTTCCCTCCACTTGGAAATGTACATTTCTCCAAACGTTTTGTTAGAAAGTCATCTATGTGTACTATTTCTATACACTTTGACATTCTCAATGATGATTTTTGTTAGTAATTAATTTGTCTTTTGACAATTTTATCTATGTATGCAATGCCTGCTGACTAGTTTCATGCTCTGCCACTCTCCCTACAAACCCCTGTCTACTTTCCATCTCCCCTACAAGTCTCTCTCTCCCACATCCATGCCTTTTTATTTTATTTTGTAACACAGTGAGTTTAACCAGGGTCATGTGTGTGACCATGGGTGTGGAGCTCTCCATGGAAGCTTGTGTTTAATGGCAAGTATACAATGGAAGACAATGTCTTCCTCTCTCTCAGAATTTATCAATAACCAACATTTCAGGTGTAAGTGGTAGGGCCCCAAGGAATTTTCCCATCCATGACTGACTGATAGCAGGGCCAGTTTTATGTGAGCCCCATGTAGCTAAATATAATTTTAAATTAATTATTACCATGTTGTGTCAACAGATGTGAGAATTTTTGCCTATATTTTTGAATTTACCTTTGTTAGTTTTAATTATGTGTGTTGGTTTGTACATGTGGGTACAGGTGCCCGTAGAGTACAAAAGAGGGCATCAGATTCTCTGGGGCTGGTTTTAAAGGCAGTGGTGTGTCATCTGGTTGGGTGTGGGAATGGAATTCAGGTCCTCTGCAAGAGTAGGAAGTGCTCTTAACCCTGAGCCATCTCTCCAGAAACATGGGGATTTTTTAATCAAATGCTCTGATCTACTTTCCCAACTAAATATGGTCTTTCAAGCTAGTCCATGATGGACACAGTCTCCAACACTCATACTCTGAGTTTGAATCCAGGCATTCTGGATGCTGTGTGCAGACATTTGCCTCATCTCCACTGGAAATTATATCCTTTCAGGACATGCGTGTTCAAAATAGCCAGAGGACTACACCCTAGACTCTGTGGTTATTAACATCTAAAAACACTTTTTAAATGTCAAACATCTTCCTAAAAGCTTTCTGACAAAATGACAAGCTAATTTTTTCCCCACAAAATAGTTTGGTCTCTGAAACAATCAGTTGCAAAATGCCAAAAGTAACCAAGAGGCATGAGTCATGGTTCCTACACCTGTTCTGAGGTAGAAGAAAGCAGCAGTGGGTGGAAACCTCACTCAGCGGCCATGTGGACTCCCTCCTTCTTGGCCAATTAATGCTAAAAAAACCACCTTTGAGTTTGGGAGGAAAATGGCTCAGGCCTAACTCTTGAAAGCTCGCAGGCTGATGTACGTGAGCACATCACACAGTGACATGTTCTAATCGATGGCAAAAAAAAATCTGTAAATAAGTTGGCTTTTTAGCAGCTGCATTAAAAAGTGTGTGTGTGTGTGTGTGTGTGTGTGTGTGTGTGTGTGTGTGTGTGTGTGTGTGTGTGTCTGTGCACCTGGATGCAGGTACCTGCAGAGGTCAAAGAGATGTCAGATCACCTACAGCTGGCGTTACAGGTGGTTGTGAGGTGTGCAGCATAGGAGCTGACAACTTGGGTCCTCTGCAATGGCAGCAAGCAGTCTTAACCACTGAACCATCTCTCCAGTCCCCCAGTGCTGACATCTTCAAGTGTTAATTCACTCCTTCCAGGGTTCCTGATAGCATGACACCCAGGACATTTTATGACATAGCTTTTAGCACAGGATTGGATTTCTAGGTCTTGCCTGGAATGCACTAAATTGAAACCACAGCATACAGGGCCCTGGAATCTTCATTCTCATTAAAGCATCCCATGTCACACTTGTACACAGAGAATTCAGTTCACTGTGTTTGAGTACAGCATGGAGTAAAGTCCAGCTGTACAGCTTGGAAGGAGGCTTCATGCCATGCACACACACAAACCATCTCTGATCAGCCAATCACAAGACAAGTCAGGTGCCTGCAAGGCAGCTCAGTGAGTGAAAGCATGATGTCATGAGTTCAGTCTCAGGGGCCCAGTGGTGGAAGAGGACAATTCTTCCAAGGTAGCCTCTGACCTTCACATGGGTACCATGGTGTGGGTGTAGACACACACACACACACACACACACACACACACACACACACACACACACACACTTTAAAAGTTAGGTCATTGCTAGGCAGAATAAAAGAGGATGATTCTTCCAAGGTAGCCTCTGACCTTCACATGGGTACCATGGTGTGGGTGTATACACACACACACACACACACACTCACACACACACTTTAAAAGTTAGGTCATTGCTAGGCAGAATAACCCTGAGTGACTCAATTCTTACCAGCTCTCCTTACATGTGAAGCCTCAGGATTCATCCTGCCAAGAATTCAAAAGAAAATACTCTCTGGACCCTACTGCGTACTCAATGTGGAGACCACGACTGCCAGGGGCTGCTGATTGACGGTATCATCTCCTCTTCAGCAGAACTCTCTTCTCACTTTTATGTACATATACATTGTCTTCAGAACACTCCACCATGTAGAGAATGGGATTAGAAATACAACTCCAGGCAGAGCATGATGGCACACAAAAGTAAGGCAGGAGGACCATGAACTCAAGAATAGTGTAGGCTACATAGTGAGATCTTTTCCAAAAAATATTTAAAAATAGAAGGAAAAGTAAACTCTGGAGTCAGCTTCAGTTATTCAATTAAGTTATTAACAAGCATGATGAAAAGGCTTTTGCAAAAACAGAGATACATGACATGTAGAGCACACACAGAGACACAGACACACATAGAAAACGCCTTAGATAGGTTTCTATTGCTGTGATAACACACCATGACCAAAAGTAATTTGAGGATGGGAGGGCTTTTTTTAACTTACACTCCCACATCATAGTCCATCACTAAGGGAAATCAGGACAGGAACTCAAGCAGGGCAGGAACCTAGAGGCAGGAGCTGATGCTGTAGAGACCATTGAAGGGTGCTGCTTACTGGCTTGCTCCTCGTGGCTTGCTCAGCCTGCTTTCTTATAGCACTCAGGACCAACAACCCAGGAGTGGCCACCATCCACAGTGAGCTGAACACTTCCATGTTATCATCAATCAAGAAAACACACTACACACTTGCCCATGGGACAGTCTGGTGTGGGCATTTCCTCAGTTGAAGTTCCCTCTTCCCAGAGAACTCTATCCTGTGTTAAACTGACACTGATGTAAAAACTAGCCAGCAAGGACACACATACATAAACACACAGATACAGACAGACACACACAATACAGAAACACACACACAGATACAGACAAACACACAATACAGAAACACACACAGATACAGACAGACACACAATACAGAAACACACACACCTGAGATATCCAATCATAAATCTATATACATGTACAATGTGTGTGTGTATGTGCATGTGTGTATGTGTGTGTAAAACAATTTCTTCTGCCTTATTTTTAAATTCCTTTTGATTTTATTCAGCTCTTCTGTAGGGGTCATTGGCAGGTACAGAAGTCTCTGTAATGACATTAAAGGGTAGGAGAACTTTCTGTCTTCTTGCCCATGACAAACAGCAATGTCTGCTCCTCCTGACAGAATATAAAATGCCCTTTACTCTTTGATTAATTAAAAACAAAATCCACATTTCTTTCAAGTTGTTAAATTCACATGTAGAGATATTAATTAAACCTGTGCTATGTGATTTAAGAAAAGAATTAATAAAGGTTAAATATGCAAGCAGGGCCCCCTCCCATCCATAGACAGGCCAGGAGAGCCTGTGTGTATAACAAAGACACACACTCCAAGGGTGAGAGGCAGGAACACTCTGGCACTCCCTATAGTCTCTGCAAGTACAGCCCACTCTTCCACCTGGTGTTTCCTTTGTGGGAGAGGACGGAGATTTTATTTTTTAAGTGATTGACTATGTCTGGTGTGTCCCAGTCACACACCTGGGAGCCATTCAATTCTTAAAATAACCCTGTCAGTTGGACAATAGGAAAATCGAGCTTGTAGCAGATTGGCCTGACCTGGAATCTACCTTGTCTTTTCACCATGGAGATTACAACTCCAAGACCGTGCCCTTCCCTGTGTCCTCAAGCTGAACCTCACTGGCATTTACTCCATCTGTGTGTCTACGCATTGGCTGACTGTGGCCTAAAGCAGCCCACAGCTCATTCTTGTAAACAAAATTGTGAGTGTGCATGTGCATACATGGAAGTCACAGGACAAACTCATCTGTCAATCTAGTGTAATCCACCTTGTTTTATGAGCCAGGGTCTCCCAGTGATGGGAGCATTCCAATGATAGTAGGATAGCTGGCCAGACAGCCCTGGAGTTCTGCTTCTCTCTGCTTTCCCAATGCCAGCATTACAAGCTTGTGTGTGCCCCCACTCCCAGACTTTTATCCCATGTGGGTTCTGGGGATCAAACTCACATCCTCACCCTTATATGGCAATCATTTTACCAGATCCACCACTCTGAAGTCATTTAAATGTTGTCTGTGGTTTCTCTTTTCTGTAATATCAGAATTGAGTAGTTTCTACAGAGGGCTCACAGCCCACAGCAGCATATTTATTGTTTGTTTTTTCAGGGAAAAGTGAAGCTTTCTGGCCATCGCCCTGGTCATGTCTGTCTCCTCCCCACATGTCAGTCCTACACACACACACACACACACACACACACACACACACACACACACACACACACACACACATTGCCCCCTGCTTATGCAGCCCATTCCATGTCTTCTGGTGAGAATTTCTACCTAGCCTTAGTTCAATGACATTTTTCTGAGACTCTGCTGATGACCCAGCTCTTTAATGGTTGTTCCATGTATCTTTGCATTTTTTGTGTTAAGAATGGAGACCCTGCATGTAGATATCCATCCCAGCCCAAGTACACAGTAGGTATTCAAGCAAAGGACAAGCTCACTTGAAGCACAGCTGAAATTCACTGTGGCAGAGACAGTCTTCCTGATTCATTCTCCAAACCACATAATAGTTTGAAACGATATATATATTCTTTTCAGAACCACTAGGACATACACACCAAGAAAGATATAGAGTTAAAAATAGATTTATAGGGGCAGGAACAGAGAAGCAATGAGCTGCTGATCAAAGAGATTAGGATCCCTGCCCAATTCTTTAAGGACAGTAGAGCCAGCATTGGATAAAGCTGTATTTCTGATGGTGGCTTATAGAAACTTTAGAACGCTTGCCTATAGATTCAGTCACATCAGGTGGTTAAAGTCCAAACCCACCCCCGAAGTCTGCCTAATTAAGAAGACTAACAACTTTAGTAGCTATGGGGAAGGCAGACTTTCTGGGCAGAAGGGAACTTGCTAATGTCTTTTCTGGGTGAAGGAAGAAGACAGTATATACATTGTTAGAAGTAGGTCAGAAGCAAATCTTACTCTGGCCAGCCTTACCTCCTCTCCCCAGCTCATTAGTTCCTTCTGGGCCCCCATTAATGCATTATTTCATCTATCACTTGTGATCTCGAGGATTTGTATATTTAATAGAGTACTTACGGTAAGCACATATCTAAAGGAGGTAGCCAGTGGCCCCAAGAAAGGTGATGGGATAAAAAGGGTGGGTTGCAGGACACCACATGGTAGAATGTTTTAAATGGTAGAAGCAGACTCAGAACTGTAAGGGCAAACAGCATGCATGCATGCATGCCCACATGAGTCTGAGTATGCATGTTTGTAAATGTGTGCTAGAAATACATAGTTGGTTAGTGTCTAAGCATAAACATTACCTAGCATACATGTATCTTTCCCCAGTGTTTCTACCAAGCAAATATACAATCAAGTGATCTTAGATATTGATTCTGTTCTTTTCACTGGTATGATAGTCTGTAGCGGTACTTGGCTCTGCCCATGACCTTGGACTGCTGTTCTGTATGCCAAATGTGTTGCTCTGATTGGTTAGTAAATAAAACACTGATTGGCCAGTAGTTAGGCAGGAGGAAGTATAGGTGGGACAAGGAGGAGAAGAATTCTGGGAAGTGGAAGGCTGAGTCAGAGACACTGCCAGCCGCCGCAATGACAAACAGCATGTGAAGATGCCGGTAAGCCACGAGCCACGTGGCAAGGTAAAGATTTATAGAAATGGACTAATTTAAGATATAAGAACAGTTAGCAAGAAGCCTGCCACGGCCATACAGTTTGTAACCAATATAAGTCTCTGTGTTTACTTGGTTGGGTCTGAGCAGCTGTGGGACTGGCGGGTGTCAGAGATTTGTCCTGACTGTGGGCCAGGCAGGAAAACTCTAGCTACATTGGGCTATTGGCCCGAAGGAGGCAGTGCTTCTTGTCATTGTACGTGACCTCTTAAAAGGAAAGGGAGAGGGGTCACGAGGCCCGTCCTCCCTGCTTCCTGCTTCCTGCTTCCTGGTGTTATCAAATTGCCAAGTGGATCACTCCAGGTCAGATCAGAGGAGGACTTCAGCTGTCTATTCAGTTCTGTATTCGTGAGTGTATTTCCTCAATTTTTATCCTAATAAATTCTCTAATACTCCTTTAGCAGACTCCCATGACTTTCTCAAATTATCTAGTGCCCAACGTGGGGCATGAACCCATGACCCTGAGATTACAAGTCTCATGCTTTACTAACTGAGCTAACCCTAACCCTAACTCTGACTCAAAAGGAGAGAGGTGGCTCAGTGGTTAAGAGCACTGACTGATGCTCCAGAGGAAATAAATGAAAGAAGGGACCACGTGATCCATCTCTCCTCTAAGAGATCATATACAATGACAAGAAGCACGGCCTCCTTTGGGCCATATAGCCTAAGGTCATGGGCGGAACAAATACCACTACAATAATCCATGATAAAATGGACACCCCTGAGTTCTCTGAACACTGCAAGACTCTGTTAAAATAACCTTGATGCTTTATGGTTTCAGAGGCTCCTGTTCACGGCAAATGGACCCGCCTATACTTCCTCCTGCCTGACTACTGGCCAATCAGTGTTTTATTTACTAACCAATCAGAGCAACACATTTGGCATTTGTGGACATTTGGCAGTAAAAATTTACTGTTTTGTCACCTGTAGTGAGAAAGCACGTGATAGTGGAAATGATGTGGTGGTGCTGCAGAGCCTGTCACTATGGACAAGAGGGACGAGGGTGTCAGAGTTCATCTCCTCCATCAAGAGAGCCAGCCTGTTAAAGCCATTCTATACCTATGCTTCCTCCTTTTTGAGTAAGATGGTCTTAAATGATTAAATTGGCAAAACTCCAACGGATATCTTGGTGATGGAACACAAAGTCAAAGCCTGTGTCCAGGAAAGCTTTGACCATTACAACGTCCTCTGTCTGGCCTTGCAGAGGTGGAAGAGTATCAGATTTCATAATTAATCACAGTTTAGTCATGTAGACCTTAGGTGCCTATGACTTGCTTGTTCGTGTAGATCTCTGGTTCCTATGAGTTGCTGCGGAACTGTAGCAACCAAGCTGGGGGGCAGAGGCTGTAAGACCAAGCCCCCTGTGCCTGTTCTTGGGAATTAGCAGGTTAATTAATGTGCGCATCAGCCCACTGGCACAGGGAACTCTGAGTTGGATCTTAGAAACTCTAGAACTTCAGCTAGCGTGGTGTGACACCTGATGGAGAGTACGCTTTCCCACAAAATTAATTTAGTAAACACACACACACAGGCAGTCTCATTTAAACTTGGATGTGTTTTATGTTGGTTTAGTTATTTTTTTAATTTAACAAAACTGGTTTTATTTCAAAGTAGTTTTACCCCAAGAAAACTAAAAAAAAAAAAAAAATGGCACCTGTTTGCACTCAGGATTTGATCTGAGATTCAAATAAAGACCTTGCTTTATCTTACACAAAAGTGAATTTTAGCAGTGAGACTTGTAGCTAGAGTTTTCTTGCCTGGCCCACAGTCAGGACAAATCTCTGTCACCCCCCAGTCCCACAGCCGCTCAGACCCAACCAAGTAAACACAGAGACTTATATTGGTTACAAACTGTATGGCCATGGCAGGCTTCTTACTAACTGTTCTTATATCTTAAATTAATCCATTTATATAAATCTATACCTTGCCACGTGGCTCGTAGCTTACTGGCTTCTTCACATGTTGTTTGTCATTGCGGCGGCTGGCAGTGTCTCCCTGACTCAGCCTTCCACTTCCCAGAATTCTCTTCTCTGCTTATCCCGCCTATCCTTCCTGCCTGGCTACTGGCCAATCAGTGTTTTATTTACTAGCCAATCAGAGCAACATATTTGACATTCAGAACATCCCACAGCAGAGACTTGCTCAGATTTGAAAATACAGTTATTATCCCAATGGTTACATTATGTGCATGGAATTTCCTATCCGATAGAAGGAAAAATGGTAAAGAAAGAGGCTTGAGAAGCTGCATCTGAGGGTCTGAAATGACATGTGACCTGATGACTGTGAACAGGGCATAGTTAGCTCTGATTAACATGTCAGCAGGATGTCACTCAGATGTCCTCTGGGCTGCAACTGGCAGGCCATTTACTGGGATTCCATTGGAATGCTCCTATGAGAAGTCAGAGGTGAACCAAGGCATTTTAACACATTTTAGGCAAGTGGCATTTTCTTGAAAGCATGACTGAAAGACCATGGAATGGAAAGGTCCTTGTGCATGGGGGACACATAATCAGAAGTTCATTTATCGTGTGTGTGTGTGTGTGTGTGTGTGTGTGTGTGTGTGTGTGTGTGTGTGTGACAGAGAAAGAGAGAGAGAGAGAGAGAGAGAGAGAGAGAGAGAGAGAGAGAGAGAGAGAGAGAGAGAGGCAGGGGGAGAGAGAAAAGAGAGAAGTACATGACATGCAGACAGGGGCAAACACAGAAGGCAGAGGAGGATGTCAGTTACTCTTCCTCACCTGTCGCTTTCTGCCTCATCTCCCAACAGTGCTGGGGTGATAAGCACATGTGACCATGCTGGCCTTTTAAAAGGATGCTAGAACCCAAACCCAGGTCCTTAAGGTTGCACGGCAGATGCTCTTACCACTGAGCCATGGCTCTAGTCCCATAATTAAAGGTTTAAATGCATTTTAAATAGCACATATATCATTAAGAAAATACAAAACCAATCCCTGATAGCAAAACCAGAAGTTAAGTATTAAACCTAAGATAATTAGTAAGTTTCTCTTCCTAGAGGATAAGAACAAAAATAGCAAGGTCCTCCTGGAAGGCTTGAGCCAATGGGAGCAACTAGAAAGAAACTGACAGGAAGTGGTGCAGTGCCCTGGGGAGGCAAGTAGTGGGGACAAATGAGGCAATAGTGAACAAGACCCGAAACGTACAGCTGCCTCAGCGGGGGCAGGGACAGGAGCTGCAACCTGAAGGTGTCCAAAGAGGAAAGGAAAACCCTGCTTCCTAAGTCTCTGCCTTTCTGTCTTACCCGCTGGTGGCGCCCAACAGCAAACGATGGAAAGCCCTGATTATTCAGAACAACTTCATCAGTGTCTGGGGGCATAGAGCAGAGAGAAGGGTGGGTACGTAGAGACAAGGGTGAGTAGACGATCCTTAATTCTATAATCTTATTGAGTATTATACTGAATAGTCTTACTGAGTCTCTCATATGGGTTATTTTGCTGATGCTATGATAAAATACTCAGGCAAAAAACAAAGTAAGGTAGAAAAGGTTTGGTTTTGCTAGCAATTATAGGTTCCAGTTTATCAGGGAAATCCTAACAGCTGGATCTTGAGGGAGCTAGTCATTACCCTCAGTCAGGAAGTGAGAGGCGAGCACACAGTACTCAGCTTCCTGTCTCTATTGAAACAGTCCAGGATCTCAGCTCGGAAACGGCACCATGTACAGCGAGCAGGTCTTCCCACCTAATTAGCATGTCCAGGATGGTGTTTACACAGGTACTTCCAGTGGCCTATCTCCCTGGAGATTCTAGAATCTGTCAAGTTGACACTTAAGACCAATCATCCCCACCAACTATAATATCCTTCTGTCATAACGAAGATGGGAAGAGCAGTGTAGAGGAGAGAGCTTCCTTCCAGTGATGTCAGTGAGGCATATTCTTTCCCTGTGGACCCTTGAAGTTATCATGCCATCCTCACAGAGGAGTCCGCAATAGGGGTCATGTCACAAAACTGTCTAGATGCAACAAGACCACAAAAATCTTACAAATACACTATTTGTTCCAAACATCACAATAGTATTCATCTTACAGAAACCACAAAGATATAAAAGTTAAATATGGATGAATTTGAATAATTCAGTCCATTCATGTAGGATGTAAATGGTTTTTATAGATGGATACAGAATCTAAGTTTTTCTTTCCTGTCCATGGGTTATTTGCAAATACTGATCATAAGTTATGCCCAGAACAAATTCAAAATGCTGAAGACTAGAACTAAATCACACACCATTGCCCCATAGTTCCTGACAGCAAAGCAGTATATTCCAAAGCACGTAACAAATGGAGAAATTTCATCTTCCAACTGTTGGAATTCAGAAGAAAATATTCTCTACTGAATAACGTGAACCATAGAGAAAATGAGACAGATCATTGCTGAGTCGTTACAGCATAGAGAGACTGGTAGCTTTGTGTATGATGGGGGAGGGGGGAGTGTGATGCCACGGTCTTTGCTTAAGGAAAAGCCAGAATTATAAATATTTTCCTTACCCCAAACAGAAAGAAAAAAGTGACTAGATAGTGCACCCCACATAAAAATATAAAAGAAGTCCAACATGAGCCAAGGGAAGCAGAAGGAAAGAATTAATAGACATAAAGGCATAAATTCATTTACCAAAAAGGTAAAATTGGTAAGTACACATGATAATTAAGAAGATAAAAACAGTTAATGCATATGGAAGCATTAGTTAATATGCTAAAAATTGAATCAATAAATGCATAAAATAATTGGCTCTGAATAAAACAAACCATGTTATTAATGAAAATGTAGAATGCATTAGTATACTAACTTATGAATATAAAAAATTTATTTGGTTAAAATTCTCAAAAGAATATTTGCTCAGGTGTATGCTAAGCAACCTAAGACTAGAATAGACCATTTTCTATAAACAGAAAGCACTGGCCTGCAAACTGACTCCACAAAAGATAGAATTCTGAAGTAGACCCCAAACCAAGAAAGATATTGAGAAAGTTGTCAAAGATATATTTCTCAATAGAGTCCCAGATAATTTCATGCATGAATTCATTTAGAACTTCTAGAAACAGACAATTCACGAGCTTTTCAAATTGACCTAAAGCATGAAGTTAGAATGAATGCTTCCTAATGCTTTTTTTTAAAACCCCAGTAGCCAAAATACATACGGTAGATATGGAGAGCATTGAAGCCAGAAGCTATAAGCCAATCCATGACTACTGATTTAGAAATCACAAAATATCAGCAAATAGAATCCACACTGCATTGAAAAAAAATTCGCAAGACTAAGTGGGCTTTAGTTCAGACTCCAGAACAATTTAATATCAGGAAAATATCACTTTAATTCAGCATATAAGCAAGCAGAAAATGAAGTAATAAAATGCTGGATTCTGTGGACAAAAATGCTATGATACAATTCATCATAAAGCAGGTCTTGCTAGCAACAGTGTAACAGGACACACATAAGTACAATTCTCAATCACTGTACAAGTAAACCACAATACTTTGTTTCTGTGTTATGAACTTTTAACTTTGACAAGAAGAAGGGGAAGAGGAGGAGGAGGAGAAGCAGGAAAAGAAGGAGAAGGGGAAGGGGAAGGGAGGAGGAGGAGGAGGAGGAGGAGGAGGAGGAGGAGGAGGAGGAGGAGGAGAAAAAGAAAGCTATTTTTTTCTAAGACAAAAAACAAAAGTCTGAATGCATGGCACCTAGTCAGGCATCAACTATGCAATCCTAACCAATAATAAAATCTCTCATGGTTTTGTTAAAGAAATGTGGGGGTGATAAAATGCAACTTCTGAGGTTATCTTAATGGTTGTAAGCAGTCACTGCAGAATCTCATTACACATTGGACACTCAAAAGATACTGCCTTCCATATCCTTGCTGCTAGTCTTGGTCGAATGATTTATACCACTGCATTTGAATCTGAACTTACAGAAGTGTGTCTTCAAAAGACCTCAACTTACTTTGCCTATTTATGTCTAATATGTCTATTCTTGGAGAAGATATAGTAAGTTGAAAACAGTTTTCCACTGCAAAATTATTCTTATTTAGAAAAACAAAAATAAAAATATATAATACAGGACCTAAGGTGCTATTAGTCTCTCTGACAAATGTCCTTCTATGCATAGGATCATGCTTTGAACTGTAACCTTGAGATGAATTATGTAAACAGATGTGTAAGATCTTCAGTGGGAAAAGATGTGTAAATGTCCATACTGGCTGTGTCTACAACTTCTCAGGATTTATAGAGCTGAGCTATTGGCCCAATGTGGAAATGGCTCAGGAGACTATATTAGAGACAATCAGCCCTTTATACTGTGCCCACAGCTAAGTCAAAGGAAGGTGAATGCTTCTTGGTTGTCCTAGGTGTTGTCCGATAAGAACAATCACAGGTTGACAGATGGAGCTGATCTCCATGGGGGACATTTCCACTAATTTGTCTGTATCACAGAAAGTAGAGTGAATTCTGGACAATGGTCTGGTTAATCTCACCAAAGTAGGCAAGCTAACTGCACTTCAAAGATCTTCAGTGATGGATAACAAAATGAGAACCATTTTCTCACTTGAACCTGGCACTATCTGGTTGAATCAACACTTGAATTCACCAGTAACATATTCACACAATTTCCAGGATTCCAGTTTCCACTAAGCTCATGAAAACTGTGGTTCCCCCACAACCCAGTGAAGCTTAAGCCAATTTAAGTTCTCAGGGTTGCCCGTGGTTAAAGTTGGCTGCAATTAAACACAAGGTTATTGTCTAAAAGCCCATTATCATCCTTGTTTGGCTGCCTAATTTCCTTCCATTAATGTGTTCTTAGGGTACTTGCAAATTCCTTCTTCCAAGCTAATTTAGGAAACACATTTAGCCCAGAACAGGTCATTTTAAAAGCGTCATTCTAATCTCGGTCTTTCATTATTTCTCTAATAAACAGTGTAATTGGTAGGGGCTGAGGCCACTGCAGATCAATCTTTAGGCAAACCTTACGTATTCAAGGTGTGAGACTTCTCCCGGAGCCCAGCGTCTTTATCTTGGAGGGAACTACTGAGAAAGTTTTAAGTGGTAAGCTTTGTTTTTCTTCCCTTCTGCCCAATCTCTTATCCTTATTTGAAAAATAAGCATGTACTGGGTCATGTCCTGAACAATCAAACATAATTGCAGGAACCTTAACAAATAAATTAAGGAGTCTGTCACATCCTGTTTCCCTGACTTTGCTGTGTGGCTACTTTTATTAAATCACTTAATATGCATGTGCTCCATAAGAGAAGAATAAGACGTGTGTATGCCGTCCGCTGTACCCAGGGTGTCATTTGGAGAATCGACCTCAATTAAATCTAATTGCACTCCCTTTCAACTACAGAAGCATGAAAAGGTCCCATAAACTTTGTTTTAATTGTAAGTCAATTACATTGTCAAAGCATAGGAAAAATAATAAATGTGATTGACAAAGACATCATCCATGCATTGTGGACCCTAACTCGGAGTTACCAGGCATGGGTCATTTTTTTTGTCATGCACATTTCAAACTTGAATGAGTTGCTTTTCTTACTGTTGTGATAAAATATCTGACAGAAAACAAGTTAAGGAAGGAAATGTTTATTTTGGCTCCAGTGGTGAAGGGTCAAGTCTATTATGGTGGGCAAGCTATGGTGGCAGGAGCATGAGGCAGTGGGTCAAATTGTGTCTTCTGTCAGAAAGCAGAGAGAGATGATAGATGGATGGGGTATGGATGGATGGATGATAAATGGTGGATGGATGATGGATGGATGAATGATGGATGGATGGATGATAGATGAATGGATAGATGTTGGTGCTCAACTAGCTTCCTTTATTCATTTCAGAACCCCAGCCTAATGGGACAGTGTCATCCATATTTAAGGTGAGTCTGTTCATCTCAATTAATCTAATCAAGGGACTCTCTCACAGACATGCCCAGAGGTTGGTTTCTGTGGTAATTCTAAATCCCATTGAGCTGACAATCAAGATTAACAATCCAAGAACTTAATCTAAAGTAGCTCCCCATATTTGAACTAATACTAGTGTTTCCAATGGAAATGCAATGGAGTATCGAAAGATATCACTGGTCAATGAGAAAGTGAGAGTGTTCTTCGATTTTCCATTGGTTCACACACACAAATAAAAGCTTACATAACAATCCCAAGGTATGTGCTTCTGAAATTGGCCAGTTCTGAGTAAACACCACCCAAAGAAACCAGGGAGAGAGTCAAGGGACACCTAGAAGCAGTCTGGTGTTATTCACGGAGGAAAGATGGCCGGAAACTGAAAATAAAATTCCTTTGATTAAAATCTATTGTTGAGGATCTCAGATATTGGGCTGCATCCTTTTCCTAGGCACTTTCAAGAACCTGGTGTATTTTTGTAGGTAAAATGAAAAATCTTCTAGAAACAGTCCACAGACTTGTCATGAAAGTGTTATTAGGAACAATTTTTGGTGTGCCCCACACTTCCTTTTCTTTATTTAAGAATTCACATGAAGAATTTTAACCCGCTCTTAGCACCAAGAATAGTTACAATTCCTCTGTGAAATATTTCTAAGTCCTGGGATTTACATACCAGATCATGTCCCCCCCCCCATTTTATTTAAGAGACTACCAGTATCCTGGGCAAATAAATGTACAAGGAATTGTGTATGTACATATGACAACAGTAAAAAGGCTACTGTCAGGGGATGGAGAGATGGCTAGGTGGTTAAGAGTACTTGGTGCTCTTGCAAAGACCAGGATTTGGTTCCTAGCACCCAAAGACTTTCTGGACATAGGGAAGCTTTTTCCAGGCATGGCATGCACATGAAAAAAGAAAACAGATCCACTCTTAGCACTGAGAACAAAATCCAAATTAGCAGTTTCTTAAAATGATAAGAAATTTGTGCACTACTTTTTTTTCTTCTAATGAATCTAATTTATTATATTTTTACTAAAAACAAAATAAAAGCAAGTTTATCTTTGGGATTCTCAGCTACCCATTGGTGCCAAAGTTCTATATTTGAAGGTTGTATGGAGTCCTAAAATAATAATATTCCCACTTTCTAGGCATTTAAACAAAAAATTAATAATCACTCAATGGGAGATTAAACAAAAGTACCCCTGCATGCACACACACACACACACACACACACACACACACACACACACACACTCACACACATGCTGTATAGTCACCCATAACAGAGCCAAGCCCAAGCCTTAGTGACAGTCTGCCAATGACATCAAGAGTAGTTCAGTTTTGTAAATGGAGCTGGGAAAGTGAAATGAGAGATGACCCAGTGGTTCAGAACACTTGGTTCTCTTACAGGAAACAGGAGTTCTGTCCCTAGCATCTCTGTTGGGTGGCTCACAACTGCCAAGGACCCCAAATTTAGGGTATCCAATGGGCTCTTTTGTCATCCATGGGTACCCAACTAACCTGTGCCTGTGCACGTACATGTACACACACACACAAAACACACACACACACAGAGAGAGAGAGAGAGAGAGAGGAGAGAGAGAGAGAGAGAGAGAGAGAGAGAGAGAGAGAGAGAGAGAGAGAGAGAAATAAAATCTTAAACAAGAAGTTTCGTAGATGTAGTTTCCTTTTTCTGTTGCTATGATAAAACAATGACTAGAGGCTATTCAAAGAGAAATAGATTTACTTGGCTAACACTTCTAGGTCACCATCTATCACTGAGAGATATCAAGATGATAATGTCCCTGAGAGATTGCTTGGGTTGATGTTGAATGTGGGAGGGTTCAGCCCAAACAATCTCTCAGGGACATTATCATGGACCAATCTGATCTAGGAACTCCTTCAATTGAGGTTCCCTCCTACCATGTGACTCTAGGTTGTATAAAGCTGACAATAAATATAACCAGAACAATAAGGTATGAAGACCAGGATGGCCAGTGAATCTAATTTAACTGATCTGGAATGGACTCTATTAACTGTTTTCTAGGAGCTCTGATTGATAAGTACCTACCTTTCTGATTCCAGGAAGGAATTAGTATTATCAATACAGAAAAGAGAGGCAAGTTATGCTTCTTTGGAGAAGACCATGTTGTCTTAAAAAATTCTATGTTGTGAAATTAGAGCCATTTGTTTCATAAAAGGGAAGAACGAGATGCTCCTGAGCCCTGACATGAAAGTAACAACAGAAAGAAGCAGTCTCCGTGAGCTCAGAGGAGGCTGTGCAGAGCTGTCTCCCACAGCCCACAGTGGGTATGCACCATCTCAAACAAGGTGCTCTGAGTTTTCCATCCCTTGAAAGTCCTCTTGAGGTCCTCTCTACAGCTGTATCCATGGTACCCAGGATGCAGGAACTCCATTTAACATCACTTATCCAGTTGACCTGTTTGGAAGTCTAATTCTTCTAAAACAGGTCAGGTGGACTCAAACTGGACCACTATCTACTAAGCCCCTCCGCTCTCAGCACTCTCAGCTAACAGCAGTGAAATAAATGCACAGGTGTGATGTTATCAGGTACATACCCAGTCCTCACCCCTGCTTCCTGACACAGATGTTGAAATCCTTGAGAAGGGTGTGTTTAGTTGTCAGTGAGATCACCAGCAGCACCAAGTTGGCTCCAACATGGGGTCTAATCACAAGTAAGACTGAGGCATAGATGGTTGGGAATTTCAGTTCTGCCTTCAATCTCCAGTGGGGATGAGGACTGAATATTGAGATGGTCACCACTGGATACTTGTCTTGTACATGCATTTTTAAAGCAAGCTGTATTTCCCTAATGCAAACAGAAAAGCCAAGAACCTTTACCTTAAAGTAAGCACACACAATGAAGATCAACATAGGTTTATGAAGATCAATATATGTCTTAAGTATTGGTGAAATTATTAAAGCTACTCCACATAGTTAAAAGGGAGGTTTATTAATAGCATAACTTACAAATGAAGGGATAGGTAGATGGCAGCTTCTGGGAAAGATGTAGCTCAGTCCGGCGGCGGTGTTCTCTGGAGAACTCTCCTCGGTCTACCTCTAGCGTCCTCGGTCCAAGCAGGAAGAGAGCGCGGCACATTCTGATCTTCAGGGCCCTCCCTTGGCCCTGCCTTGTAGGCATGATAGTTACCAAAGCCTCAATGGGGGTTGGAATTTCCAGACCAAAGCTGGAATGACTACCCACTACATTAAGTCTATCAATAAAAGCATTCATTGACATTCCATCAGAACCTATGGTTCTTCAGATGGATCTACTTTATCATAATTTTAAGTTCCCCTCTATTATCATCAAGTCAAAGAATGTGCTTAATATGAAAATTCCCTCTTGCGATCTTTGGTGAATATGTTCGACCCTGAAAGAAGATTTGGTGACATCCTCTGTGGCTGCTCTCGTCCCTGTCCCTCATAGCTACCCCGTTTATCACTGGACCCTCTACAAATTTTGCCAGCTGGAACAAATGTCCTGTTCATGTTTCTCTTCCTTAACTTGATAACTTCATTTCTACACCCAGGCCTATGACTTTGCTGTTTCCACTGTCTGAAAAGCCATTACCAATGCTGCCTAGTTTCTTTTCTTCTTTTAAATAATATCTTCACAGACCATCCAGTCTCAGGAATCACTCCCTTTCAGAATGCAATAACTATGAAGTGTCATAGTCTTTCTCAGAGTACTAATCAATAGTTTAAGTTAATCAATAGTACTAATATTATTTACTTATTTATTTTTTCTTCCAGCACTATTAACTTTCAGTGATCCATTATGAAGGAGCTGTTGACAGCATAAGGGCCTAAGGGTTCCTCATTTCACATTCATAGACATTGCAATGTAGTTTTGTATCCCAGATGTGGATCTAGCCCTTCATCCCACTCATTTGTCTTAGCAAAGAATGCAGAAGAACCACAGTGGGTCAGCACTGAACAGAACGTTAAAGACCTGTCAACATCCCCTGCCTTGGAGCTCTACCTTTATCAAGATCAAAACTCTCAGGTAGAGCAGAAGTAAGGAACACTAGAAGAAAGGCCAGTGAGCCCATCTCAGATCAGCTGACTGACAGGCAACCAGTCCCATGCAAGACTCGCTGAGTGCCTACCCCCATCTGCAGCTGATTGCAAGTTCTGAAAGAGCCCAGAAAGCAGCAGGCAGCGCAGGTGGCTCATAAATGCACAAGCCATAATCTGCTGTGGGATGGTCTGTATGTCAAGTGTGTTGCTGATTGGTCAATAAATAAATCACTGATTGGCCAGTGGCCAGGCAGGAAGTATAGGTGGGACAAGGAGGAGAATAGAGCTTGGAAGTGGAAGGCTGAGTCAGAGAGACACTGCCAGCCGCCATGACGAGAAACAGCATGTGAAGATGCCGGTAAGCCACGAGCTATGTGGCAAGGTATAGATTTATAGAAATGAATTAATTTAAGATATAAGAACAGTTAGCAAGAAGCCTGCCACGACCATACAGTTTGTAACCAACATAAGTCTCTGTGTTTACTTGGTCGGATCTGAGCGGCTCTGGGACTGGCAGGTGAGAGAGATTTGTCCTGACTGTGGGCCAGGCAGGAAAACTCTAGCTACAATAATCAATGCCCACTTCCCCACATAGCTTTAGTTTTTGATGCTAACACACAGAATTATTTCAGCAGTAGGCAACAGATTTCACCACTCTATTTGAGGGCCTTAAACTTAGGGCCTAAAGTGATGCTTGAAATGAAAAAAAAATTGATGAACAAAAATAGCTGTTGGATGTGAGGAATTAACAAAGCAAAACAAAACCGTGAGATATAAAGTAACTTCTTTACATATGAGCCCAATTACATTTCCCGTACTTGGACTAGAACTAAACTAAATGATACAATAAGTTTGCTCATGCAATTAATTTAGTTCTTCTGGGCATCCGCACCAATTACTGGAAAAGACAAAACCAACATTAGAACAGACATCACTACTAAATAAAAGGTATTCAAATATTTATATCCCCCTCTCTCTCTGCACAGTCTATAAATACACAAGCCCAGACAAGCTTTATTGGTGTGGGCCGACACTGGCTGCCGGAGTAAGACAAGTGCTGTTTTCAGTTTCTCTTTGAGCTGCAGCCCAGGCAGAGAGGAGATCACCCTGTTTAGTTTCTGTCTAATCACTTATTGTAATGCCGAAAAGAAGGAAATACATCTTGGAAACTTTGACCAAATCGGTTTAGTTTTCCCATTATCACAGCAGGAGAAGCAAGTTTGGGGTTTTCATTTTTACAGATAATCTTTCTGAAAGTGTGCACAATAACTAGCTAAGTCTAAATAATGCTAAGAACGTTCCAATGCTCTTTAAAAAGGATCTGAGGCTGCACAGATTTCTGCCTTTCCATCACAAAGTCCATTTGCTGCCAGGCTTCATTTTCTCCCAGCACTTGTAAAGAAACTGAACGTTCTGCAAATTCTAGATGAATGAATGGACTAATTCAGAGAAAAATGTGCCTAGCTTTGAACTTGGATGATGGAAGTGACTGTTTAAATACTCTTGGTTGTGTTTGAAAATAAAACAATAAAATTAAAGAAACAGAATTATCATTTGCTATGAATGCAATTATTATTTCAAGTGATTTCAATTTATGAGGCATCGTGGATTTAGAAAATGGGCTTTAAAATGCGATTGAAGGTAGATTATCAAGGAGAGAGAGAAAGAGAGAGAGAGAGCGAGAGAGAGAGAGAGAGAGAGAGAGAGAGAGAGAGAATGTGTGTAGCCATCTCCCCAGGTCTGTCTCCAGGCCAAGAGTTTATTTCTTCATTCTTCCCTCCTCTCCGTACACCTCCCCCATGTATTCTTATCCCCCTCACTTCCAGCTTCCATCCCTCTGTGTGTGTGCTCGCTCTCTCTTTTCCTCGGTGTTTCTCTCTCCCATGTTCTCCTTCTTCATGTTTCCACTCCTTCATTTCCTTTCTTCTTCCCTCCTTTTCCCTCCCTCTATTTCTTCCTCTTCCTCCTCTTCTTCCTATCTGCCCCCTCCTCCTTCCTCTCCTCTACTTCCCGCTCCTCCTCCTTCCTCCTCCTCCTTCCTCTCCTCCCTTCTCCCCTCTCCTCCTTCTCCCTCTCCTCCTCCCTCTCCTCCTCCTCCTCTCTCCTCCTTCTCCCTCTCCTCCTCCCTCTCCTCCTCCCTCTCCTCCTCCCCTCTCCTTCTCCCTCTCCTCCTTCTCCCTCTCCTCCTCCTCCCTCTCCTCCTCCTCCCTCTCCTCCTCCTCCCTCTCCTCCTTCTCCCCTCTCTTCCTCCTCCCTCTCCTCCTCCCTCTCCTCCTCCTCCCTCTCCTCCTCCCTCTCCTCCTCCCTCTCCTCCTCCTCCCTCTCCTCCTCCTCCCTCTCCTCCTCCCTCTCCTCCTCCCTCTCCTCCTCCTCCCTCTCCTCCTCCCTCTCCTCCTTCTCCCCTCTCCTCTTCCTCCCTCTCCTCCTCCTCCCTCTCCTCCTCCCTCTCCTCCTCCCTCTCCTCTTCCTCCCTCTCTTCTTCCTCCCTCTCCTCCTCCCTCTCCTCCTCCCTCTCCTCCTCTCTCTCCTCCTCCCTCTCCTCTTCCTCCCTCTCCTCCTCCCTCTCCTCCTCCTCCCTCTCTTCTTCCTCCCTCTCCTCCTCCCTCTCCTCCTCCCTCTCCTCCTCTCTCTCCTCCTCCCTCTCCTCTTCCTCCCTCTCCTCCTCCCTCTCCTCCTCCCTCTCCTCCTCCCTCTCCTCCTCCCTCTCCTCCTCCCTCTCCTCCTCCTCCCTCTTCTCCTTCTCCCTCTCCTCCTCCCCCTCCCCCCTCCTCCCCCTCCCCCTCCTTCCTCATCCTTCCATTCTCTTTTTTGCTCTAGTTCTCTCCTCTGCTTTCTCTTTCGCCCCACCCCAGCAGTCCCTCCCTTAGTAATAGAAGAGCATTTTTAAAACTTTGAGCATTCACTCAAATAATTTCCCCATAGATCCAGAGGGACCCATCTATTTTTTCTTTTTTAAATTTACATTAATCAGGGGTGACTATATTTAAAACATACTTCATTATAAACAAAATAAATAAAAATGATAGGAGTATAGTTTTCCCAAGTCCTTACAAAATCAAAAACTCTAGCATATAGAAAAGGGATGGACAAACATGATCCACTTAAAAAATTCACGTGTCCTTTCAAATTTAAATGATAAAACATGAATGACTATAACATATGGATATTAGCCCCATTCTTAATAAATAACTCACATAAATATTTTAATAATTTAGTGATAATTTCACTCATTAAGCAGCTATGAAAGATTCTTCAGCCATGGAAAAACACACATTGGAGCAGAAGAATGTGTAAAGAGTAAACACTATCCCCTTGGCAGTAATAAAGATTACATGAACATTTAAAACATGCTTGTAAGGATATGTACATGACAGATAATTCTCTTGGAAAAATACTCTCCTGTTATAGGATTTGAGTTAGAGAAATATAATATCCTCCCAGGGTTAGCTACATAGTGGCTGATAGCAGACTGAACTCCACTCTGCTGCATTTTAAGTGGTGCTCCATCACTAGGGTGATAATGCTCCAGGCAAGAGCCATGGTCTATCTCACAACCCCAAGCACACATGAGGCATGGAAGTGTGCTCCAACAAAATGGCCAAGTGTCACAGATGGTTTGCTGTTTTGCTTTCTGCTGCTGGGATAAATATGACCAAAAGCAACCTAGGGAGAAAAGGGTTTATTTCATTGTACATGTTACAATCTATTGTCAGAAATGCCAAGGCTCAAGGCATGGACTCAGAGGCAGAATCTGATGCAGAGACCATGGAGGAGTACTGTTCACTGACTTGCTCTCAGCCTCACACTGAGCTTCCTTTCTTACACAGCCCAGGCCCAGCTGCCTAGGGATGGTACCACCCATAGTGGGCTGGGCCCTCCAACATCACTTAGTAGTTATGAAGATGCCTCACAGACAAGTTCATGGGCCAATCTGACAAAGGCAGTTCTTCAGTTGCAGTTCCCCTGCCTTTGGGAGGCTTTGGGTTACATCAAGCTGACAACTAAGTTCAGCCATCACATTTACATAATTTATCTGGTATAAACGTGGAAAACATGTTTTTATTAGCCAATATCTGATGAGAAATGCAGAACTAATAAGAGAGAGAGAGAGAGAGATCTGGGCCAGGCAGTGGTGGCGCACGCCTTTAATCCCAGGACTTGAGAGGCAGAGGCAGGCAGATCTTTGTGAGTTCGAGGCCAGCCTGGTCTACAGAGCAAGATCCAGGAAAGGCACAAAGCTTTACAAAGAAACCCTGTCTCAAAAAACCAGAGAGAGAGAGAGAGAGAGAGAGAGAGAGAGAGAGAGAGAGAGAGAGAGAGAGAGAGAGATCTGGAAGTTCATTTCAAGGAGTTGGCTTAGGTGATTCTGAGTCTGGTCGGGTGAACTTGGAACACCATGGGGCAGCTGGCAAGATGAGCTAGGACTCCCAGATGTGGTTGAGAACTCTGACAACATGCTAAAACTCTGACCAAGTTCCTTGCTGGACTGAGTCGGGGCCCACCCAGTTATTTAGGACCCTGTCTCTTCCTTTAAGCCAGTAGACTATGGACTTTTTTTTGTCACATCTATAATGCCTTATCACAACAATCCTAAAGGATTTTCTGGAAAACTGTGGATAATGCTTCACCGCACTGACATGCAAGTGAACTTCCACAGTATTTAATCACAGTCTATCAAGGGGTCATTAAACGGGAGGTATTCTGCTTCCACTAAATGAATCAAACTATCATGAACACCAGGCTCAGCAGAAGCCACAGCACTGGGTCAGAAGCTGGACTTCGTTTTGCTCCTGACATCCTGACACGAACTCTGATGAGAAAGTGAGTATTTCAGAAATAAATATCATCTGCCAGAAAATACATTATTATCCCCATCCCCTACCCAGATAGAATTGTAGACAAGCATCAGGTATGCATAGGATTAAATGACAATATTTCACTCTGTATGAAAATGTCCTCAATATAGCAGGTGAGGGAGCAAGTTAATAAATAACATATCCCTTCAATTTTGCACAATAATTAATAAAACTTGTGGAAGCATATATATCAGACTGTAAGCCTAATTATTAATAGATACTTACGTAGTAGTTGTTTTATTTGTGAAGTTTTCGGTAATTTCCAATAGCTATGGCAGACATGCCTTGGTTTTGAGGTTAGGGAAATAAAACTAGGATCTATTGTAATATCCAGGAATAAAGTTGTAAGAGAAAATAAAGAATCTGGATAAGTGACCCACTGAAGTACCTCTCTATCCACTTATTTGTAATAAAAAACTAAGTCCTGTCCTGTTATTTGGCACTGTCTTCTTAGGCAATTGAAACAAAATCCTAGTAAAAAGGAAACCTGCCCCTGTCCTGGGACAGTTTAGTGGGCAAGAGGGGAAATTATTTAAAAAATAAATAACTGCATATGAAATTATAATCTATGACAAGAGCCTGAAAGAAAACAGATAGTGAACTGAACTTATCAATTTTTATATGAAGTACCATGATGTAACTAAAACACACTTAGTAGTTGTCTGTGTGGTGTATGTGGCATGTGCACTGTGTGGTGTGTGTGATGTGTGCACTGTGTGGTGTGTGTGGTGTGTGCACTGTGTGGTATGTGTGGTGTGTGCACTGTGTGGTGTGTGCACTTGTGGTGTGTGTGGTGTATGCACTATGTGCTGTGTGTGGCATGTGCACTGTGCGCTGTGTACTGGCATGGGGCTTGACATCTCAAGGCATCTTCTAAACTGAAGGGGATGAGATTCCAGGAGAAAAATACCTAGAAATGCCCAAGAGTGCCCAAACATTCTCAAAGAAATATCGAACAAATTCAAAGCACTGCAAATGAATCCTGGGTAATTGTCTGGAGCGCTCAATGGTGCAGCCACAGACATTTGGAGTTTTCTAGAGTTTTCCAATGTGTTCATATCATTCATGCCTTTTACCCCTGGAAGCTGAGAGATAAATCTGAGAAACTCAGGATAAACACTGGTTGAGACTGCAGATCCTGGGTGTGGAGGGGACATGACTTATGCTTTGCTATCATCGGGGATCCTATTAGGCACCCTCTGCCAGGAGTCTGGATAGATCAATATGTCAGGCTTGAGGCATGGTGATAACTCAGATGGGTTGAGATGAAGCTGCTGCTCAGGCACACAGCTTTCTTTCCAATCGTAGGAACCATGAGAAGAGGAGGAGAGCTTTGAACTCTTATGGGAGGCATCAGACCACACAACTGGCCATCATTTGTTTCTCTCTAAATAAAATTAATGATGCTCCTTTCAGATTTGTGGAGATGGGAATGGGGGGATTCAGTGTGATCAAAACACATTATATTAATGTTTGAAAATGCCATCATGAGTAGATTTATTTATTTATTCACTTAGTTATTTTAATGCATTTGAGTGTTTTGCCTCTGTGTGTGTGTGTGTGTGTGTGTGTGTGTGTGTGTGTGTGTGTGCATGCACACACACACCATGTGTGCACAGTACCCTGGGAGACCACAAGAGGGTATTGGATCCCCTGAAACAGGAGTTACCTGACAGTTTTGAGACATCATGTGGGTGCTGGGAATCAAACATGGGTCCTCAAGATCAGCAGCAAGAGCTCTTAACCACTGAGTCATCCCTGCAGCCCCTGAAGTCCATTTTTATGTACACCTAACATATGCAAAAAAAAAACACATAAAGAAGATTGCTAAGAAGGCCAATAATAATGAGAAAAAGCAGATACTGAAAGAGGTATTTCAGTTCTTCAGTGCTTCATCGCCCTGGTGATTGTGACCACACTTGTCCCCACATACATTTGAGGTACTATCACCTACTTTATGGTTGCAACATAAAGAGACACTGCATCATTAGAATGAGAAAAGACTAAATTGATAGATGAACTATGACATTTTACCAAAAAATATCTAGCTATCCATGGTCACATTAATAACTAAGCAACATTCCTTAGGTACTATTGCCCATCTTCCTCTAATATGCTTTGTGTGTGCCTCAGGATGAATGACCTTCTCCTGAAGTGTGGGTGACCACCTCAAAGGAGGCTCTAGGGCCAGGTGTGAAGAAATCAGGGTGACATGTGAAGGGGAACATGACATCCTGTTGATGTTGAATAAGAAAGCTGTTTCATCTGAAATAGATCATATAGAAGAGAAGATTGAATATGAGGAGATAAGAACATAAGTCCCATAAAATCAGTGAGCTAGAAGAAGGCTTCCATGTCCCTTATGAAGTCACATGTCCAGCTGACAGCTGGCAGCATCCTATAAAACCCTGGCCAAGGCATAACTGAACTGTTCCACATTCTCCCCCAGGGAAGGGTTGCCATAAGATAGAGATGTGAGGATTTGTTGCCTAACAATGCAAACCTAGTGCCTCTCTCCTGCTCCATTCTGTTTTCTCAGTTTAGTTAAGTGATTTTCTTCACCCATGGTCACAATTCTAAATACACTATTTCCAAAAACTGAGACCAGCCTCAGTGCAGGAACTAGGCTTGGAGAGGTGGCTCAGCAGTTAAGCATGCATACTGCTCTTCTAGACTCAAATTTAATTTCCAGCACTCCTGTTGGGCAGGTCACAACTGTCTATAATTCCAGCTTCAGGGAATCCAACACCCTCTTCTGGCCTCTGCATGCACTGCATCCATTTGAGCACATGCATGTACACACAAACACACACACACACACACACACACACACACACACACACACACACACAACTATTGGTTGTAGTATTAATGCAACTCCATGTAGTTAAAAGAGAGGTTTATTTTGTGGGGTAACTTACAAGTAAAGGGATAGGGTACAGGGTCTGGGAAAGGTGTAGCACAGTCTAGCACTGTTCTCTGGAAGACTCAACCTACCTCCAGTGTCCAGGATCCAGGAACCAAGAGAGTCAGCACATCCAGATCTCGGGTCTTAAGGGATCCTGTCTTGTCCCCACCTTGTAAGCGTGACACTTACCGAAGCCTCAATGGGGGTAGTACTTCCAGGTCAAAGCTGGAACTGCTACCCACTGCATCTCCCCCTTTTGTCTAAATAAGAAGGTTCTAACCTAATACAAGACTATATACAAAGGAATGGTTATCAAATATTGTCGAGGAGTAATAAGGGATATTGACCTAGATAAGATGGAACTACTACCAACACGAACAATATCAAACAAGAGACACATACTAAAATCCAGAGAAGTCTGGAGCATAGGTAAATGGCATGTTACAAAGATCATTCCAAAAGGTGTCCTATCCTAAAGAACCTAAATCTAATACTTAATATGTTCTATCTAAGATATATATATATATATATATATATATATATATATATATATATATATACTAAGTTGTAACTATAACTGAGAGTCTTCAATCCCATCAAAAACCTGAGAAGGAATATAATAATACCTGAGAAATAGAAGATGGATGCAAGCAACTTTCGGGAGTCTTGCAAGAGTAGACAGAGACAGCTGGCAGCCTGGACAGTCACCTGATGTTTCTCAGCATTGTTTGTGCATTCAAATTGGCTACAGGCCTAGAGTATCCAACAGACCATTTTCAGAAGCAGAAATTCTGAAAGACCATCTTGCCCTGTCTTGGCAGAGTTTAGTAGTCACTTTTCCTTGTGTCCCATTTGTCCAGAAAGAATAGCATTCGTACTGTCAACAGTTGAGGCAAGGGCAGTTCTTTGATCAATAGGCCATTTTGTGCCAAGAAGACAAACTTCCAAATGGAAATGTCTTAGAAGCCCAACATTCTCTTGGGATCAAATTGGTGCTGCCAAGAGCAATTGTGTCTTATGTCAACAGAATTCTAAGTTATTTAAATGCTATATTCTCTATGTCCATGAAGTGTTTGAAGATTACCTGTCTATCCAACCTATGTATCTGTAAATCTGGAAAACCTAACTAATGTAACTATAGAGATGACAAGAATAGGTGACTATAAATCTGTAAGTCTTATCTACTTAAATAACCTAAGGACTAAGTCTTCATGTAAATGAGGTAAACAGTCTGTAAGCAAATGTATGGTAAAAGGATGATGACTTTAAAAATGTGACAATACACAAAATATCTTTAACAGAGGTAGGAATGTATAGGGAAATATGCAATATGACAATAATCCTAAATGTATATCAATATACAAAATATCCTAAACAGAGGTAGAACATACATACAGTATGACAGATATAAATTTAGATTTGTATCAATATACAAAATATTTCAAATAAGAGTAGAAATATATGTACATTATAACAAATATAGTTCTGTATTTGTATTATATACAAATTATCTTAAACAGGAATATAAAAATAGTTTACATTTGTATCAACATATAAGAATCCATAACAGTGCAGATTACAGTGCAAATTATCTAAGGCTGCTATTTTACTAAATTTGTTTACTAGTATATACAATAATCTACCATAATATCTTATATCTATCCATTCCACGTTTTCTTTTCTTTTTTGTTTTTTGAGACACTTTTTCATATATATATATATATGTATATATATATATATATATATTTCAACATATATACACAATTTTATATAATAAAAATATTTTTATGAAATAATCATTCCCATTGACCAATCTCTACATATTAAAGATCCTGAAGATGTTGTTTAGTGACATAGTGTTACCTCACAGGCTTGAGGCCCTAGGTTCTATTCCCAGCACTTCAAATAAGAAAGAAAAGGAGAGAAGGAAGGAAGGAAGAAAGAGAGGGAGGGAGGGAGGAATGGAGGGAAAGAGGAAGGCAGTTTAAGCAAATAATTTCCTTGGGACACAATCTCACAACACAAGGCTATCAGGATATTACTGAAGCTAGATTCTACAACTAAGTTGTCTAAATAACAAATCTGCTAATGATTACTAAGGTTTTGTGATTTCCTTGCTCTTTTCAAATGATTAATATCATGCTTTTTTTTCACCACTCTATTTGAAATTAACCTTTCCAACAACTGTACAAATTGGGAGAGATTGCAGGTTCATAATTGTGGATGAGGAAACAGAAGTTTTGAAAAATGTCCTGTGATAAGGGATGTTGTTATTAAGGATGTGGTTCTGATCTAAAGCCTTGTGTGGTGGTTTGAATAAAAATGGCCCCAGTAGGCTCATACATTTGAATACTTGGTCATCAGAGAGTGGCACTACTTGAAAGACATGAGTAGGTGTAGCCTTGGAAGAAGTGTGTCACTGGGGGTGGGCTTTGGGGTTTCAAAACCCTAAGCCAGTCCCAGTGTCTCTCTCTTCCTGATGCCTGCAGATCCAGATGTAGAACTCTCAGCTACTTCTCCAGCACCATGTCTGCCTGCATGGCATCATGCTCCCTACAGCCCAAAGTAAATGCTTTTCTTTATAAGAGTTGCTGTGGTCTTGATGTCTCTTCACAGCAGCAGAACACTGAATAAGACACCCTGCTACCCCTTATGCCAGCTATTCATAGAACAGAGGCCAGGAGAGCTAGAGAAATGGTTCAGCAGTTAAGAGCATTGGCTGCATATTCAGAAGACCTAGGTTCAATTCCCAGAACCCACATGGCAGCTCACAGCTGTAATTCCAGTTCCAGGTAATCTGATGCCTCCTTTCTGTCCCCTGCAGGCACCAGGCACACACATGGTACACAGATATATATGTAGACAAAACACCAATAAAATAAAATAAATTAATAAAAACCAACAACATAGGCATGGGCATTGGCCTTCCTGTAAGCAGCCTCCTAGCCTGTGAGGTGAATACCTTCTCCCACAAAATGCCTTTTGCCTGACTGAACAACAGATGTCAGCAATTCTTGCTTGTTTTCTCCATGCCTAGGCTCCCTAGTCTCTGGCTTCCTAAGTGATTCTGCTTATGTTACCACTTTATAGCATGTTTACATAGTTAACAGGAAGGGGAAAGGGAGGGAGACAGAAGACAGGACCCACAGCTGGTGTGGGGATTTGCGACTGGAGAGGCACGTGGCCTGCTGCCTGCTTTTGCTCGCCTGGGCTCCGGTGGTTGAGCTGCTCACTTCAGCCTCCTCCTCTCAATTCCCCAATTCCCTGCTAGGGCACAGCCAGGCACTGTATCACTTTCCAACATCAATAAAGCAGGTCTAATTTTCCTACGCTGAAGAGGGCCTGATAGATCTGATGACCTTTTGTTGGAATGTCATTTACAAGTATGATTAAATTATTCTCCACGGATGAGCTGCTACCTCAGGCTGACAGATCTCCCTTCAGAGATGGCAGAGTGTCTCTGGTTGTACCCTCTCTCACTCTCTCTTGCTCTGTGGCGATCCTTTATAAGCAGATTACAGATTTTCAGCATGGGCTCCGGAAAGGTAACCCTGTGGATGGTGACCATTTTTGTTCATTTCTCTTAATGAATATGATTTTCTCCAAACATATCAACCATATCTATATGACATACCTAAAAAGGCCATTTGTTTATTTAATCTATTAGGGAGAAATGGGAAATGGAAAAAGAATGTCAGTCAAACTCCCTAGACTATATGCTCTTGGGAAAGTAAGAAATGTGACAATTTTTAGCAGCATCTATTTGCTATGGTAAATTCTGTACATAAGTTATGTTACCAAATCTTGGCAATAGCATGTGAAATATAATACTTGCATTTGGTTTATATTTGAACCTCTCATGTATCAATCATTGTGAACCTGTCTAGGGATAGGGAGAATCTGATCCTCATTGAGTTCAGTCGTGATGGTTATCTTCATCACTGACTTGGCTAGATTTGGAGTCACCTAGGAGACACAACTCTGGGCATGTGTGTGAGGGCATTCCCAGGATTATCTGAGTAGAGAAGACCCATCTTGAATGTGGGTGTCATATCCTAGTGTCTGGGGCTCTGGACTTTGTAAGAAGGGGAAATGGGGGAATGAGCAGAACCCTAGTGTTCCCTGCTCTCTGCTCCCTAGTCTGCCAAAATGCCAGGAGTCTCTGCATTATTCTTCTGCTGTCATGAATCCACCATGCCTTCCTCTCAATGATGGACTGAGTCTATTTAGACAGCAAGCCAAATAAATTATTTAAGATGCTTTGTGAGGTATTTTGTCAAAGTCACAAGATTAAAAATATTTTCATGCAAGGAAACTGAGACATGAATTTATATAGTAGATTCCCTGCATACCAAAACCTACAATCAGAGGCATGGTATGTGCTCAATAAATGTTAAATCAATCAAACAAAAAAAATCATAGTTGAAGTATGTCTTATCATTTCCCAACTCAAATTTTACTCAATACCCTCAGAGAGAGAGAGAGAGAAAGAGAGAGAGAGAGAGAGAGAGAGAGAGAGAGAGACAGAGAGACAGAGAGACAGAGAGACAGAGAGACAGAGAGAGACAGAGACAGAGAGACAGAGAGACAGAGAGAAAAGAAGAAAATCATAAAGGGAAACTATATGGAAAGAAAATAAGGATTTGGAGTTTTCTCTGTGAATTTCTAACTTCTGATGGCACCTCTCACCCTTGTCACCAAGCACTGCACTAAATTCACTGCTGGTTGAGATGTCCTAGATGAAGAGTCAACAGACCATTCCTTCTGTCTGAATTCAGCTAACTTCCTGTCTGTAAACAAAGTTTTCCTGAGACAAGCAAGCTCAGTTCTTCATATGCTGTGCATTGTGTCATCCGTGCTACTAGAATTATAACAAAGACCATAAGATCCATAAAATGTACAGCCCTTTATGAAAGTGCCTGAAACCTTACCTGAAATAAACTTGGAAATCCTAAAATACAGATAATGCTATGGTGCCTGACTTATAAAGATGCAAAACCTTGCGTTTAATAGATGGAAGGGTACTGCTTACTAGAGATCACAAAGCATTTGTGTAATTATTCTGTTGACTTCCGCACTCATATTCTTTGGATATGAGAGCAGCAGAAGTCAAAATGAACTAGACATGACACTCGCTGCTCAACTCCACCTCCTTCCATGTAGATATGAAACTGTACATCAAGTATCACAAACTTCTTTTCTCCCTGGAGAAACTTGGAAGTGGTCAGTCGTTGTCTTAGTTACTGTTCTATTGTGGCAGAGAGTCACCATGACCAAGCCAACTTGTATACAATAAATTATTTAATTGGTGATCCTATGTATAGTTTTAGAGGGTTAGTTCATAATCATCATAATGGGAAGCAGACAGGCATGGTGCTGGAGCAGTAGCTGAGAGCTTTACATCCTGATCCACAGGCAGCAGGAAGAGAGAGCACAAGCCTGGGTCTGGTTTAGGCTTTTGAAACCTCAAAGCCCATCCCCAGTGACATACCTACTCCAACAAGGTCTCACCTCCTAATCCTTCCTAAACAATTCTACTAACTGGAACCAAGCACTCAAATATATGAGCCCATGTGGCCATTCTCATTCAAACCACCACAGTGAGCCTGCATCTGGTGTTGCACATCCTCTTCAAAATCTGTGACATATCCCTTGATTAAGTATTATTATAACTCAGCTCAGGCCAATAATTGCTTCCTAAATCTGTAGGCCAAAGGGTCAGATTTTACATAAATATTTTTAAGGTTTTGACTCAACTAATTTCTAATATTTATTTATTTGCTTACTCATTATTTATTGGTAAGCACTTTAACCCAAGATAGCCTAGAACTGTCTATGCAGTTGGCCTTGAACTTCTGATTTTCCTGCCTTTACCTCCCAAGTGCTGGGATCACAGATGGGCACCACCACATCTTTATGAGGTGTTGAGGATTGAACCCACAATTTAAAACATGCTTGGCAAGTGCTCATCCAACTAAACCACATTCCCAGCCAAATATTTTGACTCAAATTTTAGTACATGCATCTAGTCATAGCTTGAAGGTCAGCAGGTGTTTATCATGCCTGAATGCTAAGCTGTATTCCTACACTGTCTGTGACAGTATTGATGAACTTCTGGCCTCCAAATTTGGATGTGAGGATGAATTATGCATTGTGGGTCTCGATGTATTTAAATGTTTATTTAGAATAACGATTTGCAAGAAGTAAGTTAGTACTATTCAATAATGGGAGAGACATAACATCATCACTTGGTCCACAAATCCTATGAGGCTGTTTCTCTTACAGTTCCCTAGGTATCAAAAAAAAAAAAAAAAATGGCAGGTCTCAGACCAGCAGGGAGGTACCAGGGTGGCTAGACTTATAATGTAATTTACTGAAAATCATGAATGCCCAGTTGAGTGAGTTTATGGGCTATATTTTATAGTTTTAATTAAACTCATTATTATTCAAATGGAAAAGAGGTTTTAAAAGATTTCTATAAAGAGACTATAAATTGAAATCAATGCTTAGGATATAGACACACACAAAAAAAAGAAAAAGAAACACACACACACACACACACACACACACACACACACACACACACACAAGGCAAAGGAAGGTGTGGCTTAGAACCATGGCAGCTGCTTGGTCTGTAATGTAACAAGGTGAAAGTGCTAATAATATAATGTAATAGCTAACAAGTAGCAAGTTAAAAACTTTCCAAGTCAAGATGATTGAAGCATCACTTTATTTCTAAGCAATAAAGCATGTATATGATACCATGAAATATTAGCCTTATAAGCATAATACATGTATACATGCACATAAAATCAGAATACATCTCATACTTAGGAAGTGCAAACAAAAATATTAAGAAACAATGTAAAACATCCCCCAAGCTTTCTGGATTATTTGGGGGAAAAACAAAAAGACAAACATCTAAAACATGCAAGCCATATGTCTGGATCACTGAGATCTGTCATCTCTCAATGGAAACTGAGGTTCAGCCTTGGGGGGGAAAAAGAGGTTTCTTTTCCTTTCCTTTAAACGTGTATATCACAGGGTAAAACCTCTATTTCTGAACTCCTCAGCTGCCCTACCTCTCTCCTCTGGTCACCAAAAAAATGAGGGGGGACAGTACCATTCCAAGAACTGAGAAAAGAAAGGAAACTGTAAAAATAATCCTGCTGGTTGATTCCAAATTATTTCTAGAAATGTAAAACACACCTATAAAACACCCCTGCTTTGTCCTAGAAGGCTAGATCAAGATGGCATGGGGGTGGTCTACAATTATCTCTAGTCTAGGTTAGGAAGGCTAACTGCACGTTTTCTTTACATGGAAAGAATAGAATAAACTTAAATTAGACACAGCTCATGTGAGCTCATCACCACCTCAACCTCCCTGCGAACAGCTTCTTCCTTGTGCTGCCTCATCCCTAGCTTCTTAACCGACACCCACATTACCCAGTAGCCTTGATTATATTTCATTTCAGGGTTATGGTTATCCAAAATCACGTTTTGCCAACCCCTTCCCTTGCCTGTGCATTTTAGTAGGCGCCTCATCAGAATTTTTCTTCCTTCCTTCTTTCCTTCCTTCCCTTTTTTCTTGTTGTTGAAATAAGGTTTATATTTAGTTGTGCAAATGTATTCATAAAGTTCCTATCTTACCATTTTATTGAAAATTTTTTTCTTACCATATATCCTAATCACTCTTTTTCCCTCCCCCATCTCCTCCTAGACCCTCCCTATCTCTCCACCCAACTTCATGCCCTTTCTCACCCTCTTTAAAAAAGAAACAAAACCAGCTGGGCGGTGGTGGCGCACGCCTTTAATCCCAGCACTCGGGAGGCAGAGCCAGGCGGATCTCTGTGAGTTCGAGGCCAGCCTGGACTACCAAGTGAGTTCCAGGAAAGGCGCAAAGCTACACAGAGAAACCCTGTCTCGAAAAACCAAAAAAAAAAAAAAAAAAAAAAGAAACAAAACCAAAAGTAAACAACAGCACATAAACCTAGAAACACACACAAAAATGCTTCACAAAAACACAAAAAAATGAAAAACAAAATATACAAGCAAAAGACAAGTAAGACAAAAACGTCCCAAACAAAGACATAAAACGTTTACAAAAATACTATTTAATTTGTTTTGTGTTGGCTGACTACTTCTGGACATGGATGCTGCCCTGAAATGTGGTTAATCCACCCAGTGAGACTCCATTGAGAAAACTGCTTTTGTTTTTTATCTTTTGCCAACTGGTATCAATCACAGATAGCTTCTTGGTTAGGGGCGGAGCCCACATCCACTTCCCCCTCTTAGTGCTGGGACCCCTGTGAACCTGTGCAGGCTGTGTGTGCCACCCAGTCTCTGTAGTTCATATGTGTATCACCTCTGGCCCTTACAATCTTTCCACCTCCTCTTCAGCATAGATCCCAGAGTCTTGAGGGGAGGAGTTAGTTAGTTTGCATATTATCCAGTTACAGCACCACAATTGAACTCAAGAAAATTCTCATGAGTATGAAAAGGAACTTAGAAGTCATTAGTACCTTGAAATAACTCTAACAAGCAGGTGAAGGGCTTATAAAATGAAAACTTATGACACTGAAGAAGACATCAGAAGATGCAAAGATCTTCCATACCCATGGATTGGTAGGATTAATATTGTTTTAATGGCCATCCTACCAAAAGCAATCTAGAGATTCAATGCAGTCCCCATCAAAATTCCAACACAATTCTTCACAGAAATTGAAAAAACAAAAACAGGTTAAGCTTCACATGGAAACGCAAAAATCCCAGGATGGCTAAATCATTCCTGAATAACAAAAGAACTGCAGCAGGCATCCCCATGGAATACACTGGGGGCCTGAGACCCTCAAGCAGTGATGTACATTCTACAAGGACACGCAATTAGTGAGGGTCAGCTGTTAGGCCTCCCTCTGGACAGGAATGTTCAAGCCACGTTCCTCTTCTTGGTTTGTTGGCCTCTACCCCGCCCCCTTTTCCAGTATTTCTCTGTGTCCTTCTTCATATTTCCCAGGCTAAGTTTATTATTGCCCTTTCTCCTTAGCATATTTTAGCCCTCTTCCTTAGCTAACTATGATGCCTCCTCTGAAACACTCACTCATCCTTTTCTTCAATGATACTTTTCATGCTATTTGTCAAGGCTATCATAAACCCCTTTTCCAGATAAACTGTCATTTTCTCTAGTCATCTTTGTCTCTGCTAAGGGAACCAGCATCTCATGAAAGGCGATTCGATTATTCATGTGTAACTGCAACCATGGTGTCAGCTCCGCAATGTCCTTGTTCAGGGGAGCCCAGTGTTTCTCTGGTGGTGATTAGTGAATCTTCTCCTCAGCAACATGTTGTGTATTTGGTGGTCCTTAGGTGTACCACGAATGTTAAATGGCATATAATATATCACCACGCTTAGGGATGCTCTGGTTATTCATGCAGCGGTTCTACAGTGAGGTGGTGTTCACAGCCTGTGCTTTGCTTTGGGGCCAAACATTTGGCTTCAGGTACAAATTGAGTCATATCCCTGTAAGTGAGAAGCAAATAGTGTCTAGAAAGAAGCTGGGTTGGTTCCCCCATCAGCTTCCTTCACTGCAGTCATTCTTGGGTTATCTTCCCAATACCTGCGTATCAATAACCACCAATTGGCTGTACTCTCTCATTTTATGAAACTTTGGAATCAATCTCTTTTTTTCACCCACTTTTCTAAAACTTCCTACCCCAAACTTATTTAAATATCCACACTATAAACATAATTACTTCTCCTACCATTACCCACCCCTCAATAACCTAGTATTACCTCATTAAGATGCATCTTTAAAACTGTGGGAAACGTTTACTTTCTCTTCTTTCACATGAACAGTGTTTTATTCTCTGGACACAGAGAGACAGTTGCACACATGAACCCACCGTGGTTGTGGCAACGTGCACAAGACCTTTGCAAGCACAATCTGAACACAATGACAGCATGGAAAAGAGAAGGTGGCACAATGTCCCTAGCAAGGAGATGCTGTCGTATGACAGCTGCTGGGAGTTGGAGAGTCACTTTTCTTTAATTAAGGGACCCTAGTAGGCTGACTACATTTCTGGGCAAACCCCACCCCCAAGACTAGTTGGGCAACACAAATGGGACTCTATGGGAGAAAAGAAGAACCTCAAATTCAGATAGGAAGGGATGGGAATGTCGAGAAGAAAGCAATGACCTCTCATTGGGGAAACGGGGAAGCATACAAAATACATTGTATGAAAATCTCAAAGGTTTGTCAATCCAGTTCACCAGAACATCCCTAATGATAACAAGCATGTCATGGACACCTTGCAAAATTGAGACCGACCTGCACATAGTTTGGTTCATATATAAAAGTCAATACCGTTATATGCCAGCAGGAGGATGTAGGAAGGTTTTGTATAGAATCGAGCTTTTGAAATTAAGAGTTTGGCCTCTCAGATCAGGAGAAGCTTGAGGAACCAGGAGCCTCTGTTTCCCTTGTGGCTAAGGTGAGGATGGAGTGAAAGTCCTGATAAAACCAAAAAGCACACCCAAGTTTCCTAATGAGCAGTGCAGGTGAGGTATAAGGGCAAGCAGAGGCTGGGGCTGAAAAGCATGCTAAAGCTAGACATCTAAAGCAGGGGCCTGACCTCATCACAGACCATTCTTGACAGGTCTTTATAGTTGCCATTTCGCATGTGCTCCCCACTGTGCTGTATTGCTTGTAGGTCATTCAGAAAGGCTTCCTTATTAACTGGATGGGACTCTTACCTCTCTGCATCAGGAGGAAACTGGAAAGAGTAAGTTCCTTGTGAGAGCATTCAACTCAGCCACTCTATCAGATGATTGGGGCTCCAGGAAAGCCTCCATGACACGGGGCTCCACCCATATCATTCTGTCAAATTTCCAGGGCTCCCTCCCTCAGCCATCTAGAATGTCACCCCTCCCATAGCTAGTCCTGCATCTCTGCTCCAAAAGGAGAATCATCTCCATTCAGGCATCACCCCACAGTCCTCCCTACCTCTGGCCATGTGTGAGATGAGCTCAGCAGTGAGTTCATTCTTGCTTCATGTGACATCATCAGTCTTTATGGGATAGGTCATCTCAGCAGCCATTGCCCCTTTCTCCTCACCCTCCCATTGGTACCCCAGGGGGATCTGAAGGATGCTTTCTATCCCTTTAGATTGTGAAGAACAAAGAAAAATATCTATGGGATCTATTTCCTGCAAGTAACAAAACAAAAAAGACATATTTTCTACTTCTCCAATCTTGCTTTGATGTACATTTATGGCATGCTGAATCAGCTATGCACCACATAGGTCTTTAGTAATTTGTCTAATTGCAAAAATAGAAATGAACACTGATTTTTAGGACCACACACGGAGAAATAGATTTTAGACTGTTATATAAATACTGTTACTGTTGTAAGTATCCACCTCAATAAAAATAGAACATATATTTATCTGCATATATGTGTACATACTTGCCATGAAATGGCAAATTTGTAGTATATCTAATATGGCTTGAATGTGAAATGTCTCCATGGAATCATGTTTGAACACTTGAACCTTAGCTGCTCCTGCTTTGTGAGTGTGCTTGTTAATCTTGACCATCAATGTGAGAGAATTTAAAATTACCTTAGAAAACAAACCTCTGGGCATATCTATGAGAAGTTTTCTAGATTAGATTAATTGGTGTGGTTCAATCGGTTGGGGTCCCAGATTGAGGAAATGGGGGGGGGGGGTGATGAACTAAGCACCAAGCACCAGCACCCCTCTCTCTGCTTCCTGGCCGTGGATGTGATGTGACCAGCTGCCTCCTGCTCTGGGCACCATGTCTTCCCTGGAATGATGGACAGTACCCTCAAATCCTAAACCGTAATAAACTCTTCCTTCCTAAACTGCTAGGTTGGGCATTTATCACAACAATGAGAGAAGACTAAGACAGAAAGGCTACAGAACCTGGAGACTGTGGTCACCCTAGCAGAAATGAGTTGCTAAGGGCGGAGCTTGAAGGTGTAGCTCCACTTGTGGCTCGCACTCTTGGTCTCTCAGTCTGTCAAAATGCTATCAGGCAGCATCATCAGCTCCTGGGGCCATGGACAGAACCACTCAACTGCACTGCCTTCCCTACCATGTGAGTAGTGTCTTCGGAACTGTGGGTCAAATCAAACCCTTCAGCCCCAGTCACTGCTGTCAAATATGTCACAACAGTGAGAAAATTCACCAAGTCAACAGCCAAACCAAGTAAGTCAGAGTGGATCTCTCACCTGAGCTCTGAAATGTAGCTGCCGCCCTAGTGAATACATCCCTGGGACCAGGAATGCAGTTTAGTGTGCTTGCTTAGTGTGTGTAAGGCCCTGGGCTTAATCCTCTACACCAGAGAAATAGGTAAATTGATAAATAATAGATAGATAGATAGATAGATAGATAGATAGACAGACAGACAGACAGACAGACAGACAGATAGATAGATAGATAAAGATAGATCCATCTCCTTATTTTTCTTTTACATCTCAACATTTCAAAAAGATTAAGTCATCTGCATTTGGTCACAGGCAAAATAGTTCAAATGATAACCTAAGGTTCTAGGCTAATAAACACTGGGTAATTACATTATTACCTCTTATATGTTCTGAAGTTTCCCCTGGGCACCAGCAACTGGGAAAGGGTTGGGAAACTTTTAAATGCATTCTGTGTGTCTCCCAGGGAACACCTGACTTTAGATTATTTCAGGTGATAGATTTTTGAGACAAAAAAATAAAAAGCAATAACAGTGAAATGATTTTCTGGCTCTTCACACAAAGAGTATTCAAGAAAAAATATTGGGGTTTTTAACCCTCTCTCTGGCTTAGTGCCCACTAACTACAAAGACCTAAGAATTAATGTTTAATAAGCAATTTTCAATTCTACAATCATGTACTCCATGTCTTTGATTTCTCAGGAACCAATAGAAGCCCAGTTGCTTCATCAAGGAACTGACTCATACAGAATAATGCTTTAATAATAATATATCTTTGGCACCTTGCCTGTGGGAAGCAATTCGGCTTTCAGTTTCTCACCCCTTCTCTTATGGAAAAAGAAAATACACATTATCCCTAATTGACATTGTCAGTTGTCAGCCTGCCAGTGATTGACACGTTTCATTTTCCCACATTCAAGAGAAGTATTGCCCAACGTCTACAGCTCTACACAACTGTGTACATGGAGTCAATCCTCTTTGCTCTGAGGTGGCTCTGTACGGTGATGTCCAGTATGTGGCCCTGCCCAGCTCTCAGAGTACCTTCTATCACCATCTCTGTCTGCTGACAGGTTTAGGAATATTGCTAGTGGTTATCTCAGGGGGTAAGGTTGGGAGAATGTCATTCATCACTTTTTATTACTGTGTTGCTTGAGGAACACGTGACCCTCCTGAGCATCTACAAATCTCAGTACAGGCCCAAGGAAGTGTGTGAGCATTCTTTGCTCAGAGCATTTTCTTTTCTATAGGAAGTGACAACCAGCATGGTAGAGAAGCAATGGTACTACTGCAGCCTAATGTGAGTGTGTATGTGTGATGCCTGTGTGTTTGTGTGCATGTGTGGTGCATTATGTGGTATGTGTGTGTGGTGTGTTTGTGTGTGAGGTGTTGGGAGTCGTATGTGTATGGTGTGTTTGTGAGGGGTATATGTACATGTGGGAGTATATTATGTGGTGTGTGTTTGTATATGTCTGTTTGTGTGTGGAGTTATACATGTGTAGTGTGTGTGTTTGTGTGTATGTGTGTGTGCAATGCTTCAGTGTGTGTATGCATGTGTATTCTTATATGTGTATTATGGGGGTGTTTGTGTGCATCTCTGTATGTATGTATGAGTGTGTATCTGTGGGTGTTAGCATCTTTGTTTGCATGAGTGTGGTGTGATTATGCATAATGCATGTGTGCATATATGTGTAGATGCTTATATGTTTGTGTAAATATAAGTACACATGATGTACATATAAGTACATATGACTCTACATCTGTGTATATTAATGACTATGTTTATGTATATGTATATGTATATATGTGTCTCTGTGTGTGTATTTGTGTGTGTGTGTGTGTGTGTGTATGTGTGTCTCTGTATGATTGTATGTGTTTATCTGTCTAGGAGTGCCTTGATTGTCTGTAGATACCCTTGTTACCATTGGCCTTCATATACTTGTTCAAGGAATCCAGTTGTCCTGTTCTCTGCCTGGTTGTAGGATTCTTCATTCACACTTTCTAGCTATCTTTAAAGCAAATTATTTGTGCTCTTCCTGTGCATAATGGGAATAGGGCCCCTCTTCTGCATGACTGCCATGAAACTCCATAAGAAAAACTACTCAGACATACTAAGAAACTACAACAAACAGATCCTTCCATGCAGCAAAGAGTATAAAAGAAGATATTACCAGTGGGTTAGGATGAAGCGACAGGGCTGAGCAAGCTGCCTCAGAGGAGACAGCTGAGGCTGGCTCCTGGAAATGGCGCTGTGTGGGCTGAAGTGCACATTGCTGCCTTGTGGGTTAATACAAAAGTTATGGTTGGAGGATATACTGAAGAGCTTTTGATGCTGGCTTGAAATGGGGACAGGTTGGAGCATCGGGTAGTCTAGGCAGGAGATTCTAATGGGTCATGACAGTTTGATAGGACTCCTGGGAGGAGTTTTCCCCATATCAGTTTCCTCCACCCTTGACAGGGTCTGTTCAGGACTTAACAGTGAGAGGGAAAGAATCTAAGAGTCTAAATGTAGGCCTTGTGTCTCTACTTGTACAAGAAAAAACAAAATGTCTATACTGCAAATTTCACTGATTATTTTCCCAAAAGGAAATCCACCTTTAAGTTGGCCCATGAACTAATGGGGAATGATGAAGGGAACCTGAGGCTGAGTTCTTAAGAACCATGCATGCCTGAGTATTCTCAGGGATGACTTGGGAGTTCCACTATTTTATTCTCCTGATACCCATCACAACTTCCAACTCTCTCAATGTTTACAGTTAAGACTTGCTTGTCACACCACTTAGTACATTCCATGTCAAGGAGGAAACCTTCAGCTATATGTCAAGTGTTCCTAGCTAGTAATACACTGATAACAAATTGTTTTCACTCTCTCCACAATTTGTTTAAGCCTGCTGGTAAATGACATTGGAGATAATTGAAAATGAGACGGTTTTATTCATCCTGAGGAACTGCATTGGCAGAACTACCCAGAGCTCTTCCAACATAATTGCAGGTACTTCACACTATTCAGACAAGAAGTGGAGAGTTAGATCTAGGCTGGACCTTTGTCTTTGTCCATTACTATTATGTGACTTACAAATAACACTCAACCCTGCCCCTTCCTTGGGTCTTAGGCAGGAGAACAGCATTGCATCATCGATCTGTGTGAGAGCAGATAACACAAGGCTTGCATGAAGGTTGCATTTAATGAGCAGTACATCCCCCTATTGTTAATTGTGGACACCATTCTGCTCAAGCAAGACCTTCAGACCAGCTGTGCATACACACAAAAGAAAGTCGACCACAGGGAGGTTAGGACTACAGAGACACCACTTCCTGACTCCCCCTTCATCTTTCTTATCCTTCCTGACTTGCACAGTTTCCTTCTATGTAGTCTGCATGTTCTATTTGCTTTTATTATCATGAAACTTCATTTTGCAACTTACATAACTCTTGGATTTTCATTTTACATTTGCTGGCTCAAGGGAAGGCAGGGTCTCCTGCAGATTGGACTGGGTTTAAACTATTACAAATAACTCTTTGTACCATGGGCCTGCCAGCACTCATATATATCACTTACAGTCTCAGAATCGCATCCATCCACTTGAATGACCAAGTTGGACTAAGAGCTCATCCATTATGTTCACTATTTCTATCTAGAAAAAAATTTGCTGTTCCAACCATTGCCATTTAGTTTATTTCCCGGAACTAAACACACCATTCCAAAGTTCTAAAGACCTTTGGGATCACTTCTCACTGGAAATGTTTCAGATACAACAACACACTGGTTTGGGACACAGGTGCCCCAGCTTTTGTCAATGGTGAGCTCTATGTAGGTTGGCTGAGTACCCATGGGAATAAAGAAAGGATTTACCCAAAGTACCAGCTTTGGCTCTGTGATTTACATTAATATTAAATATCAGCTTGCATGCTGCACACCCCAAGGCACTTTCCTCTATTTAGGTGGAAATCAACATTATTATTCAGTCCTACTCTACACATGATGGAGAATTTTTTCCCCTTAGAACGGCCTAAAGTCAAATCTCATTTAAACACTCTGTTTAAATAGAGGCTGCCTATGCTTCTGAAAGTACAGAGGGAAACAGGAGGAATCACGAACACTGGAGGAAGGGAAAGGATGAACACCAACATGTACACACTGCTAGGCATTCATTCTTTAGATCTTAAGTCAATGCCGATTTCTCCATCTTGCCTTATAAGATCAGTAATCAGAACAGATTTTCAACAAGTTTTCCAACAGTGGAATCCATTGCATAGCAAGTGTGGTGAGTCAACGTCCACACGGGAGAATATGCGTGAGGTAGGATGATGATGTCCTACAAGGGGGACACCAGGCAGTATCTGTGTGGCCTTGGAGTACCTCAATGAAGCCACACAGTCACGGGGTCCTCTGTTCATTCCCTGTTTGCTTGGGAAATGCATGCTGCTGTGCTTTTCACTCATGACTCTGGCTTTAAGAGAATTTAGGAGATCCAGGATCAAGCAGACACTTAGCTCAGGTCAAGCTTTGTTTTCATTTCTGTGGTTAAGAAAAAGAAGAGGTCAGAGAAATTGAATTCTCTCTCTGTAGGAGACGACCACTTACAGAGGCAGTTGCCAGGAGAGCAGTAGCTACTTCTAGATGGAAGGAAAAAAACTAACCAAACAAAAACAAAATACCACCACTATGGAGTCAAATTGCTGGACCATAGTCACTCTTTCACCCACTAGAAAAACCATCAAAATCAGCTGCTGCTTTCTCAACAGCGTACGTGGCTGCTGATATTCTTTGGAGAATTTCTTTTGAATGATGATCCTATAACCAGGTAATTACATGCTTGCCTCCTCTCATAACCTAACAATAAGAAAGGCACTGTATTTAGACACTTCTCCATCCTTACTAATTAAAATATTCTCCAGGAGAGATAATGAAGAAAATGAATGGGTGGCTGGGTGATGAATGGAAACCTTGAAGGTGTTAGAGGTGAAGGGGATGCAGTCTTTGCAACCACAAGTGTCATTTGGAAACTATAGTACAGTGGTTCCCCACCTTGCTAATGCTGCAACCTTTTCATATAGTTCCTCATGTTATGGTGATTCCCCCACCATAAAATTATTTCATTGTTACTTTATAACTGTAATTTTGCTACTATTATGAATTGTAATATAAATATCTGATATGCAGGGTATCTGATATGTGACCCCTGTGTAAGGTTCATTCAACCCCCAAAGGAGTCATGACCCACAGACTGAGAACCACTGCTGTAGTAGATACTTTGCTGATACAAGTAAGAAATGATAATACATAGACAAATCACTTCCACTATGATGGTTAGTGGTAAAGTTAAGAAACCTTAAAAGGGTCCCAATCTCATTAGCAAACCAAACCACAGAAGGTGAATGTTGCTTATATGTTTCCAATTGATTTTACTGAACTTAAGAGAAGAGGGACATTCATTTTCCCCAAAGTCGGAGGCTAATAATCCTACTGGGTTACAGGAGTAAACAAAGTATTTGCATGGCATGTATTACCCCATCAATTCATAGAGAAGGAGAGTCAGAATGGTACAGTGGAGGAGTGAGGAATCTCTCTGTCATCTTAGAAAAGCTCAGACTCCTTCCATCCATGGGGAATATACCAATAGTAAGGGAAAATCAGCCAGAAATTCAAGACCACGTCTGTCCTGACTGCAAACCGTGTGGAATCCACTGAGCTTCTCTCCGTGCCTCAGAGGTTTTCTGAGGTGACAACCAGAGAGTAGTTGGCACTTTGAGGCAGATAAACAGGAACAAAGCTAATATTTATTGTTTCAATGGGGCAGCAATGTCACTTTGATAGGGCTGTTTGTTTCTATGGCTGCTGTCATTTAGATTAGGATTGGCCACAGAGCCACCTTTATCAGAGACTTGTGTACTGTTTTGGGCCTGATAAAAATGTTTTGGTTGGTTACAAGTTCCATGCAACTCCAAGATACCCTACAGCATGATTCTATGCACTTTTAGATTCATTCATTTTCTGGGTGTCAGGAAGTGAAACACTCTTCACAGAGAATTGAAAACTGTTTGTGCCTAAGGACTCAGGCTATTTTTCTATGACACACAGCTATTTAAGACATTTAATGATTTTAGTGCTATATCTTATAAGAAAAATGTATTCATCAGTTCAGAAAAAAATATTTGAAAGGAAAACATTTTGACATATTTTGAAAACATTACAAATGCTTGTAGGGTCCTGATTAAGGGCCCTTCAGTCTTAGTTAGTTTGTTTTCCACTTTGAGGCACAGGAGATCAACACATACTCGTGTCTGGTACTGTCTTTATTTTTTTCAGTGACTTTTAGCAAAACTCAACAACATCACAAACCTGTAATCCAAGTATTCAAGAGACCAAGGCAGGGGAATGGCAAGTTAGAGGTCAGCTTAGGCTGTATAGGGAGTTCAAGGTCAGTCTGGTTATACAAATAAGAGTCTATTTCAGGATAAATAAAAAGAAACTGGGATATGTCTCAGTGGCAGAGCATTAGTCTGGCATGTGTCAGGCCCTAGTTGCAATTCCCATACTGAAAAAAAAATCAAAATTATATCTTTAGCATCTCTCACTAAATACCTTTAACCTTGAGAGCTTAAGTCAAAACTTTAAATTAATATTTTTACATTTCCCGAAATTCCCTTACTCTTATCTAACATCCAATCTGCTGCTAGAAAGAGGTTAGGAATACTTAAATGAATTGATGTGTGGTACTGGAAGTTTGAATGATATCAAGGGAGGGTATGTCAGATAATAGAGGGAAGCTTTTATATTCAAACTGCAAAGCAGCTTCCCACATAGATCTAGGGACACAACTTTGCATCCCTCCAAAAGACCCAGATAAGGATGCAGGAGTCCTGACGGTCTCATCATGGTCATGGTCATGGTCAGAGGCCATTCATGGTTGGAGATATCTCATCTGTAAGTGCCAGAAAGGTGGTCAGCTTTCAACACATACCAGGCATTATTCACACTGCTTATTCTGTGTATTCCTCCATTGCAGTGTGAGTAACAGAAACCCAGGGCTTTATTCTGTGCATAGCCATACTCTGAGAACTAGAAGAGGGCTGGGTGTGCAGCAGATGCTGAAGATACACCACAGACAGACACAAGCTTCTAAAGTCCCCATCACTATAGCAGGGTACCCCTCCTAAGTGGCTTAGGAAAAGCAAAGACTCTGTTCTGTTTGAGAGGTTGGAATCCATCACGGCTTTGAGTCTGTGTGAGTCATCATGCCATGGCAGGAACATGTGGTGGAGGAAGCTGCCACCTCCACTGTGAGGAAGCAAACGAAGGGAAAGGATTTGAGGTCCCATTGCTCCCTACAAAAGGTACATCAAATGACCCAAAGACCCTTCCAGGTAGCACCTCTTAACATTTCCACCAGCAGTGCCACCTGGGCCTGTGGGAGACACTCATGTCAGATATCCTACATATCAGAGATGTATATTACAAGTCATAACAGTAGCAAAATTACAGTGATGAAGTACCAGTGAAATAATTTTATGGTTGGGGGTCACCACAATGTGAGGAACTGTATTAAAGGGTCGCAGCATTTGGAAGGTTGTGGAGCACTACCCTAATCCCTCAGCTTTACATATCCACTTCTACTTCACTGTGCTCTTCTGCTTAAGTGTCAATGCTATTTAAGTTTCTGTTTAAGTTACAATGTTGCAAGAGAAGCTTATGAGTACCCAAACAACTACTTCACAGGAAAGCACATGAGAAAAGTCACAAGGATGAAAGAATTAGCATTGTCTCTGATGGCAAGCCACATAGAAGCTCCATATGTAAATGACCCCATGTGCATCTCAAGGACCTCGTGCTGAGGGACTCCACATCCAAGGTGTATGTTGCCTGAATGTGCACCTGAATGTACAAATGTGCAAATGTGCATACAAGAAGCAGAGTAGATGCAATACTCTGTGTGTGTGTGTGTGTGTGTCCCCGCTTATCAACGAGAAAACTCATGATACTTCCAGAGCTTGGAAAGGGAGCAGAAAGTCAAGTTTTTGAGCGAATGCCTTGGGTGAATTTCCCCTGAGGAAGTGGCACCACTGACCCAGAGGGCGCAAAGCACAGTTCCAGCTTCATTTAGAAACACAAACCATACAGCATGACAGTCGAGGCTCCAAGCAGCCCCGTCTGCTGTGCCACTAACTAGCTGTGGTCTACCCATGAGTGTGCAGATCTACCTGGGGGATTTACTGAGAGGCAAATGAATGGACTCGTGTCCAAGGAAAGCACTTCAAGATATACCTAGCACCCAAGAAGCTCGGGACAAATAGTATCTTTTTTAAGCTTTGAGTCTGTCAGCAGGAATTCTCTGCAAGAAATTGTCTTGTTCACTTTGAATATTACTCTCAGACTTTCACTTAAGAAGGTGTGTAAATGCTGAAGGAGCAAAAGTAAACACCACAGTTGACGACTGAGAGTGTCTTATTAGGTTAACTGAGATGAGAGGCCTACCCTGATTACGGGCATCATTCCGTGGGTGGAGTCCTGGACTGCACAAAGGAGAGGAAGCTGAGCATCAGCCTTCATCTCTCCGGTTCCTGACTGCGGATTCAGTGTCACCAGCTGCCTCACCCTCCCACCACCATGATTCCCCACCACGACCAATTGTGTCTTCCAACCATGAAATAAAATAAATATTTTCTCCCTTAAGTTGCTCGTGTTGGGTATTTTGCTATACAATAATAAAAGTAACTAATGAAACGTCTTCCCTCACAGACTCAAACTTTGGTTGAAAAAGAAACACAGTAACTATAAATATGAATTACAATATCTGAAGTCAGATGTTACTAGTGAGCTCTAAGATGTGAGTTAGATTTGCAAGGGATACACAGTGCTAATCGCAGCTTACTTTATATTTTTGTATTTACAGTTTGTGTCTGTGTGCTGAGACTATGCACACTTACGCAAATGCCACAGTGTACGTGTGGAGGTCAGAAGACAGCCTACAAGAGTCGGTTCTCTCCTTCCACCACATGTGTCCAGACACTGAACTCGATCTATCACAAGGGTTTAACCACAAACACTTTACCCACAAACACTTTACCCACTGAGCCACCCCACTGGCCCAGCATTTTATACAAATAACAAGGATGTTAAAATGGAATGAAGTATGAGTGATGCATATTTTACAGATGGCTTGGGAGCAGATATGTCAGATGGTTTGGGGGAGACACACCAAACTCTCCACTAGAAATGAATGTCAAGGTGAGGAATGGAATACAATGTCCATGAGCTAATGTTTAAATGAGTAAGAAAATCAATAGATTGAACTAAATTATATTTGAGGGGAGACATCTTATTGTCTTATTGTGGGTTTTACTTCTAGGTTGATGGAGAAATTAAAAGATAACCAATCTATAAACAAAGATCAGAACACAAAAAGAAGGAATAATAAACGCCCAATGTAGATTTATGGGATTCATTCTGAAGTCCCGAGATTCATTCAGAGACCTAACCTACAAGAGCCAGGAAAGACTTGGTGATTGTGTTCACCAAAATATTGTATACCCTAATAAACTTACCTGGGGTCAGAGAACAGAACAGCCACTAGATACAGAGGCTGTGAATTTAAGGCCACACTGGAAACAGCCAGGCATGGTAACACATGCCTTTAATCCCAGGAAAAGATGGCAGAAAGCAGAAAGGTATATAAGGCGTGAGGACCAGAAACTAGAAGCTTTTGGTTGGTTAAGCTTTTAGGCTTTTAGCAGCAGTTCAGCTGAGATCCATTTGGATGAGGACTCAGAGGCTTCCAGTCTGAGGAAACAGGATCAGCTGAGGAACTGGCAAGATAAGGTGGCTGTGGCTTGTTCTGCTTCTCTGATCTTTCAGTGTTCACCACAATACCTGGCTCCCAGGTTTGTTTTTATTAATAAGACCTTTTAAGATTCGTGCTACAGAAGACCTTGTGACTCCATTAAACAGAGGCAGGTCCTATGGGTAGGGACACTTGAGCCAGTGCCTGTGTACCTCAGATTCAGAACCCAGTTCCACATTCACGGGGTAGTGCAGGGTTGAGAGTCAGTCCTGATTCTGTTCCTTCTTGTCTGATAATCCTCCCAAAGCCACAGGGTGGGAATTTCTAAAGACTAAGCCTGCAAACCTGTTGGGATGTTGCAGTAACCGAGACCTGCACTTCCGTGGGGTGATGATGGAGGAAGGGATGCATAAAAAGAAAAGATAAAATAAATGACAAGCAGTAGTCGGAGCAGAATTCAAGGGCAGTCTGGGAACCTTTTCCAGTGTCTTTCCACTTGTCCCTGCTTCAGTTAGAAGTCTCCGAATGAGCTAACATATCTGCTCATGCTTCCTGCACAATGAAGTGTCACCGGTCCTGGAACGCTGTGGCTGTTAATAAGCCTTAGATCACGTGGCTATAGGAGACCTGAGCACACTGATTTCTAAGAGAGCTAAGGGCTCCAGCGCAGAGCATAGCTGGACTCTGTATTTTCTAAAGTGATTGACATTGAGAGGAAGGATGGCTTAAGTTTGGTCTCTTGGCCTAATGTTGAAGAAATTCAAGGTGATCATTATTCATGAAGGGCTGGCAAGGAATGTAGGTATGAAAAATAACATCTTGAGTCCCCTATTTGGGGGAAAATGATAGCCTCACTCCAGCAAAGGCTTTTCTTTTTTATTCCATTCCTTTTTAATGTTTTACTCAAGTAAAGACAACGTGTGTAAGTATAAAAGGATAATCTTATTTTTATTAAGGCTGTTTAACAAAGTACAGTACTATAAATACAAATGAGCACATTGAAAATAAGACACTTTTTCTGTCATGAAGTAAATCTGCTGGGAAAGCCATTTTTATAAAATGATCCATGGCACCATTCTGCAAGGATATAAAAAAAATGTAAAATATTTAGAGTACAATAAAATGAGATGTTTTTGTTGCCTTCCTCACCCATTTACTTTTAAATATATAAAAAAATCCAATATGTTTTATGGCATGAAACCCTCCACAAGGGGCAGAGAAGCCACAAAGCAAGACCTGGACTTAGAGACTGCATTGCCTTTGTTTGTTAGTTAGTTTTGTTTTGTCTCTTTTCCTCCAAGATTTAAAGGCTAGATATAATCCTAGTATTAAAAAGATGGCTGGTAAGTAGACAGGTTCTCAGTAATATAAACCTGTCCCCCCACCTTGGCGAACAGGAAATATTTAATTTAAAATTTCAGATTCTTAAATGAATCAATGCAAAGGAACATGGCATTGTTTGTTTTCAGTCTACATAATGTCACGAAACTATAGGCCCTCAGGTATCACAGGACCTGACCTATCTCTCACACAACTTCACTCTCATGCATCGCTACTCAAGATTCTGAGCTTATGCATATTCTCTGGCTCTTTATGTTGCAATGTCCTCAGCAATTTTGGAAAATATCAAAACAGGTAAAAATTATTGAGACCCGACAGCTGCAAAAGGTCATGGAATGAAATTCATGAGGGTCGTCTCTAGTGCATCGTAATGTGGAGAGAATTCACTGACCTGCACACTTTGCTGGGAGTTCCCTCCAATCCTTCCTACCATCTGGTTCCATAAAAAGTCAGAGTCCTTTGACTATTTTAGAATCCACACAAATTGGAACATAAATTAGCCAGTTGTAAAATATGCATTTCCCCCAAACCCTATTATCAAAGGAAGAACAATTTATGAGAAAAAAAGAGAGTGAGAAGATGTGTGTGTGAGTGTGTGTGTGTGACACAGACAGAGAGAAGGTGGGAGGGAGGGAGAAGATGTATAAGTGTGTGTGAGAGAGAGACAGAGAGATGGAGAGAGAAAGAGGGAAGGAGGGAGGGAGGGAGGGAAGGAGAGAGACAGAGGGAATGTAGGTGCTGAAATTTCTGACTTATTAGAGGCTGAATACTCTGCTCCCCAAATATACGGGGGATTGAATTTCTCAATACAAGGAAGAAATTGGAATTTAATTCAACTAAATCAATACATTAAATATGTCTCCTGTACCTGGAGATTTTGAAATAACATATAGCATCTCATGAGTTTGAAAATAAATGAAGATAGCTGAGGATTTAAAGCTCTGATGATGGGGAGACAGGATGGCTCAGCAGGTAAAGGCACCTACTCCCAAGCCTGGCAGCCTGAGTTTGATCCCTAGAACCCACATGTTGGAAGGACGGAACTGACTCCTGCAACTGTCATGGTACACATGCCCACGCAAATACATACAAATATATACATAAGTGAACAACGTTTAAAAATTGAAAATTAAAAATCTGTTTTAAAAAGATTTGGTGAGATTGCCCACGGGACATTTTGAAACAAGGAGGACTGAAGGATGACAGAGCCTTGACCCAGAGGGAGAGAGAGAGGGATACATGGGCAACAGAGGTCCTCATATGCATGTTCAAAAGCAATGACCCAGAGGGAGAGAGAGAGGGATACACGGGCAACAGAGCTCCTCATGTGCATGCTCAAATCAGAGTCTGTGGAGTCCTAAGACTGCTAGAGAAAAGCAGAGAAAGGAGAGGTGAGGACCAACACGGAGCACGTGCTCTGAACAGGAGGACAGAGGCACATGACAAGGAATGCAGCATCCTAGAGGAGAATGAGGCCTTAGCAGATGTCCTCAGAACAGTCAGGAGGAGGGGGGATCTGCCAACACCCAGCCTTCCTTAGCTCCCAAGGTGGATTTGGTACTTAATTTTGACTCTTCCAATTGCACAATAATAAGTTTGATGTGTGTGTGTGTGTGTGTGTGTGTGTGTGTGTGTGTGTGTGTGTGTGTATACATGTGCCCATGTCTACATGTATATATGGAAGCCAGGAGTTGTAGCTGGAAGTTTTCTTGTGTCCCACCCGGTCCACAGCAACTTATAAAATAATCACTCGGAGGTTTAATATTAATTACAAACTGTATGGTCTCAGGCTTCTTGCTAGCTAGCTCTTTCATCTTATATTAATCTATATATTGCCATGTGTCTGTTCGTGGCATTACCGGTCTGCTGGCATGTTGCTCCTTGGGCAGTGGGCTGGCGTCTGCTCTGACTCTGCCCTTCTTCTCCCTGTATCTTGCCTTGGATTTCCCACCTGGCTATAACCTGTGTTGCCATAGGCCAAAGCAGCTTCTTTATTAACCAATGGTAGCAACACATATTCACAGCATGCAGAAAGACCATTGTACAGCAAGGGGTCAACCTCTGTGTTGTTCCATGCACTGTAAGAGGCAGATTCATTGGCCTGGGGCTTTCCATGCATTCTAGGTTTGCTGGCCAGTGAGCTCCAGGGAGCCACCTGTCACAGACTTACTGTACTGGTATGACAATTGCACATGCCACACCCAGACAGTTAATTATACTCAGGTCCTTATGCAAGAACTTTACCAACTGAGCTATTTCTCCAACAACTCCCCTTTTGAGATAAAATGTCACCATATATCCCAGGCTGACATCAAACTGAGGACTTACCTGCCTCACCCTCCAGAGTGCTGGGATCATAGGCATGCAATGCTCTACCCAGCATCTACCACATTAACTATATTAATACCTAACACTATATATATATATATATATATATATATATATATCACTAAAACAGTGAAATTTGAGGACTCACTTGTACAGTACCTGAGATCATGTTTGGGCTGAAGGGTATGAGGACCATGTTCTCTGAGAGGCATAGACAGACAATACAAGCTGTCTGCCAGTATCCAGTCCTGTGGGCAGGAGAAGGCAGTGTTTGCTCAGTTCTTCTTAGCTGTGAGCACAGCAGTTGGAAGACTTCACTAATGACTACAAATCCTCCAGCTGAACCAGTTTAATTAGGCTTTTATTCAGTTGGGGAAAGGGCCCCAGGGTGCTGCCTACATGCAGGACTCCATTGCAGAGCACAGTAACAGTTCACCATCATCACGGAGTGGGCTCATGCTCCAGAGCAGGCTCACTTCAAGGATGGACCAGTGATCACAGACAGGTGTGATGAAACCAGTAGGATGAGTAGGTTTACAGCAGCTGAGTGGTTCTCACCTTGGGGCCCGGGAAATTCCTGGCAATGATGGGCACACTGTGACTTTGGAGGCTGAGTTGTATTTGTACCCCATAGATCACTAAAGTAAACAGGAATGAAATTTCAGGACTTGTCCGTAGAACAGATGCTCCCGAAACATCACACTGTTGTCAGTCAGGACTGCCACTGTCCTGCAGTATGCAGACTCCAAGGATAGCACAAAACACTGGAGTTTCCTTGCCTGCCTTCTCCCACAGGCACCAACTATGTATTCAGCCCCCAATGGCATTAGTGCTGAGACTGAGAAACCTTACCCCGACAATGTATTTGTTAAATCTATTCAATTATCACAACCTCCAAGAAGGAGTGATCTGACAAACTGGTCCTCTGCTATTTCTACAGATGCCCCTTAGAAGCATAGAACCCAGACAAATGCACCTGAAGCAGGAGAATGGAGAGAGAGGAGACTTGCTGCAGGGGAATTACTACAAAAGAGCTACCTTAGTGGTGGTGGTGGTGGTGGTGGTGGTGGTGGTGGTGGTGGTGGTGGTGGTGGTGGTGAATGCTGTTTCCTGTCTCAAGACTCTGGAAATTTTTCATGGTACATTCGAAGCAGAGAGAGAAGGAAGTACAGAGTCAAGGGCTTTCCCCATCATTCTCTGTCATCCAAGCCACACAAGACCCAGATGAGAGACAGAAGGAAAAGAGGAACCTCATCCCCATTTAAAAGTTCTTCTGGAGCCATGTGCGTAAAGGAACTAGGAGTCGTCTCTGGTCAGAACTGAGCTCTGAGGAAACACAGCAGAACTCAGACATGGCAGGCAGAGAGGGCAGAAGGTTCCTGTGACATTTTCAGGAATTTTCAGGTGATCAGAATGATAGAAAAATAAGAGTCTTAACTAATCAGAGGAAAGCATTCCTTTCTCCAAATCCATATGAAATATTCTACTAACATTGTATTTATAGTAGGAGTCGGTTGATGCACTGCGGTCATATTTCTTACTCCTGGACACAAAAAATAGCTAAATTTACTAGCACCTTTACAGTTGGGTTAGGTCATGTGACTAAGGCTACAGTCAAAAAGATGTCAGATGAAGTGATGTCCACACCAACGGGCCTGATTTTCAAAGCTCCTGCTTGACAGGTTACACTTTTCCCCATAGAAGGAGGTTTCTAAGTACTGAGCTGACAGACTAGTGTTTATTTACTCGCTTATTTATTTATTTGCTGTTTGTTTGTTTATTTTATTTATTTATTTAGTGTGTGTGTGTGTGTGTGTGTGTGTGTGTGTGTGTGTGTGTGTGGTATTGTATTCCCCCAAATAATGTGCACCCTAATAATTTTTTGTTGTTGTTGTTTTTTTTGTTTTGTTTTGTTTTGTTTTTTTGTTTTTTCGAGACAGGGTTTCTCTGTGTAGCTTTGCGCCTTTCCTGGAACTCACTTGGTAGTCCAGGCTGGCCTCGAACTCACAGAGATCCGCCCAGCTCTGCCTCCCGAGTGCTGGGATTAAAGGCGTGCGCCACCACCGCCCGGCAACACCCTAATAAATTTATCTGGGGTCAGAGAACAGAACAGCCACTAGATACAAAGGCTAGAAAATGGCGGCACTCGCACCTTTAATTCTAGCATTCCAGAGGTAGAAATCCCTCTGGATATCTGTGAGTTCAAGGCCACATTGGAAACAGCCAGGCATGGTGACACACGCCTTTAATCCCAGAAAGCGAGCCTTTAATCCCAGGGAGTGGTGGTAGAAAGCAGAAGGTATATAAGGTGTGAGGACCAGAAGCTAGAAGCATTTGTCTGGTTAAGCTTTCAGGCTTCTAGCAGCAGTTCAGCTGAGAGTCATTCTAGATGAGGACTCAGAGGCTTCCAGTCTGAGGAAACAGGACCAGCTGAGGAATTGGCAAGGTGAGGTAGCTGTGGCTTGTTCTGTCTCTCTGACCTTCCAGCATTCACGCCAATAATTGGCCCCAGGTTCGTTTTATTAATAAGACTCTTTAAGATTCATGATACGTCCGTGTGTGTGTGTGTGTGTGTGTGTGTGTGTGTGTGTGTGTATGTAGAGCTCAGAGGACAACATTCCAGAGTCATTCCTGCTTTTCACTGTGTTGAGGCAGGATCTCTCTTCTAGTCTCTGCTGCTGGGCTGTGTACACCAGGCTAGCTGGCCTGTGACCTTTTAGGTGATCCTTCTGTCTTTACCCCCTATCTCTCCATAGGAGCACTGGGATTACAGATGTATGCCACCACATCTGGCTTTTTATGTGGGTTTTGGGATCTAATTCAAGCCTTCGGGTCTGTATGACAACGCTGGTAGCTGCTGAGCCCTATCTCACCTGCTAGAGTTACCTTCAGAGGACAGTGGCTAAGGAGAGTTCACTAGCCTGCAGATGGCTATGAAAGATGGATGAAATAGTGCTAGCCTGGGCCTTGGAGTTTGTCAGACATTACTGGGCCAATCATAAGATCTTTGGCTTCCAAGGCCTTACGATCCCAGTCTCTCCTATTTGAAAGTACATTGCTGAACTGCCGTACCTTGTTAACTTGATACAATGCCTTGTTCCTGTTCACAGCTCCACAGATTCGAGGTCTATGCACAAGGCAGTAATCTAGTGTTGTCATCTTAGGATTCACACAGCTAAAGTCAAGATGGTAGCCAGGCTTGGCCAGGCTTTGAGGAAGAGTCGACTCTCAGGCTCCACAGGCTGTTACTTGGACTGAGTGCCTATAGGCCTGCATTCCTCTTCTTGGAGAATATGAGCTGGGACAGGCATTTGCTCACAAGGCTTCCCCATCTCTTCCTAGGCTTTGCATAAAGCTTTCTCCAGCAAGTTCTTCTCATTGTCCTGAGGGCTCCTTCTGCTGTATCTCTGCCTCTAAGTGGAGAAAGTTAACTGATTGGAAGGGCGTGTGTGATCAGTGGGCCCATTTGGATAACCTAAGACAATCTTCCTAGTCTTAGTGTTCAATGTGTATACAGCTTGGGGTCATTCTGACTACCACAGGGGACAAACTGAAGGATCATAACCAATGGAAACTTGAAAGCTTCCAAAGGCTCATGTTTGTGCCTTTATCACCAAGATATAAGAGCAGCCCCGGGATGGTGCAGTCACACTCGGCCTCCTGTGTCCAGGCCATCCAGTACAGTCTTGTGTTCTTACTATAATACTGCCTTTCATCCACTGCACTAACACAATTTTATGTTTAGAGACTCACAAGAATCTGAGAAATATTCATCCCTAGTACTGGCCCTGTAATTTTTCACTAGGCCTGCCTGTCTTCATCAAAATTATTGCCATTTATTTAACAGATTATGTTCAGTTCTCCTTCAGGGGCGGGGGCTCAGAAATCTTCAATCAACCTTACAGTTTTCATTACAAAGTTTAAAGTAAGAGAATTCTGATTGTAAGTTTTAGGTAAGAGAATCCCTGTAAGTATGAATACAAAGCACCCATGCAATGTATGATGCATAGATTAACTCTACTCCCTTCCTATGACCCAGGCAGACATTAGTAATCCATCACAGCACTATTCCTTTGACAAGGCTCCAATAACCAGTCCTAGAGTCCCCCTTTATTCTGAATTTCTTGTACTGTGTATGGTGGTCACATTTATAGTTCTAGACTCAAGGGCAGAGTAGGAGGATTACTGTTTGGGATCACATTGGCTATAAAGTGAGATTGTATCAAACAAGTGAACAACAAGAGTTCCAAAAGGCCACTGTCAACCGAGTGGGGTTGGCACACCTTAATATTGTAGATGTATCCAACCTTCTTATTAAATAATAAACACAGAACCAATGCAAAGAAGAAAGCCAAGAGGTCAGAGCTAAGAGCTAAAACCTTACCCTTCCTCCTGCGGTGGTCCTACCTCTCCGAACCAGAGCTACCCCTGTGTTAAAGTCTTTATATAGAGTTCCTGTCCTGCCTTCTCATTGGTTGTAAACCCAACCACATGACCGCCTCCTCACAGCCTGTCTGTATAGGCCTCCAGGTTTTCCATGATTGGTATTAAGATTAAAAGCATGTGTATCCAATAATGGCTGTATCCCTGAACACACAGAGACTTACCCAGCTCTGCCTACCAAGTGCTGGAATTACAAGCGTACGCTACCACTGCCCTGCTTTCCTATGGCTTGCTAATAGCTCTGACCCCCGGGCAACTTTATTTATTAACATACAAATAATATTTTAATACAAATAAAATATCACCATATTAATATTGTCTTTTTTGAGTCGGCTTCTCAGGTAAACAGAGCTATATTTTTAATATTTGCATGCTTTTAAGCCATGCATGGTGGTGCACACCTTTGATACCAGCACTTGGGAGGTAGAGGCAGAAAGATCTAGACCAACCTGATCTACATACAAAGTTCCAAGACAGTCAGGGCTATATAATGAGACCCTGTCTCAAAAAAAAAAGGCAAAAGTATTTATAAAAGTTTCTATTAATACTTGCATGTTTTTGAAACATGTAGTGTTTTTAGATTGAACATGAACACTGGGTCTTCTAATTTCTCTTTTTCTTTCTTTTCATTTTCTTAAAGAATAAAATTCTTAGACTCAGTCAAATATAGTTTTTAAGTCCAAATATATTTCGTGGATTATAACTTCTCACTCAAACACCTGCACAAAGTTCACAAGGCTCAACTCAGCCACAGATCCTGAACCCCATCACTTCTGAGTTCACAAAGGCTCAACTTGGTTACAGGTCCTGAACCCAATCACTTCTGAGTTAACAAAGGCTCAACTCGGTTACAGATCCTGAACCCCATCACTTCTGAGCTCTCTGATGTGAAGGGGACAGTTCTTTGAGGTTTGCTGAAACACCTTGAATAGTCCCAAGCATCTTATAATAAACTTTATTATGACATACCTGGCTGCATTATAGGGCTGGCCCTCCCACCTGTTAAAACGTATTCCCTTTACTCCGTGACAGGGAAATACTACAGTGCAGATCTCCGACTCTCATGTGGAAAGTCACACACACAGTTGCTTTCTTGGCTGCACCTTTCACATCTGTCCAGTTTTTACACTCCAGGACAGTGCACTTACATCAGTGTGGGGGCCTTTTGCCATCTCAGAGTCAAGATCATGTGATCCTGCAGAGAAGGCAAGATTCTGGATGTGCATGCTTTGACACGTAGCCATTTATCAGTCACTAGCTTCGTTCAGAGGTGTCAGCAGAATAGTGTGCGTTGATCTAAACTCACAGATTATGACCATGGAGAGATGATGAAGCCTTGCTAATTACCAGGGTCAGTTTAACTCCACACTATCACACACACTGATAAAAGTGCAGTCACCCCAAGTTCTACTTGCAAACAAATTCTTCAAAGACACAATGTATTAAACCACCAACCATTCTCTGCTGCACTCTGCCATCAGTTTTTTATAAGATAACACCCTAGTCCACTGTCAATGCATCATTAAACCACACTCTTGCAAGCCAGAGTGAGTGTGTGAGGACCATTGAGCACATTAAATTTGCCCTTATGCACCGGAATTAGATAAATATCGACACTAAATAACGTGGCAGTGATCTTCTGGGATCTCTGGTGGAGTGGTTAATAGCCCTTGGAATGTCTCATTTCCTTCTTGACATGGTGTACTCTGAATAGCTTCCTATGTGGAGTTCTGTGAAACACAAAATATAGGCAGTTTCTCACCAGCATACTCTTGTTTGCCTCCTTTCCTCCTTCAGTTTATCACTGTTAGTAATTCCACAATTATTGTTTTAAATGCAGGAAGTAACAGATGTGTTCAAGGTATAAATGTTCATAAATTACTCACTCATCAAGGTTAAACAAATACACATATACACACATGTGTATATACATATTCAATTGACCCATCCTGTAGTTTCACAATTTTAGAATTTGATTGCTAGTGCTGATAAGTATAAAGATTGTATTTAAAAATACAGATTCTTTTGAAAAGTCAGAAGACTGGCAAACTCAACTTGAATTTTTAAGTGAAGCTGAAGGAGAAAACACAAACTCTGCAGTTCCACAAAGGCAGATGGTCTAGCTCCCTAGCAATGCACACCTAAACCAGCTGGAGACCTCTAAAATTGCTCATTACCCAGGCCAAACAAAGCCCTTGCTAGTCACAGTACAGCCCGTGGACAGGCGGTCTTGTCATTCACTGGGGTAGCTCATCAGGCAGGTCGGTCCCAGCCCAGCACTGCTAAATCATTCCTAACATTGAAAAGACCATGCATGACCCATGTGCCCACAAAATCATAGAATGTTCATAAAGACTCTGCTGGACACCAGCATGGGCGTCCCATTGCTGTTTCTTTAGGGTTATCTTGCCCTCTACTATTTTGGATTTTAGTTTTACTCTATTCTCTTCTTTACTTGGTCCCTTGAATCTAACACTTATTTTAATATTGTTTAATTCCCTACAGCTACTACAGACAGTCACAGGGCATTGTCTTCCATAGACATCTACAGGACATTAATATCTAAGGATGACAAGGACATCTTCATTCTGAATTAATCATTCTATTAAAAAAACCAATGCTTTTTCTTTCTTGAATTAAAGGATCTCGCCTGGCAGTGGT